>NW_022196911.1:25182421-25238771 GCF_008632895.1 Mastomys coucha
TTCTTCTTTTTCTTCTTCTTTTCTTCTTTTTCCTCTTCCTCTTCCTCCCTTCCCCTCTTTTCTCTAATACACGATTTGAGAACAGGATAGAGTTGATTAGAAAAATTAAAAAGCTAGCAGGGAAATGCCCATACACTACATTCATATTTTACTATGATTAACATTCTATATTAAAATGATCCATGCATTACAGTCAACAAATCAATGGCAATTCAGTCCACAGTTATTTACGTTTGTTTGTTTGTTTGTTTGTTTGTGTGTTTTGGGATTTTGCTTTTACTTTTTGAGACAAGGTTTCTCTGTGTAGCTCTGGATGTCCTGGAACTTGCTGTGTAGACCAGACTGGCATTAAACTTAGAGATCTGCCTGCCTCTGCCCTCCAAGTACTAGGATTAAAGGACCACCCTCAAGGACTCAGCCTCACCTTAAAGTGTAACTCACTTTCCCTGAATGCTGTTTTCTGTTACAGGTTAGCTGGTGATGTTTAATTGTCCTGTCTCCTTGGGTTAGTCTTGGCTGTGACAAGTTTTTTAAAAATGTTTTTAACCTTTATTTTTATGTGTATGAGTATTCTACCTATATGTGTGTCTGTACACCAGTTGTGTGTTGGACATCCTGGGACTGGAGTTACAGACAGTTGTGAGCTGGGAATTAAACCATGATCTCTGGAAGAACAACCAGTGCTCTTAACTTCTAAGCCACCTCTCTAGCCCCCCGGTTATAACGGGGTCTCAAACTAACCCAGGATAGTTTCTGTGTAGCTAAGGCTGGTACTGATTTTCTTGTCACTGTTTCCCAACTTCTAGAATCACAGGTGTGCAGTATGCCTGGCTTCCTCTTCCTGTTGATCCACTGTGTGACTTTGATGGTCAGGATGTTGTAGCCCCTCTCTTGAGATTTGCTAGATGCTTCCCTGTAGGTCCTTGAGAAGAAAAGGACAGAGGAGAAGGTGTTTTCCCCTCATGGTATAGCAAGGTCCCCACAAACTCTTTGTGAACAATCTGTGTCATATGTTTAAAGTGGCTTCAAATACACTGTGTAGTCAAGGAAGACCTTGAACTTCTGATTCTCCTGCCTCTAACTCCTGGGTGTTGGGATTAAAACTGTGTGCTTCTATTGTCTGTCTGTCTGTTTGTTTGTTTTGTGGTCTAGGAATTGAACAAAGAGCTTCATATATGCTAAGTGAGTGTCAACTAAGCTATATTCCTAGCTCTTCTTTTCCTGTTCCAAACAGCCATACTACAGGCCAATTGCCTTGAACACCAGCACCCTGTGTACAGAGATTATAGGCAAGGGCCACAAAGCCTGGGCACTGGGCAAGTGGGGCCAGATTGCATCCTAGGTCCAATCCCCAATTTGCTCAGTCTTAGCACTTTCCCTTCTTGAGGATCTCGATAGAGATATGGGGGTACATTCTGTGCCCCCTTCTTGGCTTTGTGATGCGATCTTTCCTACACCATTACTGGTATGATCTATGGAACCTCCTGCTTCTATGAGTATAAACATTTTAGTTCATGACTGTAGTGAATGGTTCTCATGTTTTGATCAGGAATCTGCATGTGAATGCTGAAGGTCCTGTTCCCCAATTGGTTCTTGATCGATCAATAAAGATGCTAGTGGCTAATGGCTGGGTGGAAAAGGCAGAACTTTCAGGTTCTCCTAGGCAGGGTATGGGACACAGGAGGAGGAAAGAGAATTTTCCATGCTTCAAAGGGAGAGAGAACTATCAGCCATGTGAGATCTCAGGTGGAGTGGCTGTAGTGACTATTCCTGGTTGTCAACTTGACTATATCTGAAATGAACTACAATCCAGAATTAGAAGGCTCACCTGTGGCCCTAATCTGAAGGCTGAGAGATACAAGTTTCTGATCTGAATCTTGGCGTGGAGATCTTGAGGCATAGTGGCTATGAATCCCAGAAGACTAAGATAGGAAGATCTATGAGTTCAAGGTCATCTGGGATTAAAGGTGTGGTGGCACACACCTTTAATCTGGGCCACACCTTTTGCTGGAGACCTATATAAGGACATTGGAAGAAGGAAGGCTCGCTCTGCTTTGCCTGCTTGCCCTGTGGAACTGAGCAACTGCTGGATCCTTGGACTTCCGTTCACAGCTGCTGCTGACCCTTGTTGGGAGTTGATCTACAGACTGTAAGTCATCAATAAATTCCTTTACTACATAGAGACTACCATAAGTTCTGTGACTCTAGAGAACCCTGACTAATACAGTGGCCAATTGGCCACTTCATGGACTGAGCCTGGGGTAGCAGGTAGGAGATTAGAAACAACTAAACTAAGGGCAGATTTAGAATGCTGAACAAGGAGTAAAGAGAAGGGCTTTGGGAGCTGTGGGAGGCTTAGAAGAGCCCAGCCACTGAGCTGTAAGACAGGTTAAAAGTAAATAAGTGTGTGTGTGTGAGTGTGTGTGTGTGTGTGTGTGTGTGTGTGTGTGTGTGAGCTGTGGGAGGCTTAGAAGAGCCCAGCCACTGAGCTGTAAGACAGGTTAAAAGTGAATAAGTGTGTGTGTGTGTGTGAGTGTGTGTGTGTGTGTATATATCTTTTATCTGTGGATACAAGTGAACCAGGACAGTGGACTGTCTGGAGCTTAAAGTGGGGTAGTAGTAACTACACACTACACATGACAATGTGTGTGTGTGTGTGTGTGTGTGTGTGTATCCACACTTGACTCAAACAAAGCCCAGATGTGAGTTTTAGGACAATACTGAAACTAGAGAATGTCTCTGACAGGCTGAAATGAAAGAAGATATAAACAAGAAGACAGATATTTCATGTGTACACTTAGAAAGCTTGCCATTTCGAGGACAGCAGTTCTGCCCCTACCACTGGTGTAACGACTATCAAAATCCAGAAATGGAAAAAGAGCAGCCCTCAAATTCACAGGGCAGCAATCAACCCTAGGCAGTCAGAGGAAGATTAGAAACACAGGAAAAAGCTGGAAGACTCACATTTCCAATTTTGTAATTTTTGCGTAAATCTTTAGGAGCCCACAGTTTGACATAGGCATTTAAACAGACAGAGCAGTGGAAAAGAACAGAGGTGAAGGAGCGAGCCCACATAGAGACACCGATCACAAAGATGATGCCAATCAGAGACGCCAATCACAGAGATGCCTATCTGTTTATTGACACGGGTGCCAGGAGCACTCTCTGGAAATGGAAGGGTCTCTTCATCAAATGGTGCTGGGACAACAAGATCCCTCATGCACAGAGATGAAGCCTCTTACCCACCTCACACCATGTAGAAGTTAACAGGAGCCAGATGTTGGGGTGCACGCCTGCCATCCTAGCTCTTGGAAGTGAGGTAGAAAGATTGTAAGGTCAACTTGGAACATAAAAACTTTTCTATAAAAAAACAAAACCAATCAAACAACAACAACCAATACTGCCCCACACAACCCAGAACTACCTTGGTTTTGGGCAATGGATTCTTAGGGTATATTTTCCTCAAGCCTGAGAAACAAGCAAGCAAGCAAGCAAGCAAGCAAGCAAGCAAGCAAGCAAGCAAGTAACAGTAGATGAATTAGACTTTGTTAAATGGTGGTGTTTCTCAGTGGTTAAGAGCTTGTAAAGGCCTGAACAGACAATTCTATGGTTAAGAGCACATGTAGCTTCTAGGAACTGAGTTCTGTTCCCAGCATCCACACAAGTAGTTCACAACTGCCTATAATTCTACCTCCAGAAGACCTAATGGCTCTCACCTCCAAGAGGACCTGAACAGACAAACATGCACAAATACACATAGCTGTTTTGAAAATTTTTAAAAATTCATAACTCAAAAATAAAAGGGGGAGTTGGCTAGAGAGGTGGCTTGGCAGCTAAGGGGTGGATAGCTCTTGTAGAGGGCACACACACACATTCATACACACACACTCACATACACACACTCACACATATATTCACACATACTCACACACACACTCACACAAATTCACACATAATCGTACACATTCACAAAATCTATCACATACACATACATTCACACACACATTCTCTCTCTCTCTCTCTCTCTCTCTCTCTCTCTCTCTCTTACACACACACACACACACACACACACACACACACACACACACACTCACATTCATGATACACAGATGCCAGTGAAGATGCGGGAAGATGCTTGGTATTATCTATCACTCAGGAAACACAATACAAGCCACCTAAGATTCTTCCTCATCTGAACAGGAATGGCTATCTTAACAAGGGATGGACTAGTAAGATGACTCGGTATGTGATAGTATGAGCACTAAGATCAACAATTAAGAAGTGGACCTCACGAAACTTAAAATATTCTTTAAGGCGAAGAGGCAAAGAGGCAGCCTGCAGAATGGGAAAAGATTTTTCTCTTTTTCTAAACTCCACACCCAATAGATGTCTAATACCTGAAATATATAAAGAACTTGTGGGGCAGTGATGTGCACGCCTTTAATCCCAGCACTTGGGATGCAGAGGCAGGCGGATTTCTGAGTTAGAGGCCAGCCTGGTCTACAGAGTGAGTTCCAGGACAGCCAGGGCTACACAGAGAAACCCTTTCTTGGAAAAAAAAACCTATATATACATACATATATGTATATATACACACACATATTAATATATATAAACAAATTAGATATAAAAATAACCCAATTAAAAATGGGGTACATATCTAAACAGATAATTTTCAATAGAGGAATCTCAAATGTCTAAAAAACACTAAAAAATGTTCAAAATCCTTGGCCATCAGGGTAATGCAAATCAAAACTACTTTGAGATTCCATTTTAGTAAAACTGGCAGAATGGCTAAGATCAATAACACAGGACTGTCTGATATTTCTCACTATTTGACTGAAGTCAGACATCTCATGACACCATCACAGATGTGACTCAGACATAGTCATGTCTTATCAAAGGCCTGTCACTTCAGTTCCTGGTGCTTGATGCTTGATAAGAGGCCTTCAGCCTCCCAGAGAAGTTCCTCTGTCCGCCCCTCACTACCAAGCACTTAGCCATGCACCTAGGAGAGTGAAACTTCATCTGATTTCTTAACAGAATTTTAATCACTGATTCTCTTATCTGTGACTACATTGACTCATAGGCTTCTATTTTAGTCAATGAATCTCCACGTCTTTCTCTTCCTCAGTTCCTATTTGCTATGCGAGGTTCTGACAGGGACTCCAGGGCCTCCTGAAAGCTGGCTTCTGTCTTTAGGCTCTTGCTCCATCTCTTTTGCATTATCTAATTATGGAAAATAATTTCAGGACCTCTTGTACTTCCTCTAATCCAGAATCCTTCCACTGGCAAAGGATGTTTAGAAACCCCCATCTGGGGATGGATGCTGAATGTAGTTCTCAGAGTGTCTACACTTTTGTCCCTTCTCAGGGACAAAGTTAGGGATTACACACAATGTGTGTGCAAACTCAGACACTTGCATGTGCTTATGCAGTGCACATGGGTACACATACTGTCATGTGATCTCTTTCTTTGGGGAGATTTAAACAAACAAACAATCTCCTCTTTATAAAAGCTCTAATGACAAAATCAAGGTGTAATTCCAAAGTCAAACTTGGGAAACTGTGAGGCAAGTGGACTATGCTATCAGACAGAAGAACTAGTAAGGTTGAGCAGGCTAAAAAAACCCGGGGAATCTCAGAATTGAGAATGGCAGGCATGAAGCCAGCTTCCTGCCAAACTACGTGATCTAGAACACATAACCACGACAGCCCACTGAGAGGACTGTGACACTCAGTCAGGCAGCATAAAAACTTGGAGTTCTCCATGCTAATGAGTTACCTAAATAGGTCTAGAATGTTCAGCCAATGAGCTTCCCTTCCTGGGTGTTCCTTCCTACAAAAGGTATTTAATTCCTGGTTCACCCTTCCTAAGGAATATGCATTTACCTCCAACATCAGATAAAACAGTTTGGACAAGCAAGGACCATCTCTTTCATCAAAGATGGCCATGGGGTGGTGGGGCGGGGTGCTTCATTGCAAAGAGCCCCACATAGATCTCCCCCAAAAGGCCTTCTCTCTTCAAAACCCTCTGTACTCTTGGCATTCACTTGGAACCAAACTGGATTCCACCCCAGTCCTGGGCTCAGTCATCCCCTTCCTGCCTGATGCATAGATACCTGAGAGGACATGTGGAACCCCGTTCCCAACTCCTGGTGATATACAGGAGGCCAGGAACCACACCAACTGTCTTAGACTCCACTGTTTCTCATCAGGGGAAACACAGACTGGTTCCCCTATTATAGACTGTGTTCTTCCCCTGAGCGTCTTGCTGGTGGTGCTCAGGCATGCCAGCACCGAGGCAGACAGGCAGCCCAACAAGGAACAAAGTATTTCTTGGATTTACAGAATATGGATAAGGGATTACTTATAGGAGAGTGGGTAACCCCAAAGCAATTGCACCATCTAACAGCCTCACCTCAACATGGACAAAGACTCTCCCTCCCCCCACTTAACCTCTCACACTCTATATACATTTGTACCTCCCCAGTTCATGAGGTTTAGTGCATTTAGGGCATGACTGATATCTAATGACCCTCACCATCCCTTTCTCTTCCTCTTCCTCTTCTTCCTTCCACTTCTCTCCTCTTTTTCTTCTTCCACGTCCTCCTCCTCCTTCTCCTCCTCCTCCTGTTTTGTTTTTTGAGACAGGGTTTCTCTGTGTACCCCTGGCTGTCCTGGAACTCACAGAGATCCACCTGCCTCTGCCTCCCAAGTGCTGGGATCAGCTGTCTAGCCACCACTCTCTGGCCTCTCCCTCTTTTCTATGAAGGAATCAACAGACAGCAAGCTGTTCTGATGAAGATGGTAACTGTCATGCTGCAGGATAGCACTCTACAACACATCCCTATGTGTGCACTCATGATCACACACCCACACCTCATACTATATGTTTCTATAGCTACAATGAAAACTGCAAGCTCTTGGTTACAGTTCTCTCCCAATGTTTATTGATCACACAGGTTTATTCCTTTGTATCTCAGGCTGCTGGTCTACATTGCCTCCCTGCCATTCTCCAGGCAAAGAAGAGAGCAAAGGTCATGCACTGGGTTGGCCTGGGTCTCTAGCAGCCCTGATTCTGCCTTCCAGTCTCTGGGTAGCCCTGCCTTCTCTCTCCATGGAGGGGAACAAAGGCTCAGAGTGAGGTTATCAGCCAAAGTCTCTCTCATGTAGAGGGTCTGCCTTTCCTGGTTCACTCAATTTATGCTAGCTCACTCCTAGGAACTTCTACCACATGCCTGGGAGGTGCCTAGCCTTGTGCCTAGGCAGCTAGCTGTCCCAGAGAGCTGGTCACAGCCTCCTCCCTGGTCTGACATGCCCTCTGCTGGTGACACCAAGAACTGTGACATGAGGATCCAAGCCAGGCTTTGCAGATGGTTGGTTGTAGCTGACATAGGAAAGCCCCAGGGTTCTGCAAATGCAGGCACATACAAAAGCAGCCTACACTTATATTTCCACAATAACTGGGAAATAAACTTGGAAGTCAATACCATTTCCTAGCACTAGCTGTAAGGATTATACATCTTCTTGGTTGTGTGGTTTCTTTGGGCCATCAATTATTTTCAGTTATGAAAGTTGACATTTAAAGATATGTTCATTTCCAGAACTTCCTTGATGTGGAACTGGACTGCGTCCTCTTACCATCTTCTCTCTGGGGTAGAACTTTATCTTTGGATTCCAGGGTTACTAGCGGAGACGCTGATAACACATTCTCTCAGAATCGGACATGCTGAAAAATCCTTGCTTTTTCTGAATTTTGTTGTGAGCCAGGATCTTTCTGTGTAGTCCAGATCTCAACCCTCTTCCAGGATTCCATGCATGGGACACCACTTTCACCTCCTTAGATTAGCTACTGGCGGAACCAATCAGAATTCTTGGGAGTACTAGGATCCACAGTCCCTGATTCAGTGGTGCATGCTGGTGCTAACCCCTCTGGGCCCTCCACGGTTGGAGCCTCTTGTGTGTGCTTAGGACATCTCTAAATCTCTCTGCTATCTTTAGACCTCTGCATTTCTGTCTTGTCAGCTTTGTTGAAAGAGGTGGGAGCATTTTGTTAGAGGGTGGGCTGTCCTGAGCTGCCCAAGGAGTCCAGACGAGTAAGTCTCTGAGATGTGCAGAGAGCAGGGCAGGACGGTCCTCAGAGAAACCCAAGAAGTGTCAGTGGGGACCAAGCTGGTGATGGACTATTGAGGACTGTAAATTCCTGACCTGCAGGACAGAGGAGCCAGGTGGTGGGGCGGATAGCTGAGGCAGAACAATGGTCATCCCTGGCCCCAGAGCGGGATCTTCTGAGGAGTGTCTGCTTGCCCTCCTCTGCATGTGTTGCCCCTCAGCTGATGAAACGTTCTATGAAGGGCTCAGCTTATCAGATGTCTGATAAGCAGCTCCTCTGCCCCCCCCACATACACACACACCAGGAGACCTGGGCAGATATGGCCTGAAGGTCACACTGCAAGATTTATCAGTAGATAATTTGTTTTTCTGATGGGTCAGCAGGGCCCGTTGTACCAGGACATTTGGTACTGATCTCTTCCAAAATTAGCTGATTGCTGTTTCGACAAGGGGCCTCATGTGATCCTCTCTAGTAGAAAGCTGACCCCAACCCCTAGGACTCAGAGAACTCAAGATGAACGACGCTGTTACCCAGTGTGTTTTGATCCTTTTGGGATAGCTCACCAACACCATCATCTCCTGTCCCGTCTCACCCTTGGGAAATAAATGCATTAGAGTGTGTCAACATGTTATGCTAGGGTGACACTGAGCTAAGAGCCTTCTTGAGACCTCCTCTATATCTCTGGGACAGGATCCCCATCTCAACAGTCTGGAAGGAGCACCAGCACAGTGATGCAGAGCACTGAACTGAGAGATGTCCTCAGTATGTGGCACTCTGTCCATGGCAGAGGCCCCAAGACACAGAGCAGACCTGGTGGAGCCAGAGCAGAGTATCATCCTGAGCAGAGCAGAGCAGAGCAGCAGCATGATCTTGGGGGCCACATCTGCCCAGGTCTCCTGATGTAAAGGGCTGTTTATGGGACATCTGATAGGCTGAGCCTTTCCTTGGCATTTCAACAGCTGAGGAGCAAGACCCAAAGAGGGGGCAAATCTGAGAAGAGGCTACCAGCCTCCCCTCAGAAGATACACCTTCCCAGGGAGGGCTGGGGATGACCACCTGCCCATCCACCCCAGTGCCCGACTCTCCCGTCCTGGGTCCAGAGCGGTTGGATCTCAGAACTCTGCCTTCCATAGCCTAGTTACCAAGACTCCATGCAGGGTGTGTGTGTGTGTTTGGAGGTGGTGGTGCTGGTCCTCTGGTTGTACACTCAACCTTATGACCTGTGGGTATCAGAAAGGCATCTTGGGTGGTGGGGAAACATGTTACATGGAGGCCTTTGATCTAAATCATCATTTCCTTTGTGTCTGGATTGGCGGGTGTTGTGTCCCTCCTCTCATGCACTCTGGTTTGGAAAAATAAAAAGGCAGAGGACAGGAGTCCAAGAAGAGAGGAGCAGAGACAGCCAAGGTAAAGTCCTTTTCCAGAGCCTTGGTGTCTGTATGTCACCCTGAAGCAAGCTGGTGACTTTTGTAACCCGGTGCACCAAGACCCCAGACTCCTGGGATAAACCTGCCCTCCATCTCACGGGCCCTGGTTCCATTCTGGACTTGATATTCTTCTGCTAACCCCAGTCCAGCCCTGTTTCCCAGCTGTGCTCTTCACTGCTTCCAGATGCTGAAGCTGCTGCTGCTGCTGGCACTGCCCCTCCTGGCACGTCTGGTGTCCGCGGCCCCTCGTGAGTTGTCTTGAGCCTTCCCTGTCTCTCTCCCTGACCATCACAAGCCACAGGAATGGGGGAGTCTGGGGAATCCCAGGGACAGCTCCAACTCAGGAAGGGCAAGGCAGAGCATGGAGGTTGCTTCTTGTCTTTCTCCAGGCCCAGCCAAGCAGCGAGTGGGCATCGTGGGAGGACATGAGGCTTCTGAGAGTAAGTGGCCCTGGCAGGTGAGCCTGAGATTTAAATTAAACTACTGGATACATTTCTGCGGTGGCTCCCTCATCCACCCACAGTGGGTGCTCACAGCAGCACACTGTGTAGGACCGTGAGTCGCCCTGGGCCTGGCATGTGGGATGGGGTCAAGATTATTCCCAGCATTCCCAGTGTCCTGAGGATGTTCCCATCCAGGCCGGAGCTTTCCAAGCATGATTATACTCTTCTAGGCACATCAAAAGCCCAGAGCTCTTCCGGGTGCAGCTTCGTGAGCAGTATCTATACTATGGGGACCAGCTACTGCCTGTGAACCGGATCGTTGTGCACCCCCACTATTACACAGCTGAGGGTGGGGCAGACATCGCCCTGCTGGAGCTTGAGGTCCCTGTGAATGTCTCCATCCATATCCACCCCATATCTCTGCCCCCTGCCTCGGAGACCTTCCCCTCAGGGACATCGTGTTGGGTGACAGGATGGGGCGACATTGATAATGACGGTACGTGGCAAGGATAGCTGCCAGTTAGGCAGGGACTAAGTCTCATCCAAACCCAACATTGGAGGATGGCAGGGATTCCAACAGCTGGCCAGAGATGGTTACTGATGAGTTTTCCCCACCCCAGAGCCTCTCCCGCCACCTTATCCCCTGAAGCAAGTGAAGGTCCCCATTGTGGAAAACAGCCTGTGTGATCGGAAGTACCACACTGGCCTCTACACGGGAGATGATTTTCCCATCGTCCATGATGGCATGCTGTGTGCTGGAAATACCAGGAAAGACTCCTGCCAGGTAGGTCCTGTGTTCCCACTGTACCCTACCCCATCTGCTCTCCATTTGGTGTGCTCACCCCTGTCCTCCTCAGGGCGACTCAGGGGGACCGCTGGTCTGCAAAGTGAAGGGTACCTGGCTGCAGGCAGGCGTGGTGAGCTGGGGTGAGGGCTGCGCACAGCCCAACAGGCCTGGCATCTACACCCGGGTTACGTACTACGTGGACTGGATCCATCGCTATGTCCCTGAGCATTCCTGAGACCCAGCCAGGGTCAGGGAAGGACCAGGCCCCTGCTGTCTTTAACTCACTGCTCCCTGCCCAAGTGGAAACCTTACCTTCCTTGTCCTCTGCCTCCCCTGTCTTCTGGGTGTCCCTCTGAGCCCCCACCCTGTTCTACCTTGAGTCCCTAACCACTTTTGTCCCACTTTGCTTCCCACCACATAATAGCTGCATTGTGTGGCTCCCTCCCTTCTGTGGCTCATTAAAGTACTTGAAAACAGCTATTGGGGTTGTGCCAAGAGTTCAAGGTCATCCTTGTCTATGTATTGAGTTTGAGGCCAGTCTGGGATATGTGAGGCACTATCCCAAGACCATAAAGATCAAAAATAAGCTCATACAGCGGCACATCTGCCTTCTAAAGTCACACAGCAGCACATCTGGCTGCTCCAGTGGACTTTGCTTTGGGTATTCTCATTTGAGCCTCTTGACCTCTGGGTGTTCATGGCTGTTCCTGCACACACATATGCCTGTATCTGGAACTTTCTGCTGAAGGAAGCTGTTGGCCCATGAGTGGGACCCACTGGAGTGCCCATTCCCCGTTTGTTGGAATGTCACCTATGTTCCATAATCATTCCACAGCAACCTGCCTCTTTGTCTCCTGTCTTCTTTCAGCCATTCTGTATTGGAGATGACATCTGATGAGGGTGACATCTACATTTTACAATTACTGCTGAGCGTTGACCTTTCCCTTTCTTGGATGGAGCCCTCATCCTTGATGGGAAATTAGGCCAGTTGTCCCACCCAGCGCTAGGTGTCATCTGTGTGTGTGTGTGTGTGTGTGTGTGTGTGTATGTCACACTCTTAACCACTGAACCATCTCTTGAGTTCCTTAGTTTTCATTTTTAATGTCAAACATAACAGGTCTATCCCTTACAAAAATAAAAGGTGAAGGAATTCAGTCCCTTGCCCACTCATCTCACTCTCAGGGTCACTGTGGATCTGATAGGTGGCAACACTCTGATAAGGGCATTCAGCAATCCTTTAGTGAAGATGGGGGGAGGGGAGGATGAGAAGATGGGGGAGGGGAGGAGGGGAGGATGCAGAGTTGGGGATGGACTAGGATCTGCAGTGAGCCGCTCAGCTCAGCCTAGCCCAGCCCAGCCCAGCCCAGCCCAGCCCAGCTCAGCCCAGCCCAGCCCAGCCCAGGCCAGCCCAGTCTAGCCCAGCTCAGCTCAGCCCAGCTCAGCTCAGCCCAGTTTAGCCCAGCTCAGCCTAGCTCAGCCCAGCTCAGTCCAGCTCAGCTGTCAGGTGACAGATAAAAGCAGTCATTGGCTTCATCTCTGACATGGGCTACAGGGGCCAGGCCTAGCTGAGAGCTTTCAGTGGGCAACATCTAAACCCACTGTCTCAGCCAGAGGCCAGTACCCAGGTGGGAATGCTACTTTAGCAGATACAGCCCTAAGCTCTGGCTCTCCTTGCGGGTCTGAGTTACAGGAGACTCTAGCAGCCCTCTCCGTCTCCCTCTCCCTCCCTTCCCTTCCCCCTCCCCCTTCCCCCTCTTTCTCTCTCTCTTTCCTCTGTGTGTGTGTGTGTGTGTGTGTAGTGTCTCCAGGACCACCACTTGCTCTTGCTTTTCTGTCAGGTAGAAACAAGAATCCACTCCTGACATGCATGGATGCAGTTTTAGTCTGGGTAGCTGACCTGGCATGAGTGTGTGTGAGATGTCCTCAAAGAGGGTTGGCCCCTCTGTGAAACCTTGGAGTCTGAGAATCTGGAGACTGGGAGAAGAGACTCACCAGTGTGTGTGTGAGAGAGAGGAGGGGGGAGAGGGAAGAGGGAGAAAGGGAGAGAGGGAGAGGAGAAAGAGAAAGAGAGAAAGAGAGAGAGAGAGAGACAGGCAGGCAGACAGACAGACAGACAGACAGACAGACACTAGGTCTCCCAATTCCCAAAAGCAAAGCAAAAAGAGGTGGTCCTGAAGTTCTCTTCTATGGGGACCTGGAGAGAGTTCAGAAGGTCAAGATTTGGGGTGGGGGGGCATCTGAACCCATGAAAACCCTAGTGACATCGGGCTCTTGGGTTGGTTGGGATGGCGTGTAAAAACACTGCCTGCCATATGTTGGGGTGAATTGGCAGGCGGGTCCCATGTTCCCAACAGTCCCCTCTCAGGTGTACAGCTACCTAAGGGGGGCCGATAGTGTATTTGTCTGTCTCTAAGTCAAACATTCCGCATGCACCCTTGTACTGTGGGGCAGGTGGGCAGAAAGCAGGCAGAATTTACCTTGTGTTGTCACATCCTGAGGAAGCAGAGAACAGCTGTCTACTGACGCTTTCCCCTTATCTAAGAGGGGGTTCCTGACCTGGAAAGTGTCAGTGGGACCATCCAATCCTGGGTCTGTGATTCGGAGCTGTGAAAAGTTCCTGGTTCTGGCCACACCTAAGGCCAGCAGATCTCATTATGCTCCAGACAGCCAGCAGCCCTGTGCAGGCAGCAAGATCCGACTATTTATCTGGGGTGGAGTTAGGAGACCCAGGGCTAGAGATGAGAACAGGGGCACAGAGGACCGATGTCCTCAAAGAGGGCTGGCCCCTCTGAGAAGCCGTGGAGTCTGAGAATCTGGAGACTGGGAGAAGAGAATCTCCGGTTGGGGTTTGGACAGCTGGGTTTCATTCTGTCCCTGCTGTGTTCTGTGTCACTTGTCCCCTACTGCCAAGGCTGGGTGTAGCCTTCAAGTGAGACAAATGAAGTTGACAGCCCCTCCCTGTGCTGTGCAACAGGATCAGGTGAGGAGCCTGTATCCTCCTCCTTCCTACCTTGCAGCAGATGTGAGGCCAGCCCTATCCAACCCTATACTGGCAGGCCCAGGGCTGGGCAGGGGGACGGGGTGGTCTTGCCTCTGCTGTGGGAAGACACCATGGCTCTGGGGCCTTACTGTGGCATCCTACTGCTTCTGGCTGTTTCTGGTGAGTGAACTGGCTTGGGGTTGGTGTAGCACTGTATGTGTATCTTGCCCTGGGGTGGTAGGAGCCTGCTTCCCCCACCCCCACCCCCGTGCCTTGCCATGCATTTACCTTATTTTCCACTCTGGGCTGAGAGCTCTGAGAAATCTGGGAGCCATGTAAGAGGGATCTGGGTACCTTGAAGTTTGGGCTTAGGCAAGCAAAAGCCAAGTTCTTCATGTGGGCCTCTGCTTTGTCTGGGCTCCTCAGTTGGGGAGCTTGGCCATCATGGCTGGAGAAGACAGAGGCTTGGGTGTATGTGTGGGGACACCTCCAGGACCAGATCCTGGAAGGACCCACCTCAAGGAGGACCTAGATATTGTGAAGGGCTGGGACTGGCCCAACACTCACTGCCTCCCAGCTGTTATTTATGGCTCATGGCTGGCCCCACCTTACCCTGAGATTGGGATGGCAGCTGACCAGGCCACAACCACCCAGCTGGCCCCACCCAGCTGGGCCCCACCTACCTGGCTAGATCCTAGCTTTGGCTGCCCAGGATGGGAGCATCTACCTTAGGGCCACCTTGGGACCTTGCAGAAGGCAGTGCTTAGGCCCACAGGACCAGAGTCACACTCCCATGGGCAGCTCCCCTAATCCTTCTGTCTCCATCCTTCAGGTATCTCCCAAGAAGCTCTACAGTCAGGTACGTCTCCAACAGATATTTCAGGGTTAGAGACCAGTCCTGGCAGGCAGACCGGAGAGGCGCAGTGCCTGTGGTGGGAGAGTGGCCTGGCCCAGGGGGCTATGTACTTACTCGCCACAGGTGTCTCTGGTACCATGGCTGATGGGGCTGCTTTTGTTCTCTTGTGCAGCCTGCTGGCTCTCACAGTCGATCCCTTCTTTTGCTCTTGGGAAAGAGACTCAAGGCATCTTATTAGACTTACACAGTGTTCTGGGTGGGAAAGATGTGACCTCCTCCTTTTCTTTTTATCAGTGTGAACCCAATTTCTGGTTTCATTCTGTTGTACACATTAAGAGGGAAGCTCTCCCCTGTGGGCGATCTCTAGATTTTTGTGAGAAAAGAAGTTGAGGTGAAATTTACATCAAATTTACCCACGATACACTGTAGCATTTGGTGACATTTAACACATCTCCAGTGTTTTGTGATATCACATCTATCTAGTTCCAAACATCCTTCTAAAAAGGAAACCCCATACTAGGAGGGTACTCCCCACCCTCAGCCTCCTGGGGCTTCACAGCTCCCATCACCTCAGCCCTTCCTCATGCCTTTAATTCCAGGCAGTAAGCCACTTGCCCAGCTCCACTGAGCATCTTTCTAAGGAGCCTGCTATGTCCTCTGGGGCAGTGTTCACAAGCCAAGATCCATGAACTTAACTGCTTCCAGGCCAGCAGTTCCCAACCTGTGGGTTGAGACCCCTAGGGGAGGTCAAACCCTTTCACAGGAGCCCCCTAATATAATTTGCATATCAAATATTTATACTGTGATTCATAATAGCAAAGCTACAGTTATGAGGTAGCAACATAAATAATTTTATGGTTGGAGGATTGCCACAACATGAGGAATTGTATTTAATGAGTCCCAGCATTAGGAAGGTTAAAAACCAGTTTTAGGGCATGCACCCACAACACTTCTGGAGACCAGAGGATGGGGAGCAAAGACATCTGTAGATTCCTCAAGAAGCTAGGGCTTCCAAGATGGGAGTCACGGAGGGCTCCTAGAGAAAGGGTATGAGTAGAATGCTGGTCTCTAGATTCCCTTGCCAACAGTGCCTCCTCTGGATCAGGGTGTGGCCAGCCCCAGGTTTCACACGAAGGAAGTCGAATCGTGGGAGGGCACACGGCCCCAGCTGGCACGTGGCCATGGCAGGCTAGCCTCCGTCTGCACAACGTGCACGTGTGTGGAGGGTCCCTGCTCAGTCCAGAATGGGTGCTCACAGCAGCCCACTGCTTCACTGGGTGAGTTACCTCATGAAGCCTGACTACCTGGACTTATGGGGCAGTGACAGCAAACAGGACCTTGCTTAGCCCGTGACTCACCCTTGAGTCCAAGGTTTCCTCTTCAATAGAGAAAACTGCATTATGGTCCACCCACCTGCAATGGTAGTGTGCAGCCCCACGAGGGGCAGGGCCCCCTTTCCCACATCTGCCACGGGAGGCTTCAGTGTGATGCTGGCCACCCATCTAGCTTTTATCTTGAAGCATCCTAAAGCAGCCCAAAGCCCTTCCACTTGTCCTGCATACTTCTGGAACTGCCTTTCCTGGTTTTAGGAGGGTTTCTTGTCCCCAGGGTGCCAGACACCTTCCAGCCAGTGGCGGCAGGACCACAGACTGCTGTCTTTGGGCCCTTAACTGTGAGGCACTGCCCGGTTCAGGCTTCATGTACACAGTAGCTGTTTCTGTGCCTAGTACTGAGGACAGATGGGACATCGGTGTGGGGGGGTATTGTTGGTGGTCACTGTTGGAGGGGGACACTCACATCTCTCCCTGCCTCCCAGGTCTCTGAACTCATCTGATTACCAGGTGCACTTGGGAGAGCTGACAATCACACTGTCTCCCCATTTCTCCACTGTAAAGCAGATCATCATGTACTCCAGCTCCCCAGGACCACCAGGGTCCAGTGGGGACATTGCCTTGGTGCAGTTGGCCACCCCGGTGGCCCTTTCCAGCCAGGTCCAGCCTGTGTGCCTCCCAGAGGCCTCAGCTGACTTCTACCCTGGGATGCAGTGCTGGGTGACTGGCTGGGGCTATACACAGGAGGGAGGTAAGGAGCCCCTTCTGAAATCCTCCTCCATGGGGATAAGGGAAGGTAAGGGGGGGCCACCTGGGGAAAAGCGGGAGCCACTGGTGCCACCACTTGCTCCTAGTGGCCACACCTATCCCTCCTAAAGGCCAACCACTTATTGGCCTCCACCAAGATCCACGCCTGACCCACAGACGGGAGCCAAGGCCAGCATGGTGGGAGGCGAACCACATGAGGGATGTGCCTGCCGGGTGTTCACTCTCAGCAGTGTGAGGCTGGTCACTTAACCTCCTCCTGAATCTTCCTCTCAGAGCCTCTGAAGCCTCCATACAACCTTCAGGAGGCCAAAGTCTCTGTGGTGGATACAGAAACCTGCAGCCAGGCTTACAACAGCCCCAATGGCAGCCTCATCCAGCCAGACATGCTATGTGCCCAGGGCCCTGGGGATGCCTGCCAGGTGAGCTGGCTGGGAACTGGAGGAATGGTACACCATGACACATGGCGAGAACTCCAGCTCCTTAGAATCCCATCCTTGTTCTGACCTTTTATCCTGCAGGATGATTCTGGAGGGCCACTAGTCTGCCAGGTGGCTGGGACCTGGCAGCAGGCCGGCGTTGTCAGCTGGGGTGAGGGTTGTGGCCGCCCTGACCGCCCTGGCGTCTATGCTCGGGTTACTACCTATGTAAATTGGATCCACCACCACATCCCGGAAGCAGGGGTCTCAGGAATGCAAGAGGTTTCCTCGACTCCTCTCCTGGCTGGCCTCTTCTTGCCAAGCCTCTTCCTGCTGCTGGTCTCTGGAGTCCTGATGGTCAAGTACTGGCTGGGTTCTCCCTCCCACCCAGCCTCAGAGCTCTGACTGAGGCACCACAACCCAAGTGTCTTTCTTAAATAAGTTAGTGTTTATTCAGCTTTGCTTTGCCCCTCCCCCCTTAGCTTTGACTTAGGAAGCCAAGTTTTCTGCATCAGATTATTGCAACATTTAACCTGAATTTGTAGAACGGATGACATAAAGCAAATGGATGTCAAATGAACGCTGAGCCCAACAGCCTGGGATGGAGGGGAAGCCCCAACTCGGTTGGGACTGTGACGTCTTATTGCATGGGCCAGTACTCCTTGGTGATGTGGCCCTTCCTTGCAGGGTCACTGCGAAGTTTCTAAACCACCTAAGAGGATGGAATGGAGGGAGGGGTACTGTGAGAGAGAAGGATGCTGAGTGATTGATGGACAGGAACAAGACCGTGAACAAAGGTGACACTGGCTGTGGTGGCTGCAGGACCCAACGTCTACCAGGGCACAAGGGGCTCAAGCATGTACTCCCTACTGGAAACCTGTGTGTCACATAGATGGAGCTGTGGTGCCTTCCTGCCCATGAGGAATTTCTGGTCCTTCCCAGGACACAGCCTCTCCTCCTGAGACTGATGGCCTGGTCCTGGTACAACTTCTGGTGGTGGTTAAAACTCAGGAACCCAACCTGAATCACCACGAGGGAGGCTCGTGGGGCCCGAGGCTGCTCCTGTGTCACGGTGCAGAGACAGAACGTCTGCTGCCTCTCCTGGGATGGTGTTTCCCCGTCCCTCTGCCTTAGTGGGGCCTAAGCCAGGGTCCACTCATGGCCCTGACTGGGGCTACCACCCTGCAGGGAGCCAACAACCTCAATGCCGAAGCCCTGTGGACACACAGCCCAATCTACACAGGCTCATCTCCACTGTCATCTGGAGCAGGAGTGGCTGGGGGAGACCCTGGTTTCCTCAAGGGGGTCTGGGGCACAGTGAGGTATAGTCCTTGCTCCTTCTCTGGGGGGTCACCAGAGGGCATAGAAAGTTCAGTTTCTAGGATTAGAGGCACTATAGCCCCCAAAGAGGAAACTCTGGGTTCCAGGGTCACACTTTGGTCACTGTCCAAGAAAGAGTCTCCGCCAGGTCCGCCCATGTCCAAAGGCTCAAAGGCAAAGTTCGGGACAGTCAGATGCTCTGCCCGGCAAGAGGCCTGGCCCCAGCGCTCACCCTTGGCTACAGGGTCCCCTCCAGTGCCTGGGCCCTCTGTAGATTCTGGGCAGTCCCTGTGGAGGGCAGCCTCACAGGACGGGGTTCGGCGCCTCAGGGTAGTGTTGCCTCCTTCGGCTGCAGGGGGGCGGGAAGAGCCCTCATCCTCAGTGGGAGGTTCAATAGAGATGCAGGGAGGGCTCATCTTCTTCTTCCTCCGTGCCCCAAGAGCCGGTTCAAGCTCTGAGGCCCGGGCCCTCACTTCCCCGGACTCTAGGTGGCTATCTCCATTATCCAGTTCCACTGAGGACCACCGCTGTGCATCTGGTCGACCTGGTTTGTCCAGGAAGCTCTGAGCATCTACACTGCAGAACCTGTGTGGGTCCCGCCCACTGCCCACTGTGCCTTTCGCAGGAGAGGCTGTTGGGGAGGCCTCCGGGCTGTGGGGCTCAGTAGCCGGCCAGGGGTGGGCTGAGCTGGTGATGTGGCTGACCTCCTCATCTGCCGGGTCTGCAGCTTCAGTGTCATCTCCTCCCAGGGCAGGAGGACGGCTGGAGATGCAGCGCTGCCCAAAAGTGTGCTTGCGGGTACGGACGCTGGCAGGCCGTGGGGAGCACGGAGGGGACTGCAGGGCACCCAGAGGTGCCTGGCTTATGGAAATATTTTCAGCAGGCTCTGGGATGCTGTCTTCTCCAGTGTCATCTACCTGCCCTTCCAGGGACTCGGTGTGCATGGCCTCCTAAAACGGCATGGAGGCCCAAGTCAAAGGCCCTGTCTAGCACCCAGCAGTCAGACTCCTGCCCTCCCATCTGGGCCCCGGGGAAGGGCAGGGCTGGCAATACTGGCAGTCCTGGTGGCTCAGGACTAGGTGGGACTGGGAGCTTCCGAGGTGAACAACCCAGACTTTGACCCACTGACCGATGAGATGCCAGAGGATGAATCTGCTACATTATGGGCAAACGGAGAAGCCTGGGGGTTGAGCTCCTAAAGACAGTCTTCCAGGGCCTGGGGACACTTAAAGGGCCCAGGTCACCTCCTCAGTCTTGAGCCCCACAGCCAACCTGGTACCCCAAGAACAGGAAGTTCCCAAGAGCTTCCATATTGTACGAGGTTCTTGTGTCAGGTAGCGGTAACTGGGGGTTGGGGGGAAAGGTTAGGCAGAGACTATGGACCAGGCTGGGTGATGCAGGCACATCAGCCACTTTGGGGTTTGAGGTCTCTGCCTAAGGAGACTCGAGTCCTGTGAGGGGCTAAGCTACCACAGCTGGCCTTGATAGATTATGTTGAACCATCTGGTTGAGGACTTGAGACCCACTGTCTCAGGAGAGACGGAAAACTCCAAGTCCAAGAATATCTGTAGCATCTACATGGGCCTCAGGCATGCTAACCCTCTGATTGTGGAAAAGGAGCCCCGGGGAGCCCCCAAAGCCCATGAGATGATGAAGGTTTCCCTTACCTGTCTGCAGAGTATCCGCGAGAGGCTCAGAGAGCGGGGTGTACCCCGGGGTGAAAGGGCACAAAGGGGGTCACTGACCCTGGCTGGGGAGGATGCAGCTGATGGGACCTGGAAGGAGGTACGGGGCTCCAGGGGTGGCGAGTGAGCAGAGGCGATGGGGCCTAGGGCAGGGATGCATCTGAACTGTGTGGCCTGAGGCCTGTGGTCCCCATCTTTGCCTCCCACCCTCCCTGCCACGCTGCCCAATTTCCTATCCGCCCATCCTCCCTGCCCAGACCCATTTCCCTGCTGCCCCTGGCAGATGCTACCCTATACCCGAAGAGATGTTACCTGTGTAGGTCTCCATCTCCACTTCCTGCAGTGGGTGGGAATGTGGGGCAGCCGCAGGAGCCACCGGCCGGAACATGTAGCTGTCATTGGGCAGCGAGAGCATCCTGGACACAGATACTTTGCGCACGACCAGGAGATTCGGGGTGTCTGGCTGGACACCTTGGCTTTCCTATGGTGACGGAGGCTGCTTATCAGCTCAGCAGCACCCCCCCACCCCCAGAAACCCTGGCACAATCCTAGGTCCCCGAGAAGCCTTACCTGTGCTGCAGATGGGGGCTGGGCTGTGGACCCTTGCGCCATCTCCAGCTCAATCTCGGCATCCATCTCCGCGTCCTCGCGGGCCTCCTTGTTGCTCTCCTCCAGGTGCTTCATGAGCACGGCCACCACCACGTTGACCAGCACGAACTGGGCAACCAGCACGAAGGTGACAAAGTAGACAGGCGAGAGCGCGGGCAGGTAGCTGAGGCAGTGCTTGTCCTCTCGGGTGCACTCCCGGAGAGTGTCCTAGGGTGGGCAGCGGATCACAGCTCTGTGTTCCCCTTCTGTCGGAGCCAGGGAAGGGGTGGGGAGGAGCAGCCTCACAATTACCTTCATGATCCCGTTCCAGTTGTCCCCAGTGGACACTCGGAACAACGTGAGGAAGGCCATGCCAAAGTTGGTGAAGGTAGCGTGCCTGCTCAGGCCCTCACAGGGATTATCCTCGCTGCATTCTGCAAGGGAGAGTCCCCACACGTTCAGAGCACTCCTGTCTCAGTGGGACTGGACAAGGTCAGCACACACACCCCATGCTGGGGTGGCTGGGACCTGGGGCTCAGGCCTCTGTCCTACACTGAACCTGTCCTCGGCAGATAGCACTGTCGGACCTTCTAAGCACTCCCAAGCCCTAGGCCTGGCCTCTCTGCTCGTGGATGGTAGATGGCAAGCAGTGGGGTTCTCTGGGGAACAAGGTGGCCTGGCTGTCAAGCCTGGATACCGGATCTACCATGGGGAACTCGGAGGCAGGGAAGAAAGGATTTGTAAGAATTTGTTGTGACTGTGTATAATGCCTGGGTAGGAGCCATGCCTGGACTTAGCTGTCTGGGCAGGAAGACAACAGGCTGTGACAACCTGCATGTCCTCTGTCCAGCTGGGGTCCATGAAGATCCTCAGAGTTAGGGGAAGGATCTAGTAGAGTTGGAGAGAGTCCCCAACATGCCCTCACCTAGATGAGATAAGCTCGCAGACTTGCTTTAGGTAACAATACAGAAAACATATCGCTGACATTTCCTGGGACAACGTTCAGGGTGAGGCACGGGTACGAGCTAGTGTGTGCATGTCTTCCAAGGTACACATTTGCCCTGGGTCATGGCCCTGCCTGGCTGGCTGAGTATGGACATGTGCACCATAGATGCGGGGACGTGTCCCTGAGTGGACATGTCTGTGTACACAGGCGTGAGTACGTGTACCCACTCTAAGCGCTGGGCTGGTGAGCTTAGAGTGAACAGGCTGACTGTGGACACACTTAAGAGGCTCGTGGTCTACCTGGCACCTAGGTCGGTACTCTAGACTCTCCATCAACCTGTGGGGAGGTGAGGTGGGGCTGCATATCCCCCCCCCACTTTGGGAGAGGCACAGAGTGGCCACACTCACCTAGCCTCCCAAACAGCTCCACTCCCAGGGCAGCATAGATAAAAAACAGGAGCATGAAAAGAAGACCAAGGTTCCCTACCTACACAAGAGAGAAGCAGAACAATATCAGGCCCGTGCTGGCCTGCTCCGCCCTGCCCCAGCGCTCCCAGCCCTGGGAAGAGGGGCCAGCTACAGCTCCACTTAAGCCCCTTGGCCTTCCTAGAGCATTACCGACACTCAGAGAGCTCCATTCTGGCCCAGCACCCCTCTGCAAGCCAGCCTCTGCCCCTCCCTGGTTCTCAGGGCATATTCAGTTCTTTCAATTGCCCCTGGGAGCTCTTCTACCCTTTAGCTGACCCCCAAGACTTAGGGGATCAGGCCTACCCACGTAGAGGCCACCTCAGGCTTAAGAGTCCCCACACTTGGCTGGTGCACTAGCAGGGATCTTGTACAACTACCCATGAGCCTCTGCCAGCCCCAGCACCTGCCCACACCACACTCCTGAATCTGCTCCGGCTCTTATTCAGGGCATCACGCAGGCCTCCCTCACCAACCCCATGGACAGTAAACATGGTGCCAAGTCACCCAGGTGGGACTCAAAATGCTGCTTAGGCCAGCATGTATCAGGCAAGGGGGAGACAGGCAGTCCAGACGGTTGGAGAGTGGGCAAATGTGTATAAGGGATCATAGTAGACAGAGATGGGGGTGGTCCTAGTAAGTGAGTGGGGAGCTGGATGAAGAAGAACATGCTGAATTTATGGTCTGTCTGCCGGAGGTTACGGGTACAGGTGCAGGGGTGGCCAGGCAGAAGGATGGGCTGTGGAGAGTGTGGGAATGTCTTCCAGTGTGTCCCCACCTGGTGCAGATGGACCGGAACACTGCAGGTGTATCCTGCAAGTCCGGGGATAGGGAGGTCCAGGCAGGGCTGGAGGTACAGAAAGGCAGGGCTGAAGGTACAAAAAGGCAGGAGCCTGGTTTACACGGGCTCAGAGCCACCGCCGGAGACCTCTTGTCCATTGGCAAGCTCACCTGGGACCTGGCTGGCCTGGCTGTGGTCCCTTACCTCCCATGTGCACCAGCTGGGCAGGCACCGGTCCCTAATGCTCTTGCCTAGAGCCTGAAGCTCAGGCGGAGTGCCATCTCCGACCTCTTCCAGATCAGCTGAGCCAAACAGTTGGGCATGACCCTGGCCTCAGGACAGAGCAAGCAAGCAAGCAAGGGACATGTGCCAAGCCCTCCCAGAAGCCTGTCCCCTGAAGGCTTGTGGTGGCCTTCAGGGGTGCTGGACCCCAACCTACCTGAGGCAGAGCTTGAACCACAGTATCCAGCAGGGCGCGCATGCCTGTGGCCATCTTCAGTAGCTTCAGCACTAGAGTAGGAGGTAAATGTCAGCAGGGCCAAGCTGACCCAAAAGCTCAGGGCACCCTATACTCCCATCCCTTCGCTTTCTAGCTACAGACCACAGTCCCCCTCTGGCTGCAGACATCCCAGGTATCTGCTGAGAATGGAGCCATCTGTAGCCCATCCTACCAGGTCTGGGGACTACTGACAGCTTAGGTAGACTCCGGACAGAATGTGCAGAGGCCACCTACCACGGGCGATACGAAGCACACGCATGATGCGGATGATGGTGGGGTTGATGGGAAGGGCAGCGTTCATCTCAATCTCCTCCAGCGCAATGCCCATGATGGACAGGAGGACAATGGCCAAGTCCAGCTGGTTCCACCTGGCCAGCCATGGGGGAAGCTTAGTGTGGCCATGGCTTGGAGTAGCTTCAGCTCAGCCAAGACACACCCCAAAGGGAAAAGAGCCTTCTCCCTACCACCTGCAGCCTGTGTGGCCCCAACCTGCCCTGCGTCCAAGACCACACACCTGTCCTTGAAGAACCTTCGGAACCCAAAGGCCACCAGCTTCAGTGCGGCCTCGAAGACGAAGACGATGGTAAAGACGTAGTTGCAGTACTTGAGGGCTTCGTCCAGTGACTGAGGGGAGAAGAGGGGCTGGCTGAGGTGCCATGTGGCTCCTAGCTGCCCTATCTCCTTGCTCCCTCAGGGCCAACTTCAGGATACCTGTGGCATGCCTGAAGCCATCACCTGATGAACCTGTGAGAAGGCTGAGGATGTTAGGCAAAAGGGACCAGGATGTTCCCTGTCCTCACAGAGAGATATGGCATGTTCCAAAGGCCGAGTGCATACTCCATCAAGAGGTTCTGCTGTAGGGAGCCGGCACTCCCCAAAAGGTGCAGAGAGAAGCCCCTCAGGATATATGTGGAGGGTCATGAAAAGCACAATGGCCCTCAGGCTCAATGTCTCTGGCTGGTCCCTTGTCAGTGTCCACACTGGGAGGCGGGGCCCTGGTGAGTGGTAGCCCCTCCCCTCCCTGCTGGGGACCCTCTTCCCAGCCCAACCCCTGCCTCTGGCCACCTTAGGCTGGTTGTAGTGCTCCATGGACATGGTGATGACATTGAGGCAGATGATGAAAGTGATGAAGAGGTCCAGGTAGTGGCTGGTGCACAGCGAGTGGATGGAGCGGCGCGTGTGTGAATAGTCGGCATAGTAGGGCCGGCGCTGAGCCTCTGTGGAAGAGGGGAACTGCTGAGCCATTTGGGTGCTGAGGGATTGCCTGCGCCCGTCCCGATTTGCCAGACGGAGGCCCTGACCTCAATTTGTAGTGCTAAGTGTGTGGAAGTGGCTCTGGCAGGACCTCGGCTGGGCTGGGTGGCCCCTGGGAGTAGCCCCAGGTTGGGGGAGGGAAGATTCTGTTGAGAAAGGCCTGTTCTGGTCGAGAAGTATTTTCTGTAAGTACCCTGTACCCAGGGAGCAGGACTGGGGGGGGGGGGCTCCAACAGTATACAGGGAAGGATGAGCCATCCTAGCTTCCCTACCTGAGTATCTGCCTAGACCCTATTCTTCTGTGGCTTAGTCTGGGGAGCAGGGGCGACCATCCCTTTCATCAAGCCTGGGCTGACACTGGGCTTTAGGCATCTCCCTGTCTGGGCTCAGCAGGCTCCACTTGGACAGAGATGACATATAAGCCATCCCTGGCCTTCAGGCTTAGCTCTTCCCAGACTCCAAGGGGCCACTAGTGACCACCTGGGACCTGGGATGTGCTCCCCAGCCAGCCTGAGGCAGATGTCAGGAGAGGAGGCCACCTGGGGCAGGCCTCCCCACATGCATCCCCACAGGTTTATTTCCACTAAATGTTGTGCCTACAGCAGTCCTCTTAGGGGGACCTCAGTGTAGTTAAGGAGTCCCGTCGATGAGGGTTCCAGTCACCCTGCACCCCAGAATCCAGCTCAGCCTAGAAGCACACACTCAGGGGCTGAAGGCCTGGGCCTGGAAGAGCAGGGTCTGATGGGCAACCATCCCACCCTGGACCCGCATGCTCCTCAGCCTAACGTGCAGTCATCAGCAAAGTCAGCTCAGTGCAAGCAGCCGGGAGGGCCAACAGCCAGCCGAGACACCAGGGAGCAGCCACGAGGCCCGAGGAACCAGGATGCACCTCGTTCCCTGGCCACGACGGACATGTGCGCATGCCAGACGTGAGGAGGGCCAAGCCAAGGGCAGGGGCAGCAACATGGACACTGGTGGGCCAGCCACTGACGTTCCGCCCACCCTCTGGCACCCAGCACCCTGGCACTTGTGCCCCACCCTGAAGTGGCCCCTGGAGGCCTATGACGCCCATCTTTCCCACTGCAGCAACAGCAACAGCAGCAGTAGCAGCAGGCTGAGCATGCAGAGCAGGGAGGTACCTGGGTTGGGGAAAGTGCCTGGAAAAACAAGGACATGTCTGAGCGGTTGTGGTGGGGACACTGTGTGGGAAGCCCTCTGTGCTCCCAAGCTAGGGCCCACTGTCCTGAGTGTCCCATCTATCCCGAGCCCTCGCGGGGTGCCCTGCATCCTGTCCCAGCAGGCACCCCAGAGGCTCACTCACTCCAGTCGGCCCCTCTTCCAAGGCCTGGCCCCCATGCAAGGTGGCCGCATGCAGAGCCGTCTGGGCTGGGGGCTTCAGGCCCAGAGCTGGGTGCCACACAGCATGCATTCAGGTACCGACCCTCCACCTTGGGGGCCGCCTTACTCCTGCGCCTCCTCTCCAGGCGCCGCAGCCGTTTTTCCTCGCGCCGCCGCGCCTCCTCAGCCTCCTGGTGCTGCCGGCACTTGTGGAAGTTCTCCACCACCACACCCACAAACATGTTGAGCACAAAGAAGCTGACGATGAGCAGGAAGGAGATGAAGTAGAGCAGCATCCAAGGGTTGTGGTTCTGCACGGGCTGCAGCACACAAGACGGTGGGTCCCCCACCATCCTCCTCCTTGCCTGGAAGCCCTCCCTGGGATTGGCCTGTAGGGCCGGAGGAAGCAGCTGCACCATGACAGTCAAGAAATTCTGGGGACATGTTCCAATCCCAAAGACATACAAGCTTTGCTCAAGGTCACCTTGGCCAACCTTGCGCACCTGCTGGTCGATGCCCACGGCATCCAGCCCGTCGTACATGATGTTTACCCAGCCATCCTTCGACGACAGCACGAACAGAGACATCAGCGCCTGTGTAGCAGGGTAAGGGTCACTGCAAGGGTAAAGATGGCAGCCATGCCCCACACACAGGGTCACCTCCGGGGCCACACTGCACGCCACCTGTACCTACCTGACCAAGGTTGTCAAAGTTGTACTTGCGCCTCACCCATCGGTAGTGGGCAGCATGGCACTCGGCCTTGGTAGTGATATTCCTGGTGTCTGTCCCGTCGCAGTAGTAGAATTTGCCCTTGAAAAGCTGACCAGAAGGGGCTGTTACTCCAGGGAGCCCAGCACAATCACTTGCCCACAGACCTGCCTACCTCAGGACTCTTGGATTCCAAACTAGATGTGCTGGCCACCCAACCAGGGAGGACAGGACCCATCCCACCAGTGGGGAGCAGAGGCCCAGGGTGGGGCAGACCCTGGACGAGCCAGGGCCACACACCTGCACCCCGAGGATGCCAAAGATAATGAAGAAGGCGCAGCAGATGAGGACGATGTTCCCAATGGGCCTGAGCGATGATATCAGAGTCTCTACAACCAGCTTGAGGCCCGGAGCTCGGCTGATGACCCTGCACCCAGGCAGAGGGGATATGCCGTTGGGCGCATCTAAGAGGGCGACTGGTGGGCAGAAGCAATGGTGCATGCAAGGCCCCAAGGTGATGTGAACGTGTGGCCAGAGAGCCATACAGTTGGGCAGAGGTGGGGGTGGGCTTCTGGGTCCTTCCTGGATGCGTATGGGTGGCCCCCGCCCCCTACACCCCACCTCAGAGGCCTCAGGGTCCGCAGCAGGCGCAGCACACGCAAGACGCCTAGGATCTTGGCACCACCAGCGGAGGCCATGGCCACGATGATGTCAACCAGGGACACCAGGACAAGCAGCCCGTCTAGCACATTCCAGCTGCTCTGCAGGTAGGCATGCTCACCCCACAGCAGTCCGAGGGCTACCACCTGGGGGAGGGACAGTCATGTTCAGGCCTGGCAGAGAGTTTCATGACAGAGTAGTGTGAGACGGGGACCGAGGGGGAAGGGAACATCAGTACCTTCACCATCATCTCCACCACGAAGATGGCTGTGAAGATGTAGTTGGAGACGCTGAGGAAGGCCCGCTCCTGCAGGGAGAGACCAGTCAGAGGTCCACGTCCACCTCACCCTGCCCCACCCAAAGGGCCAGTTGCCTTCGAGGACTCACAGTGCTGCCTGGGTCAATGTCTGGCCTCTCCAGGGCAATGGTGATACAGTTGAGGAAGATGAAGACAAGAACCACGTGGTCAAACATCTTGTGTGCAATGACTTTCTGGCAGGAGACGCGGAGCCTGAGGAGGCAGCCGAGGTGAGGAGACCCCCAAACAGATAAATTCTATGTCTAGTCATGTTGCCTGGGGTGAAATGCTTAGCCACAGGTGGGTAAGGGTGGCACACTCTACCTTCCCAGCAAGGGTGCAGCCTTCCGTGGCTGCTAGATTCACCACAGCTCACCTGTTCTGAGGTGGGAAGAGATACAGGGCCCAGGACTCCCGGCTGCGGCACCACTGGGGCGCATAGGGTTCCAGCACTTTGTGCAGGCGGAAGCAGCAGCTCTGCGGACACAGATGGATTCTGGGTCATGGTAGCCTCCCCTTGTTGCCTCCTAGCATATGACCACTCTGACCTCCCCACCTTAGAGGCCAGCCTTTTTTTTTTTTTTTTTTTGCCACTTTCTGCCCCTTCCACCTTACCTTCTCCACCTGAGCAATGGGAGGGTGACCACACTGTGAGGCCACAGGAATTTAAGTGTTGACTGGCTGATAAGAGCTGCCTTTTGTAGAGACTACCTCCCTTCTTTACAGAGGCAGTTCCTGACCCTGAGTGGCCTGGCCCCCAATGGTAGGTAGCTCCTAACCTGGGAAAAACTTGAAGCTGGACCCCCTACCCTGGCTGGCCTGCTCCTTTCTGAGTCACCATGAATGATACCCTGAATCCCTGCCTCCAATTCTGCTTACGAGAGGCAGCCCTGACACAGGAGCGGCTATGGATAACTGTGGGTCCAGCTAGCACTTAGCTTCCTGCCACTCTCAGAGGGGGCCGGAAATGGCTGAGTATAGTCCACACCCCCTTGTCTCACCCACTCACATCCTCTATGTCATCATCAAACTCCGCTGTGTCCTCCTTGTGGCTGTCGATGCGCAGGAAGAACTCGCTGGGCAGGGCCACCATCTGCCCATTGCAGTCATGGAATTTGGTGGGTAGGAGGGTGGCAGGCCGTGGGGGACACAGGTCCAGCGTGCTGCGGTGGTCCAATGATTCAGCGCGCCGAAGTGGTGTGGCTCGGGGCCCAGGTGAGGTTCCTGGGTGGGTTCCTGTGCTTGGTCTGCTGTCCTCCCCCTCGTCATCATCTGTGCTGCCCTTCCCTTCGCCAGAGAGCAGGGACTCGCGCTCCCCACACTGGCTGCGGCGTTTGAGGCTGGGTGCGCGGCCCAGGCTGTTCCAACTGGAGCGCCTGCTGCTCCCAGCGCTGTTGGGGCCCCACGGGGTGCAAGGGGAGCTGCGGAGGCTGGCCTGAGGGGTGGCAGGAAGTGAGCAGAGTGGCACAGCCCTAAGGATCACCACATACATCAGTTTCTGGGGTGGGAGGGATCTCCCCCAGATATTACTGTCAACTGTCTCGGGCATCTATGAAATACTTGCTGGATGCCTGGTCATGCATAGCTATCCCACCTAGCAAGTCCTCTACCAGGGTACTACGGATGTCCTGTTTTCAGGTAACACCTGACTCAGCCAGACATGGTTAGAGCAAAAACCCAGAATCAGCCAGGACTGGCAAAGCATGAACTCTCAGTCCCTGGATTTGCTGAGGCCCATAACCTGGGTTCCCTCCAGCTTTCCACACTACTTGTTCTCCAGAGTCATCTTTACCTCCAGGGTCTCACAGGAGCTGAGCCGTACTCTCCTCTGGCCAGTCTCTGTCTTATCTCTCAGGGCCCTCCGGCAAGTGACTGTAGCAAGCTGTGCTGGGTGGCCTCGGCCCTGGGATTCCTGATTGATCCACCAGGCAGTTTCCCTTCTTTGGCTTTCCCTCACCTGATTCCTACCCTGGGATCTGCCCCTAGGCTCCCCATGCAGCCCAGCCACTGCTTCTGCATCTCCACTTGGCCCTTCTCATGGGCTCAGAAGCCATCTCCAGGCACAGCTGCTCTTTGCACAGAATACATTCTGGGTGTGAACAGAAGTTGAGCTGCCGTGTCCTCTGCTGCCCACGGACCCTCAACCTGGCCTGCTTGCCTGTTTCCCAGGCTGCTTTTAAGTGTTTTTGTCAGATCCCCACCTTTTTTCTCTGGTGTACCCTGTGCTTGGCCAGCTTTTATCTCTACTGTTAAATTTCAAACTGTTGCAAGCAGAAGGTATCCTAACACTTGTCCATTCCTCCCTCATGTCTCTAAGTTCATCTCATAGGCATAAACACCCTGGCTTCCAGGAACAGAATGCCCCTGGTTCTGTCCTAGACAGGCCTGGGGTATTACAGGCACCCTCCCTTATTTCAGGGGCTGGGGTTGGTCCCTACCAGAGACTTCTGGTCCCCAAGTTGGGGGTCCACAGAGCCGCTGCTGCTGCGACGTGAGTCCAGGAGAGCATGGGCCACGTCCAGGTGCGGGGAGCTCTTGGGAGTAGGCATAGGCGTAGCTGCTGTGTGCGTGATGAGAGGTGGCGGCAGACTGCCTCGGCCCTCTAGGTGCCCGTTAGGGGTCACAGCCAGTGAGTACATCTTCATCTCTAGAGGTGAAGGGGCTGTCTGAGCCTCCAGAGGTCCCAGCAGTAGGACCTGCCAGAACCCTGCCTCAGTCTATGCCAGTGATTCTCAATATTCCTACTGCTGCAACCCTCTAGTATAGTTCCTCATATTGTGGTGACACCCCCCCCAAAAAAAATACCCACCATAAAGCTATTTCATTGCTACTTCATAACTGTAATTTTGCTATTGTTATGAATAATAATAATGCAAGTATCTGATATGCGGGGTGTCTAACATGTGTCCCCCCAAAGGGGTTGCAACCCACAGGTTGAGCACCCTTGGTCTACACCATCCAAGCACATACCTGTGGCTCGAAGATCTCTGAGCTTATCGAAATCTTCCTCCAGGTGGGTAGATGTCTTATCCTCATCAGTGTCAGATCTGGTAGCATCGCCCTGCACCCAGGCAATACACGGTAAGTGTGGAGACTCCCACAGCAGGATCCTCTGTCCCCAGCCCAAGTCCTGTGCTTGGCAGCCCAGGGTGATGTGAGGGCCTCGAGGCTGCAGTGTGAAGATGTGGGGGGGGGGGGATCTCCATACCAGACTCTATCCTCTTCATCCCTCACCTCTGCCTGGAAGCCTTCCACCAGGATGGCTACCAGCAGGTTGAAGAGCACGTAGTTCCCAAAGGTCATGAGGGCCACAAAGTAAAGGGCAGCCCAGGACGAGGTGGAAGCCATGCCGTTGTAAAGAACCACATTCCAGTCTTCCTGCGTTAAGATCTGCAAGGACACATTTGCAGGGCTCGAAATGGCTCTGGTCCCTCAAGAGACCCTGCATACCTCCCTGGGGATAGAGCTAGAGGTCTCTATGGTCCCTTGGCTCCTTGGAGCTTTAGCTTTGGTTGTCCCAGGACAACTGGGGCTGTACCTGAAACACAGTGACGATGGCCCACAGTAGGGAGTCGAAGTTCTTCCTGTCAGGGACGGTGTCTCCAGAGTCTGTCTTCAGGCTGAACTTACAGCCAAACAGGTGCATGCCCAGGATGCTGAGGGGAATGGGCACTGAGTGGGAGGGGCCCAGGACCCCCTCTGCCAGAGTCAGCTGCCACGGCCCCCCCCCAACACACACCCTGTGTTTGCAGTCAGGGCCAATCCTGAGGCTCAACAATTTTTCTACAGCTGAGAAGGCCTTAACCATTAAAGGGATGGACAAAGGCCACCATTCTGCCTTTGGACAACGACCAGTCTCAGTAGCCTGTGGGGTGCTCCCTCTTCCACACCCTCCCCAAGCGTCAAGACTGGCGCACAGAAGGTGCTAAACAAACCCCACTAAAAGCCTGGTAGCCTCCCCAGGGCTCGACCTATGCACTTGAGGACTTCACAGAGTACATCTGCTCCGCCCACCATGCCTGGCGCCCTCGCATCAGTGCAGTCTGCGGGAGGAGCTTGGGCCCCACCCACCTGAAGATGAAGATGAAGAGCATGAGCAGCATGCAGAAGGTGGCCACGTTGTCCATGGTCCTCATGAGCACCACCAGCTGCCGCCGCAGGGCTGGCAGAAAGCGCACCAGCTTCAGCACCCGCAGCAGCCGGAATGTACGGAGCACAGACAGGCCACCATCTGCCTGCCCCACGATCTCCCAGACGCTGTGGGTTGGGACAGTAGTGGGAAGGTCAGGATGGTCAGTCTGGGAGCCACCATAGCCTCTGTTCAACACCATAGCTGGGAGCAAGTCCCGCAAGTAGCCCCATCAGCTGTGGCTCCTGAATCTCAGAGAAGCCCTGGCTCCTAGCTGTCAGGGAGCTCACTGACAAGAGTCTCCTACCCAGGGCCTTTCATGCCCTGCTCATCTGTATGTTCAAATCATCCCTTCCAGGTACGGGATCCTCCTCCCCTGAAGGGAGCCGGGGCCCAACCTTACATGTGCTCATCATTCTGTGTTTATTTTGCTATTGTAAATGCAGCCCCAGCCCAACCCCAGGACCAGTCTGCTCATAGGCCAGCCCCCATACAGACATGGCTAACCAACTGCACAGCACAGACAAGGCTCCAAGGTGGGAGTTTAGACCTGCTAGCCTGCTATGTGCATCAGGGATCCCATGCCCATCACCCAACCCGCTACGAATCCTATCACTTTGTCCTCTGCGGTACCTACTGAATGGGGGGCTCCCTGAGCCTCTGACTGAGGTGAGAATGGGCCCTACCTTATGATGACAACAATGCCATCAAAGATGTTGTAGGGGTTCCGGATGTATCCCAGCGGGCCGCAGGCCAGCAACTTGAGTAGCATCTCCAAGGCGAACATGCTGGTGAACACGATGTTGCTTATCTCCAATGCGTTAGTCAGCTCATCAGGCTGCGGGTCAGGAGAGGTGGTCAGGACCCACAGTGGCTCCTCCCACTTTAGGGGTGCAGAACCCAGAAGCAAAAGCAAATTTACTGCCTCAAGAATGCAAGGAAATGGTGGTTCTCCAGCGCCCCAGAAAAGAGCTGCCTACCACCTAGAAAGGGAACCTAGGGCCTGAGAATATCTCATCTAGATAGACAGTCAACTTCTCTGGCTCTTCCATTCAGGCAGCCCCTATCCTGACTTTGTGGGAACGAGAGCTGCATACAAGAGCTGCCAAGTCTCCCAAGAGACCCCTTCCTCTGTAGGAGCAGAAGGCCTCCAGGAAACCGCTCCATTCACTAAAAGTGGGTGGAGCTTCAGGACACTGTGCTGGGGCCTCAGGATGGGCTATGGAGGTACCTACACACGAACAGTACCTACAGTCTCACCTACCCCCCTTCCTTTGAAGAAGGCCCAGCAGGTCTCTTACCATGAGCATGCTGACCCTCCTGCATGTGTAGGAATATGTGCATGTATGTTTGCCTATACTGATAATACTGTGACCTGCATGTGTCAATACACATGCACGCCTGTAATGCTGGAGAGGTTTGGGTGTGTGTACTCTAGCACAATTTGAGCATAAACATGAATGCACATGTACTGGACACCTGACGTGTGCAAACATGCCCATATCCTCAGACTTGTGTGTTCACATGCACCTGTCCCCCGACTGTGAACCAATTTTTCTACTCGTAGGTGAACTGTGTACACAGCGCAAATGCATGTGCACTGGGCTCCATGTACCCAAATGGGCTTTGAGCATGTGCATTACGTGTGATAATCATGCATGTGCAGAATGCATCTATGTATATTAAGTGAGCCAGATGTGTGTAGCATTTTCACATATGGATGCACGTGGGGGTTCAAGATGGAGCCGACCTATCCTCACCCCAGCATCAACCACCTAGGTCTGCCTGCGATCACAGTGGGTAGATTTCTTCTACTTACTATGAGATAAGAAAAAGGAGAGGAAAGGCCCCCAGGAAATTACTCCATTCACTGAAAGTGGGTGGAGCTTCAGGCGCTCTTGGCCCCGCCCTCAGGACTGCCTGGCTTACTAGGCTCTGCCTGGTTTCCCCTAGCGTGGGGGCCGAGGAAGGAAGAGGACCTGCAGCATCCAGGGAGGTGTGGAGTCCCAGGCACCCCTCCATCCTCCTCGAGGGACCAGCTTATGCTGGTCGATTCCTTCCAGCCTCAGTTCCCCAAGGACATGGAAGTTGAGGAAGCATAGGGAGCGCCTCCCGAGGGAGTCTGGGTAAAAGCTTGCTCCTTGGGAGGAGGCAGCTGGGTGGGGACCCTTGCAGTGCCTCTGGGTGCCCTCACTCTTGGGCGGTATTCTTTGGTGATCTCAAGCCACCCGTCCCTCTCACAGCAGGAAAGCTGCTGAACTTGAGCCGAAACGGTGTTGTGCTTACCACTTGGCAGAACCCCAGTCCAAGGAGCTATAGTTGTTGACTGAATCTATGCCCCAGATCAGATGGCTCCCTCAGAGACCTCGGGAAAAGGCCAGGAATTCTAGGACACAGGGACCCCAGATCCTTCTTCTAAAACTGGTGTCATCATCCTGCAAGCCTGGCCCTATCTGCCCTGGGGGGCTGGGGGAAGAGAACAGGACACACACACACACACACCTGCTCATGATACTCAACGCCCATGCTCAGAGTATTGACGAGGATGGCCGCCATGATGCCTCGGTTGAAGTATTTGCTGTCTACAATGCGACGCAGCTTGCCACTAAAGGAAGCCCAGAGATGGCTTAGCCCTCCTGGCTGTGAGGCTGTCTGCAGTGGTGTGCGTCGCCGCTCATTGCCATGGCCTGGTGTGCCCACCTCATGGGGTTGCTGCACAGGGTCCCGGCAATCCCCATGCCGCACATCTTGTGTAAACTCATAGACTCCGTGGGCATCTGAGTCCCCGCTCTCTGAGCCACTGAACTCAAACTCAGGGTCCTCCAGGGCGCTGGCACAATATGGGCAGCTCTTCAGCTCACAGGTTAGTGTGCCAGCCTGGGGGCTCGGCAGGGGGCAAGGCACACTCAGGCCTGACAGGTGGCTAGAGGCTCGGCCTAGTCCTATAAGGCAAAGACACAGACAGCTATGGCTAGGCTTCTGTGGCAGCACCCAGGGCCCTGAGATTCTGGTCTCCACTTGCCCTCCTGTGTAATCCCAATTTTAGCTTCTCCATAGAGAAAGGGACAGTCTTTCAGAGATAAGCAGATACAAAGAAATGGCCTGGCAGTTCCTCTTGGGGTCAGGCTGGAGCAATGGGATGTAGGCCCAGAATACTCAGGACCATGGACCTGCCTTGCCTGCATACCCACTCCCCACTCTCCTCAACATGGCGGGGCTGGGTCCTCACCTTGTTCTCCAACCACATGCTGGATCTTCTCATAGGGGCTGGGGCTTCCCAGGCTCAGAGGGCTGTGTGCTGCAGCCCCTGGGGCGCCAGCACCCCGCAGCCCCTTGGGTCGTGAGCTGGTACCACCTTTGCTGTTGACTGTTCCTGAAGGCAGGATGGTGGGGTAGTTCATGGTGCCCAAGCCCGAGGCCAGCTTGAGACTGGCAGCAGTGGCTATGGAGTGCGCTACGCGGGCTCTTTCCTGTGGCCCCTCCACATGGCAGTCAGCATGGTAGATACTATGCACAGACTCAGAGTCTGGTGGCCCGTGGCCTGGGGATGGTGGGGAGGGTGGTGCACAGGCCCTGACCAACCTGGTGTCACCGGCACCTGGCTCTGGGCTAGGCCTGCGTGGGCCACTGTGGCTGAAGTGGTAATGGTGGTGATGGTGGTGGTGGTGGTGGTAGACCAGATGGTGCACAGAAGCTGTACGCCTTCCTGCCCGCCGTGGCCTCCGCCTGGGGCCTTGGCCGTGCAGGGTGCTGCTGGGATCCACCTTCTTACGCCAGCGGCTCTGCCAGCGGGCATAAAGGCGCAGGCTGCGACGTTTAACCTTTCGGAAGATGTGGCCTACATACTTGAGCAGTTCCTCATAGCAGCTGCCAGGCTCTGAGAAGCTGGCCAGAGTGCTGTCATTGGACAGATAGCGGGCCCGCTGTTCACGCATCAGCTGGTTTTCCCTCTGCTTTGTCTCAGAGAATTGTGTAGCTATCACCACCAGGCACAGGTTGATCATGAAGAAGGAGCCCACCTGTGGCAAGGTATGTGTGATCACCATATCTAGCCCGGCTCTGGGGACTGGGGCCTAGCCACAATGCCACAAGCACTAATACTCCAGGAAGTGGCATGCAATAGATACTTTGCAACTGTGTGATAACAGAATGGGGACCCCCCAACACACACACACTTGGGGTCCTGCATAAGTTCCTGCTCCTTAGGTTTGTCCTTAACAGCCTCTGCTGCAGCCTTCCAAGGCAGCCTCCAGGGCCAGTTCTCCCTGGTACAGGCGACTACTGACTCTCCTCTATGTCCCTGCTGTGTGGGCTGTCTGAGAATGTACGACATCCCTTCCCTGCTGGGTTCCTGCAGGCAGCTCCTCTGCATCCAGGGATCTAGAAATGTCTGTTTGATGAACTGATACTGTGCTATCTGAGGACCATGGGAATATTGAGGGCCAAGAGGAAACTAAATCTGAGACATGGATGTTTCAGGGGGCTGTGTATGGGGTGAACACTAATGGGGAGTCATAAGCCAAAGAAGTGTGGGGTAATGGATGTGTGAGAGACCACCAGAGATTTGTGTTCACTACAGGAGGCTATGCTAGGAGATCACACGTTTGTTGTGGGAACACTTTGCTAGAGGGCGAGGTACAATTTGGGGGGTCTGGGACCAACTGTTTTGAGGATTCTGGGCCTTGGGCCGAGGGTCAGTATAGGTCTCCTTCCATCCCGTGTACTTCCTTCAACCACAGGCTGGGCCAGAAAAGCGCCCTGCATGCCCGCCCCCAAAGCCCATCCCACAGCTGCCACTGAGCTCAGGACTCTAGGAGGTCCAGGATGAACATCAAGGGGGAAGGGGCAGGATATAGCTTTCCCCCACCCCCACCATCAAATGCAGGACGGGCCACCAGCTGGCCACGCCCACACTCACAATGATGAGGAGGATGAAGTAGATGAAGTTGTAGAACGAGTGGGCATCCATGACGTAGTACATGATGTCCACCCAGCCCTCCAGTGTGATGACCTGGGAAGGCAGGCAGCTGGACATGAGCCCACATTCTCCAGCTCCCAAAGACAGCAGTGCACATCACACCCCAGTATGGGTGCCTGTCTCAGGGTCCACCATCCCACACCCCAGGCATTCCCCAGGCTATCCTAGAATATACCTGGAAGATGGCAATCCAAGCATAGCCAATGTTGTCAAAGTTGATGGCACCATTGTGAGGGTTGAACTCCCCTGAGCGGCACACGTTGTAGTACTGGTTCCAGTTGATACAGGCATTGCGACCAGCACCCCCATCCTCAGCCTGTTGCTGCCCATAGGCCTCCCAGCCGAGTGTGCACGGCACACGAAGCTCACGGCGGCTAGGGATGTGTGAGCATTTCTGCATGCCATTGTCGCGGCGCGAGGAACAGATGAACGGGTTCTCCTCGCCCTCCTCTGTCTGGTAGTATGGCCGCAAGAAGGTCAGGTTGTTGTTCCTGGGTTGCAGAAGGCCAGGGCATTGCTAGGGTTTCCTGGGCCAAGCACCACTCTCCTCCCCATCTACGCATCCAGACTCATTCAGGACTGCTGAGCCTAAATTCCACATGCCCATCCAGTGACTCCCTCTACTCCTCAGCCGGGCCCTAGACTTGAGGATGAGGGAAAGTGCACTGGGTAGACAACATGATCTCCAGCTGGGGCATCATCACTGCGGCAGAGACTGACATGCCATGCCTGACCCATCTCAAGGCCTCTGCACCACCCATCTTCAGTCCCTTCCTGTGGTACCCACAACATCCTGCCTGACACCGAGTTCTCCCGAGTGGGGCCTGGCAGCATGGACAAGCAGGGTGTCTCCAACAGCTCCACACTCCCTGAAATCCCCTCATGAGCCCCTGATCTTCCTCTTTCCCAATCCCTATACTCCTATCCACAGGCATCTAAGAAGCTCTGAGACCCAAAGACCTAGAGAGCAGAAGACACCTTGGCCTGTAGGTATCCATCCTAGAGGCTTAGTGCACAAGTAACTGACTGGAGCTGGAGGGGACAGGCAGTTCACAAACGGGGCCTAGTGGAGAGCAGAGTGCCCCACAGTACCAGGCATGGCAGCTTTCCAGGGATGCCCTAGCAGGTCAGCCCTGGGTCACATGTCTTCTAATGCTGCAGAGTAGAGTCCAGGATGAAGGATCTGGGCACACCCTCATCCCCATGAAGCAAATGTCATATTGGCACATGTGCCTACCCCAAGGAAGCCCGTGAATCGGGCAGTCACAAAGGAGCGAAGCCAGAGGGCAGCAGTCACTGGGGATACTGTGCCAGGAACTGGTAGACAGATGAGCACAGCTGCCTCCGGCAAGCAGGACCTCGGAGGCTAATGACACCTGGTATCAAACCCTCACATGCACTCACAAAGTAAGAGTTTTTGAGAGGAAGTAGCCTCCACCCAGACCCTCCTAGAGCCCGCCCCTGAAGCACCATGCCCACCTATGGATTCACCTCCAGGTGAATCCTGTCTCCAGGCTGTACTTGCACCTATGGCCTGTCCTGAGTAAAGATAGGCACCCCAGGACCTCACTACAAACTAGGATCCAGGTTCTATGGGTATGTATGGGTATTCAAGGACAGAACACCTCGGGGGTGGGGGGTGGGCGCAGAGCGCTCAAACCAGATATGCTAGGAGAACGGTCTTAGAGGGAAGATCCCTTTGGGGGTGGGGCCTACAGAAGGGAAACAGTAGTGCCCTGACAGTGAAGGCTGAAGGGCAGGGTCAAGAGAGAACATTTTGGGGTCGTGGCTGGCTAAGTAGGTAGAGCCATACACCAGAGGCGGGACCTGCACACCTGACGAAGGCGCTGTCCAGGAAGCAGCGGTTCCGCAGCAGGCCAGCCCAGAGCTGGACCCCAACGATGCCGAAGATGAAGAAGACGAAGAAGCAGAGGAGAAGGACGTTCCCAAGCATGGGTAGTGTGTCCAGCAGCAGGGTGACCAGGATCCGCATGCCTGAGGGGGCAGGGCTGGTGCTCAGCACAGCTAAGCCCTGGCAGAGGGTCCTAGAGGGGTCTCCCCCTCAAGCCCAGCCCACTGCTCACAAATCCCTATCAAGGCCATCTGTGTGCAGAGGCCAGGGACAGGTAAGGCCTAGTGGACTCCCAGAGGGGAGTCAGGCTGCAGCCCCACACGGCCAGGGCAAACCTGTCCCTGCTCCACCTCACCATGGCAGCATCTCCAGGGTCCCAGTGGGCCAACCAGTCTAAAGGCCAGCGCAGCTTCTGCGGCGACCCTGGCACACTGGGCTCTGGGGTTCTGCTGTGGGATGGGCTTTCTCACTTCCAATGTTAAGAGCAGGCCTGCATCAGGGCCCTATTCCTGGGAAGGCATGAACCAGTACAGTGTCTCAAAGCAACTCCGAAGTCCTTTTTCCTGGGTGGTGTATGGATTTGAACAGATCTAGGAAGGGGCCTGAGGGTCCCTTCTCAGACATCCAAAGAACACACAGCTCAAAATCTGCACTCGGCGAGCTGAGGTGGTAGGCAGAGCACTGGGCCACACAACTAGGACAGATAGAACCAGGGTTTTGAGAAATCCAGAGGGGTAGCCATGGAATAGGGGCCCTCAGGCCACGGGAAGACGAAGCTCTTAGAGGCGATAACATCTCAACCAAAGAGGAAATGGGGCAGACAGCAACCAACTAGGTCATGTGATCTAGGGGTCAGAGTAGACCCAAGACAGATGTTCAGACAGCCCTGAGGGTGCTGGGGTTGCTGTGAGGAACATGTAGTCTTGCCTAGGAAAGAATTTCAGACTCCCCTGGTCATTTACCCCAAACAGCAAATGAAGTGGAGTGGACCTAGGTTTCATCTCTGCTCCAGCACACAGGTTAACCAGGTGGAGGATTCATGGGCTCGGCTGGGTAGGCTGAACACACAGGGTGCTATGTAGAGCCCTCATAACCACGCATGTGCTACCTTCACCTAACACCCATTGATGTCCTTGGAAAATATATTCGGTACTCCAGTATTTTAAAAGGAACCTGGGGTTCATAGAGGCTTGGTAACTTTTTCAGTGTCACACAGCATTTGAACCCCCTCTGACCTCAGAAGTCAAGGACAGGCAGGTTGATGGAAGGCTGAGTGTTAAAGCCAAAAGGTCCAGGTCAGGCAGCTGAAAAGGGGTGTGCAATGCCCAGGTAGACCCAGGAACCACACCCATTCATGCATGTGCACACACACCTTGCCCAGCTCCATGGGCGTTGCACCTTCCACCTTCAACCTGAACATCTGGGCTCAGCTACTGAGAAAACACCCAAACTGTCCACAGATGAAGGCAGGGGGCCAGTATCTGGCCAGCCCATGCCCCAAGCACAGCTGCCTGACTTCCTGCAAGCTTTCCCTCCATGCGTAGCGGGTACACGCGGTGTGTTCCTCCCCCTCTCATTCCAGAAGCCCTGAGCTCAGTTCCCGTGTACGGGAAAGGTGGGCAGCGGGCTGCAGATTATCCCCAAAGCCCAGACTCTTACATGTACCTCCACCTGCCTGAGGCCCCCACTGGATACTGATGTAACTGGGAACCTTCTCAACCCCCCTCCCCCAGTCTCACTCCAAGTGCTATGCAAACGAGGAGGTTGAAGTTCAGAGAGGCTCCTGTCACTAAGGAGTCTTAGTGACACTAAGCACTGGGAATCCCTATCACATCCCAACTGGGACTACCCTAGATGGACCAAGTCTGCTGGTGTCTGGGTCAGGAAGATACGGAATGATCTCTTATTCAGGGCAGGAGAGGCACTTACTGGGGACCCGGTTGATGGCGCGGAGGGGCCGCAGCACACGCACCGTTCGGATGGCAGAGAGGCTCACGTTGTGTCCGTCCAGAGAGTACTCCATCATGCTGGGGGAGCAGGAGTGCTCAGGGAGGGAAAAGCCCAGAGGACCCCATCTCTTGTCACCGCCCCCCCCATGGGGCCATCAACATATGCATCCTGTCAATCCTGAGCCTCTCTCAGGTCTCAGCCCTGAGGCTGCTCCTGGGATTCCCAAGCATACTAAGCTGAGGCTGCATACCCTGCCACGACAATGAAGGATTTCCAAGCATACCAAGCTGAGGCTGCATACTCTGCCATGACAATGAAGGATTCCCAAGTATACCAAGCTGAGGCTGCATACTCCACCATGACAATGAAGGATTCCCAAGCATACCAAGCTGAGGCTGCATACCCCGCCATGACAATGAAGAAGTCCAGTCTGTTCCAGGTGTCACCCAGGTAGCATTTCTGGCCAAACAGCCCCAAAGCCACCATCTTGATAACCATCTCCACAGCGAAGAAGGCAAAGATGAAGTCATCGAAGGCCTGGAGGAAATGGGGTCAGAATGAGAGGGCAGGGCACACCTGGTGCTCTCTTGGTTCTCCTCACAGTCCTTCACACCTACCTCCAAGATGCTACAACGTTCTGAGCGGCACTCAACATCCTCACAGGGCCGGAACATGCCCAGTGTCACGCAGTTCAGCATGATGACCAGCATGCTAATGTGCTCGAACCACCTGCGGGCTGTGCGTTAAGGGCCGTGCAGCAGACAACCCCACTCTGCCTCCTCCCACGCGAGTGCAGTCAGCTGAGTGGGCCCTCTCCCAAGCCTGGGGCAGGGTTTAGCCCCAAGTCCACGGTGCAAGCAACAACACCAGAACATGGCCACCAGGTGGCGCCATGGCACCGTGCTGGCCCCTCAGCCTCGCTAGAGTCCCAAGTTCTCCCTGGAAGAAAAGTCATTGCCCTCCCTCCCCCCCCCCATTCTGAGATGGCCCTGGAATTCTGCAACAAGCCAGCAGTGACACATATAGGGCCCAGGTGAGGATGTCAAACACAATGGACCCTGGTAGCCTTAGTGAGGGTCAAACTCTACAGGACATGAAAGAAAGACCTCAGTATAGCTGGAAGGACACAGGAGCTTAAGAACATGTGGTAGGGAGAAAGGAGACCTCCTGAAGGTGACCTTGAACCGGTCATGCACCTCTGAGTCTGCACGGGTTGCTGATCCATGAAGTGCCCACGAAACAGTAGCACAGAGCCCCACCCAGCATGTGCCCGTCCCTACACAGCAGCACTATCAGCTCACAGTGTAGACATAGGCTGGTGTTGGTGTGGTCCATGGCCACCATTCAGAGGACCTGTCAGAGGTCCAGGGTTAGAAGAAGCTGGGAGGCATCCTTATGCAGGGCAGGGCTATGCTATTCCCTGCCCATGGGTATGCCTGGGAGCAGGGGATGGAGGGGAGGGCTAGCCCATTTTCTCAATGCCCTTCTTGCAGTCCTGACCCTGACCCCTCTCGTACACAAAGCTGGGCCCCTTAGCCCACACAGGCAGTGTGCTTGGTGGTGCCAAGCCACCAATGTAATTACACGCTCCTGCTGAGAGCGTCATAATTACACTTAATGGGTTCAGCAGTAACAAGCGCCTCTGCCATAATGGGGCTGTGGAAAACAAAAATCAGCCTCCTGCTAGTGCAGCACTGGCCTGCCTCCGACAGGCAGCACTGCTCCCAGGCCGAGAGAATGGGGACTTCTCACCCCGTCCTTGTCCACACATCCGGCTGAGAGCCTGTGGCTCCAAGTGGCTTCTGCACACCCCACACCGGCCAATTCCCGGCTCTGCCAAGCTCATTCCCACTGCTCCGAGCTAGTCTCAGAGTGGACAGACAAGAGATGACAAGGGGTTGGTGTTCTAGGGTAGCCTTATTGTGGTTCTGGTGTGCATCCTCATGTGGCTCAGGTGTAGACTTTAATTTCCAAGGTGGGGGGCGGGGTGCTGCTCTGCGTTAGAAGGGAGCAGGCTCAGGGAGGAAGCACAAAGCCATGGGGACAGGGGCCCTCTGTTCCACTGGCCAGGGGAGGCCACCAGTAGGATATAGTCAAAACAGACTATCATATATGGCTCCCAGGCCTGACTGGACTCTGAGTCCACCGCATGCCACGCCCTCCCTAGCCTGTCTGTCAGTGGGCGAGTGTCCTCTCTTGGCAGTACAGGCCTTACTACCCTGACCACTGAGCTCTACCTGCCCTATTTCTAGAAGAGGCCAGCAGCGGAGATGGCTTTCTAGCTCATGCTGGCTACCCTCACCCACTCAGATGCCCAGGACTGCCACCTGCTTCTTGACTTCTTTGCCCATCATTTGATTTCTCCCGTGCTTGGGCCACATACACCCACTCACAGACTCTCCAGTAAAGACAGAGATGGGCTACACTCTCCTGAAGCTGGCTTGCCTGGACTGTCTCTAGAACCTTTAGTCGACGTACCGTGGAATGCCAGGCTCCAGCTGTTACTTTCACATACAGCCACTGCCGCCAAGACGGATACCAAGATTGGAGTGCCCTCCTTGAGTGATTGCTGCTTCTGGACAAGAGGCAGCTGAGGGCATCTTCAGAGCAGGGCAAACTCGCAGGAGGCCTGCCAGGGTCCCCCAAACTAGTGGGGAAATAGATCATGTCCAGGGCCCAGGTCTGGTCTCTTCCAGGCACAGACCAGAGATCTGCCTAAGTGGGGAATCTCAGCTTCCTACAATAGCAAGGACATACCTCACGTGTCACACTGCCCCCTGGTCATGTTCTGCGGGCAGCTAAGGACAAGCAACACCACTGGTCACAACACGTGGAGCCGGGTGACTTCTAGAGGCTTAATTACAACAGATAGATTTTCTGGGTTTAATTAAAATTCCTGCAGGCTTTGAACCGACTTCTACAAATTAGAATCAATTTCCATGGGGGGTTAGAGGAAACCAAATGGATATGTGGGCAGGAGGTGGTGCTGGTACAGTCCAGGGCCTGAGCCCAGCCAAGTGGACTACTCTGATGCCTCCTTGTGGACCACAGATAGCACAGACCCACCTAGCTCTGAGGCTTAGCAAGCAGCAAAAGTCTGAGAAGGGAGATGAGTAGCTGAACCAGAGATCCCAGAAGACCCCCTGGATGGAAGAAGGTTCTGTGGCTAGAGACCATCAAACATAACAGCTACTAGCTACCCTTGTTGGGGCCCTACTCCAAACTCCAAGCACCCCCACTGTCTGCCTGACCACCTTTCCGTGTCTGCTAACTTTGGAGAGGCTCAACTGTCTTCCCACTCTGCACCATGCCATGGGGCCAAGAACCCAGTCAGCACCCAGCAAAAGGAAGGTCTTGCCGTGGGGATTTCAAAACATTAGGTAAAGAAGCCTTCTCTAGGATCTCCAGGCTGTCTGCAATGGACATAGTTTCCCCCGGAGGAGCACAAGGTTACCCCATGGCAAGGTCCCTTCTCCTTCTCACCTGAACGGGAAACTCACACTGGTCCCATGACCAGAGTCCACAGGAGGGTCCTCAGGTTACAGCTGGGTGGTCTCCAGTGCACTACAAATAAAACCCATAAATGTAGCCTTCCATGAACCCGAATGAAGGACACTGGAGGGAAGGCATTGGTGGTGGTCGCTGTCCGTGGTGCTGAAGCAGCTGTCTCACCTGGGGCCTGCTCAGGGTAGGCATCAGGCTGGGCTGGGGAAGGAAGGCAAACCAGGGAGGAGGGTCCCTCATTGGAGCTGAACGCGTCTTCTGGAAACGCATCTTGTATCTGCCCTTCTTTACTCAAAGAGAACCAGGAGAAAGACACACATGCTGAAAAAGGTAATTTGTCATGATCCCTTGTCCTAGCAGAGGCAAGGAAGCTACAGGAAGGACCCTGCTGGTTGGGTGGCCACTGCCATCTCTATGAAGTCACTGAGGCCTGTCAGGGAAGAGTCTCTTGCTGCTTGTTTGGTTAACTTAACAAGCTGTTGGCTCCCATGGGTGACAGTCCCAGCTGGGTCTCCAGATGGAATACAATCTCTTATTGTAGAGCTGCATGATACAGGATGGTATAGCCCAATGCGGTCCAGTCCCCTCAGACCCCAGTCTTTATTAACACCCAACTTGACACAGCCCCCATGTTGGTTTATAGTCCCTGAGATCCTCTTCACTGAACCCATTACTCATGTCTGGACTTGGGGGGGGAGCTGATCTGCCCTGGGGGGGGGGAAACTAGGGAGGGAGGACATGATCTGCCCTGGGGGTGGAGTTGGGGGGGAGGACATGATCTGCCCTGAATCTACTATGACTGCCCTTCTTTGGGTCTCAATTTCTCCATCTGTCACAACACTTAATTTATGTAGACCCTTCTGGTACAGCAGCAGCAAGGCCTTAAGTCCTCCTGATGTGCTCAGCTCCTGGGCAGGGTTTCTGAGTAACACCTACCACAGTTTCAGTCTGTACAAGGGGGACCAGGGAGGGGGTGCCACCAGAAAAGCAGGGCACCAGGAGCAGTGGACTTTGCAGTCCCTAACCCGGTCAGACAGCCAAGGCTCCAGAGCCCCACCCTCTCATACCAACAGGTAATGTGGCCATGCTAGCAGGGATGAGGGTCAGGAGTCTTCGGGTGTGGCTGCTGCCTGGCCTCCATTGTCAGAGTGGGACCCAAGCAAGACAAGGATTCCAACAAGGCCTCCCTGCTGGGTGATACTTGAGATCAGAGGATTAGCTTTTGAGCTGCTCCAGCCCCGCCTGCCAGCCCCCAGAGCAATCTGCACAGCCAGCTAAGCTCCATTAGGCCAGATTCAGAACAGCTTGGTTTGTGTGCGTGCCATAGGCTGGGCAGGAGGGACGGAAGGCTGGAGGGCCACTGTAGGAAAAGAAGTCAGACAGACAGCACCACACTCAAGGCTCCAAGCTCCCTGCCTTGGGGGTTCTGGGCTTCCCTCTGCAGGGACCCTGGTTTTACACAGCCCCCTTGTCCTTGGGGTCTGGAGCTTCCCTCTCTATCACTCTGCAGTGTGAAGCTCACAGGCCACCCTCCCTGCAGCCTCTGCTGCCACTGTGTTCTCAGGAGCACTCAACCTTACTTTCCAATTTGTTCAAGAAGAAAGGGACATGTTTATTCATGGTGAAGGACTGTCCTCAATAGGTCAGTCCAGCCTGGTGAGGAGGTGAATCTGTCAATGAGTCCTCATACGCTTCTCGGAAGCTGTCTGTCTTTGCTGACAGAGTAACAGCTTCAGGTCCTGCATCAGACAACCCTCCTGGGCAGGTGGCTGCAGTGCTCGGTAGTCAGGGCTCGGTACTCGGGACAGTGAGACAGTTTCTACCCTCAAAACAATTGGACTCCCCCAGCATGGCCTTCATGACCTGTCTCTCTATGACAATGGGGTCTGGATGGGCTACTCACCCAGAGGCTACACAACCATGGTGGCCAGGGAGACCCGAGGGCTTCTGCCCAAGCACAAGAGCTCTCCGAGTTGAAAAGAAGCCAAAATGGCAGAGCTTCTAGGTAAGGATACATGGCTCATCACACACATGCTATGTAGCCTGTGGCCTTGCCATTAAAAAAAAATGTTGCTACTGTATGAATTAGGACATGAGGGGAGCAGAGAAGGGGTAAGAGCAAGTTTTGGAAAGCACACGGCCTCATCTATGAAAAATGTCACAATGAGGCCATGAAACTGTGTCTCTAGGATGCACATTCCCTGTGTGAACGTAAAGGCTAAGACGTAAAAGCGGGGCCACCATTCATTCATGGGCACATGGGGAAGGCACAAGGTGGGAGACAGAAGGGTGGGACAAACAGTTTTAGCTCCCTTAAAGTTCTGTGACACAAACGAGGAGTGCTGGGCTCCTGAAATGGAAGCCCCAGCAACCTCCAGTTGGCAGGTAGCAAGGAGATCTCACCTAGGCTTCTCCGAGGGCCAGGTCATGAACTATCAGGGCAAAGAGAAAATAACAAAAAGAGTACAGAGGCACAGCTGCCCTGGGCTGCCAGTACAGTGAACCCGGCCGACTCTTCCCGTACCTGGGTGGAGTGGGGGCTCCATGCTCTATGCTTAGTGGCCTCCACGGCCCCTCAGTATCTGTGGCTCTGGCAGATCGTCTGGTCCTGGAGCCTCTGGGAGCCTGGAAGGGTCTGGGGCAGGTCCCCTGGGCAAAAGCCCCTCTCATCAGGGGAGGGAACAGATATGGGAAGGCCAGGGGCATGACTAGGTTCTGTGGAAGTCAGTTTCCTACCAGTCCCCGCCAGTACCCTCTTTGCAGCCAGCAGAGCCCCAGACAAGGCACAGCCCAGGTGGTTGGCTCACATGGGCTAGATGTGATTGTAAAGGTCCCTCAGGCACGGACAGACTAGGTTAGCTAGCTAGTGCTCACTCTATGGCAGTGGGCATGTCTGGGGAAGCTGGGGAAGGTATCTGAAGATCTTAGGACTCTCCAAAGGAAGACAGAAACCACCCAGTAGGGGATGACAACACTCCACACCAATGAACATGCACACTGTGCAATGCACCTTTACCTGGCTGAGGTCTCCAATTCTGGGGTCTCACGCCCCTAACCTTTTTCTTCCTTATCCTCCTTGGGCTGCCCCTCAACCCCAGGAACTAGCCTCTAGCACAGCTCACTCTTCAAACTCTTAGTTCCCATCCATAGCCCCAAATAACTGTGCCCCGAAAGTGCCATCTCTCACAGTCCACTCTGACCCAGAAACACCCCTCTGAGAGGCCCCAGATCTGTCCTTGCTCCTCTCAAACAAAGCCTCAGCTCAACACCCTGCCATGGTTTCCTAGTGCCCTGGACACACAATCCAACCCAGAGCCCTGTGTAGCCTAGCCCGGGGAAAGCAATGTTCACCTCCAAATTGACCTGGCTGCTCCAGGGATCCAGGCCCCTGCTACTTACTTCGATAACTTCTCCAGCCTGTAGGATGGCCCTCTCAGTGTCCCTGTAAGCTACAATGAATGGAGCCTCAGCAAGTGACGGCAGGGGCCTCTACTGAGGAGCCTCTACTGAGGCGCAGGGTCCTTCATGCTAGACACCTGGCAAGGTCAACACAGGTGTCTCTGGTGTCTACCCAAATCAGAAGGCCCTGGGAAGACGCTCTCAAGGGCAGGTAGGCCACCACTAAGTAGAACATGAGCCCACTACATGAACTAAGTGGGCTCTGCCACTCTTACATGCTCCTCCATGACAGGGTGACCCACACCTTGGATTGGCTCCCTCCAGATGGGCAGGACAGAGCTCTGTGGCTGAGATCAGCTATATCCCTGGAAGGAACCCCAAAGCTAGCCCAGACATCCTAGCTGCCTTAAAAGTCAGGCTAGGTGAAGCCTGCTATTCATCTCCCTGGGAGGTGCCTGAAACACACAGGGGGCCTCCAGATATCTGGGTATAGCCAATATCCTCCAGTCTGACATTGCTACCCATGACCTACTGCAAACAAAGCCAGACCCTAGCCCTCTGGGTCTGTATGCCGGCCTTCTTCCGCAGGCAGAGGTGGTGGGAATCCCAAACCCTTCTTGCAGGTCAGTGCCCAGGGAGTGCTCTGTGGGCATTTGTCCTGGTCTCCTTCGAGGTCTCAGGGGCGGAGCACTCACACTGCAGGATGTGAAGATTGAAGGAGGTTTCTCTTTCTTCCCGGAGGCTGTTGCCATGCCGACAGGCTGATAATAAGGTGAGGAAGAACCTGGAGACCCAATTAGGGCAAAGGCAGAGGGGATCCCCAGCCCGGCTCCATTTCCAAAGGTTTCCGTCAGCCCTGGCCCAGCTCAGCTACCTATTCCCGCATTGTACCGTTGGTCTTAAGATGGGAGAATGTGTGCTGAGCATTCTATTTAGGTCTGGGATTTCGGAAGGGATGATAGGAGGGGTCAGGACAAGGCAGTCCCGCTGGGGTCATCAGAGTGATCCCACACAAGGAGCGCAGGCATGGGTGGCAGCTTCCTTTCCCCTGTCCCTCCTTGAGGGACATAGTGTGTCCCACCTCCACCCCCACCCCTCATCAGACCCCTGTACTCGGGCCAGCTAGTCTGACCCCAGAGCTTTCCAGAAGTGAACTGTTGAGTGTGTGCTTCTCTGTTCCAGCTACCACAGGACCAGCTGTACTTCCACCTAGGTCCCTCCTAGGGCAGGGGCTATGTGCAGCTGTTGTCTAAGGCCAACTGGGTCTCAATCTCTCAGCCTCCCTCCATCAGTGCAGGAGGCCAGGAGGCATCCAGAGCTGAGACAAGTGGCCTGTCACCAGATGCTCAGGGCTCGGTACCGCCACTGCCTGTGGCAGTTACCTGAAGGTGACACTAGCTCCACTGGGGCTTAGAGTTTGCTGGATAGGCTGGAGGGGAACAGGTGGGGGTGGTTGATCCGGTGCATCACCTCTGTCCAAAGCTCAGGATCTTGGGGGTGGGATGGGGAGATCTTGGCCATGTCCTCCCCTCATGCCTAGTGAACCTGCTTCCTGCTCTCCATTCCCAATCTCTGAGACCTTTTCCCTTTATCCCCACCCCCATGGCCCAGCCTAGGGAACATGGCCTGGGAGCCTGGGCCTAGGCCTGCGTGACTCACAGCAGGCTGGGCTGGGCTGAGCTGGGGCTGGGGCTGGGGGTGGGGGTGGGGAGTGAGGGCAGCGGACCAAACATGGAGCTGTTTGTTCTCCAGCTGCCTGCTCTGCTCGGGGTCACCCAGGGGAAGGGGGGGCAGGCTGTCTGTGGGAGAATACTTCCTCCTGAAGCCAGGGTGTGCAAGCCACTCCCCACTATAGCCCCTCAAACGGGGAGGACAGGTCACTAGGAATACTCAGCTCTAGCTGCCAGAACATTCTATTTCATCCTTGTCCCTCCCCCTGTACCCTGGGAGGCACTCTGCTTTTCCAGTCCCTTACTAACAACCACGGTGAGCTGACGTTCCCCATCGCTTGGGCCATGGACAGTAGCACCACCCCTTTAGCCCACTGCTCTGGCCCTAGATGCCTGGTCGGCCACAGGAGCAGACTGTACAATGGGGCACCCAGAGCAGGCTTGGATACCAGACATGTACCCATATGCCCATGTGTAAACTACTATCTCTTCTAGTGTACTGTACATATCTCAAATACACACAACAGGGGCCCTTGGACTGCATATATAAACACACCCTATGAAGTCTTCAAAGGAGGGGAGGACCCCAGGTCTTCCCAGGCCACCCTCCCCCCCAACACACACACACACAATCCACAGAGACTGACACAATCCACAGAGACTGACACTGTGGAGCCTGGCTGAGTACATGCCAATGGCTCTAATTGTGCAGTTTTTAAAGCCATGCTAATTAGAAAGTGCGCTAATGTCTCTGCTTAGCTCTTAATAAAGAGCTTGATTCGGGATCTTTTCAGGGGATAATTGAGTGGAAAAGTGCCTGATCCCACCCCTCTAGTCCCTGTGCCTGCAGGAAGGCAGGCTGTGTAGGCGAGAAACCTCACCCAAGACTCTGCCAGCCACTTGGTGGCAGCATGCACACCACCCCCCAACACCATGGGGGTGCTGCTTGGAAGGGAAGCCTGTTCCCCCACATTTTCAGACTCTCCCGGTTATTCCTCATTAAGGACCAGTCATAGTGACAGCCCCTCCTCACCAGCTGCTTCTCAGACAACCCCCCAACTCCACCCTGGGCTACCAGTTTAATTCTGGAAGGTGAGAGGGCCTGGCTTGACCTTTGCCCTGAGGGATCCCCAAGAGCATTAGGCACAGCCTACTCCAGTAAGGAAGGGAAGGATGGAAGGGAGACAAAAGCAGAGCAAGGTGGTTCCTGGGAAAGGACTGCTGGCCCACAGGACAGGCTTTCAGGGACCTCTCTGCTGGAATTCACTGGGCCAGAAATAACTGCCTGGGCCTCGATGCACAGCTGCCTGAAGCTCAAATTAGTGACCCGAGGGGATTGGACACTCCTTCCATGGGAACATGGCCTGGTATCTTCCCCTCCCCAACCCCCAGGGTCTAGCTCCTTTCTGCAGGACTGTGGTGAGCCCATCTGGAAGGGGCCCCCATGAGGCTTCTGTTCTCCATGGCTAGGTAGTATGGATAAGGGCAGGCCTGCGAGAGCACGGAGCAGGGCCCTTCTGTGGGACTCAGAACTGACTACTGTAGTCCTGTGGGACCCTATGGTATCTGGGCCTGGAGGCTGGGAAGAAACTCAAGGGAAGGGTCAGAGGGTCTCTCTCTTCAGTATGCAGTTTTGCCCCTTTCTGCCTAGGCTGCCCTATCCAGGATTCTGCCTCAATCTAAACAGTGCCCATTGAGGATGAAGAAAGTTATACTGGGAGGAGTCACTACCAGCCACATTATTGCCAGCAAGACTCCCTAAGCCATGCCTCTCTCATGTCCACACCTGCTCAGCACACGGGCTGTCCTCTATCCTCTGAGGGTCAAGAGACTTTATCTGTTCTTCAAGAGATGGAGGGGCTGAGTGGTCCCTGTGCACAGGTGCTCGACTCCTCCTCACAGGTTAGGGGCAGCAGTCTCTCTGGGTGGGCCTCAGCTCCCCAGTCCATGTGGCTGGGCCCCTTCTCTTTTCTACACACTGCTAGGGACATTATCATCTCCACCTTAGTGAGAAAATCCAGCTTACACTTGTGATCTGAGGTGTGTGTGTCAACTGCTGCAAACACAAATTTGTGCTGACATGGGAGCTGGGTTCCCAGGCACACTGGGAAGGGGGACAGGGAGGGCACCTTGTGGCATAATGGCTGGCATCCATGGGAAACCAGGAACCCTGCAGCAGGCTGTGTTCCAACTGGGTCCTTGACCCCCACCCCCAATCCATCTATGCAAAGCCTGGCTATCCCCACCACTGTTGCCTGGCAACTGGATATTTATTTAAAAGGGAGACCTCACAGCAATGCCTACCACCAGCCTGCTCTCCCAGGCCTGGAGCAAACCCCTCTCTAGTTTTTGGCTCCCACACCCTCAGAGACATACTGCTTTGCCTGTCCCTGGGCCCCAAGTCCATCCTAAACCTATCATCCACTTCCCTGAAACCCTAAAAGCACTAGGGGTCAGGGGATAACACTTTGGTAATTGTACTTCTCTAGCAGGGTGGAGGGCAGCTGCTATGTCCACAGATCCTGCCAGTCTGCCCGGCTCAAAAGTCTCCTGTGCCCAGGACTCCCTGGCTGTAATTTGTGGGCACCAATGTACAAGATCCCAGATTTCGGTATGCCAATTAGGCAGGCCCTTCTGAGCTGCTAGGCTACTGGGAGCTCTGTATAGAGGCTAGGGCCAGAGTGAGCACCAAGGCCCAGTTGGAGGCCTACACCCCAGTGGACAACATCTAGAACCTTTGAGTCCCAGTTACTGGTGGTGAGTTTGGCTCCTTGCCTCCTGAGGGACCCTAAGCTTAGTTGAATGTTAGGAGACACTGGATTATATGCTGTTAGATGCTGCCCAGCCCCTACCTGTCAGGCCTCCTGTCCACAGAGTCCTGGAATCCCCCTAGCTCTCGGAGCCTCCTGTAAAAAGGCGACTCATTCTCCTGCCTGGATCTGTCTGACAGGTTGCCAGACAGTTCCTCCTCCTCTCAATGGACACATGGAAGCATCAAAGCTGGGTGAAATACCCCAATTTCTGTCATCTCTAGGTACATCCTCTCTGGTCCTTTGGGGAAGCCCTGCCCCAAGCAGACCTCAGCTAGGCCGAGTCTCACCACAGAACCTCAAGTCTCACGCAGCTTTCATACATTTACACAGGGCCTGGCCTCTAGCCCCAAGGTGGCTCAGGCTGTGAGTGAACTAACCAACTTTGGCCTTGTCCCTGTCCTCCTTCCACCAGTGGCCATGTTATTAATAGTGGTGACATTTTGAAAAGATGGCCAAGACCCCACCTTCCCCCCTGGAAAGTCTGATTTCAAAGTGAAGCTTGCTGGACCTTGGTTTCCCAAGGCTTCTGCTTCATCCCGGAGACCAGGCATTCTGCTAGCTACCTCTGTGTCAGCCCCATCATGACATTTAGACACTGACTATGGTCTCAGAGGCTCCTCCCCAAAGTTCAGAAGCATAAGCTCTGCTCTTCCCCCTCTGGGAAGCCACTGCCCAGGTACCAAGTTGGTTGGGCCAGGACTACCCACACACCTGCTTCAGCTGTGACCCAGTGGTGGGTGAAGGACACCATGAGGAGGACTCCCAGCCTCCAGGCACCCTCAGGCCCACTGATGCAGAGTGGAATGGGGGAGTGGGACTTGCTGGTACTGGGAACTTTCCCACAACTTATGTTTTAGTATGGAGGCTGGAAACCAAGATCACAGTGTAACTGGGAAGGTTTGGGGCCACAGGCAGCTGACTCCTCTGTCCATAAATGGCAGAGATCTTGTACACAGGTCACTCTGATCACCTTATAACCTCCTTACCCTATAACCACATCTGATCACCACAGATCAAGTAACACAACCCACAAAGGCCCCAGCTTCTAGCTCTAACATACTACTGGGATGTCACAATAGTTGAATTTAAGGGGAAACATGCATTCAGTCCATGGCTAAAGGTCAGTTAACCTTGGAAGGCCAGTCTCTATCAGGTAGAATAGGAATACAGGCTAGCTCCAGGTTTTGAGACATGTGGACAAGGGGCACAGATCATGTGAGGACGATAGTGTGGTGACACAGGAAGTAGATACCATGTACAAAGCCTGATATCTTTGGACTTGTAACCTCTGCCATAGCATTTATGTGATAGGCCCTGTAGATATAACCTGTTCTGGGTGGGAAAACTGATCCTCAGGGTATCTCATCTGCCCAGTCACTGACTGAGCACCCATCAGTGACTGTCACTCCTTTGCCTACCGCCCCAGAGAACACAGTCAAAGACAGCCCTTGTGCTCAGAGTATATGGGCCTGCCACACCCTGCAGGGACAGGTCCTTCTAGGTCCAGACCAACTTGCTTAGACTAAGGAGAGCCAAACTCATGGGCAGGGTGGGACAACATAGAAACAACACAGACAATCAGAGCTCTGCCATGTGTTTGCACCCCAAAGTCACTGGCGGCTACCCACCAGGCACTAATTACAGCTCCATGTGGCTCGCCCGAGGAACAGTCAGGGCGGCTCCAGCACAAATATTTCAAACCACATGGTATTTGTGTTTAATGGGATGAAATTCTTTAAGCCCAGAACCCAGCTGAGCCATTATGCCAGCCAATTTACAGAGAAGTAGGAGGCACAGAGCAGGAGCCGTACTTACATGGCTCATCCATATGACTGGAGAGGGAGCGGAGCAGGCTACGCACAGCCTACCTCCTGACCCCAGAGGCGGATCCCACCTTGGCCTGGAAATGCTACTGGGGCCATAGGGTCAGGCAGAGCCAGAAGACCTCTGGGGGTGAGGGGATGGGGCGGATGGCGCGGATGGTCACACTGGGGGCCTAGCAGGGGGAATGGGGATCATGGCTGACCTGAGTCTGGTGTCAGCCTGTATACTCAGCCTCAAAAGCCCATCTCAGGGAGTCTTTTCTGGGAAAGGACCAGGCTCCTCTGTTTGCTCTGGCCATCACTGAGCAGGAAAATCCATCTATCAGGAGTACCTACTGGATGTCAGGGATGTGCTCCAAGTCCACGGACTGGAGAGGGAGCTGACAGAGGCTGGCCTTGATCAAGCTGGGTGCAGGGGACAGTGAAGGACAAACTCCTGCTGGGCAAGAGGATGTCAGATAAAGCTCAAAAAGTAAGTGGTGAGAGGAGGGAGCCTTGAGGCTACTTGTGGACTAAGTGCTGCAGCCCTGTGACAGGATCAGTGCAGGGCTCTGTGGGCCTGAGTTATCGTCCCATGTAGAGGCTTACAGTGCAAACACACAGCAGACCTACTAAAAGACAAGGAGCCTACGGGCTAGCCTCGGAGCACCCCAGAGCTTCCTCCAACAGTGGGGCAGGAACATGAGGAAAAGTCTTATAGCCAGTAGAGATTTACATCATGTGGATCCATAGACACATAGTATAGCCTTAGTTTAAATGGATAACATATTAGGGCACTACCCACAAGAGGCATATTTGGAAGTGTATGCACAGTTGGGTATGTGTACACACACACACACACACACACACATCCCTCCCTCTTCCCACTTCTCTCTCCACAGAAGGCCCCCAATACAGAGACGGGCCATCCTGCCAAAACTGTGATTTCCCTGTGGAGCTAGGTGCCTCTCACTGGCTGCCTGCCTGCCTGTTCACTAGCCTGCTGACCGCAGACCTAGACCCCAGGGAGTCTCCTAGCTAGTGCCATACCAATTTGCTGGGTCTGGCTTCCATCCAACTACCCGTGTCTCGATCGATCCTCTAATAACTCGATCCATTATGCTGAAGCAGGATTCTTGGAAACGGGCAGGAAAAGGAAGCTCTGTGAACCATCTGAGTCATTTAAAAAAAAAAAAAAAGACCTAACAATGGGACATCTCTCCCCTCCCTGGTGCAGCAAGCTACACTGCCTCCGCGTTCTATAAGGTGCTGTGTGATGTTCTGGGAGGTGCTACGTATCCCTGCTGGGAGAGGTGGGTCAGGACAGCCTCACTCAGAGCATGGTCTTCCTAAGGGAATTAATGAAGCTCATCCATTCTTCTGCTCAGGCTGGCCCCATACCAGCTTCCAACCCATCAAGGCTGGCTGGGCCCCGTGGCTCTGGCTACCCACAGCTGGGGAATCCTGGTGCTATCCCCCTCCCTGGGAGCCAGGGAGACACCCCCACACACACCCGCAAATTTGAGGATGAGCTCAATTTACACTTGGTTGTGGGAGTGTGTTACTCATGGCTCCTCAGTGCCTCACAGTTGGTGTGTGCACCTCAGGGTCCGGCACCTAACAAAGGGGGAGGGAAACTGTACCCAGCTCTCTCCATGGTCTCAGAAACCCAAGGTGACACAGTCAAGGCTAAGAACCCAACACACAGAGGCAAAGCACACAGCCCGTGTCCTGGGTGATGGGAGTGGCTCAGTCTACAGAAAGACCAGAGGATTCTCTGTGGTATGGCAGGAATCCTTCCTCCCATGCCGTGCTCTTCCACAGGCCACAGTTCTACATCAAGCCAGATGGCCCAGACCCCAAAGATTACCAAGCAATGTCCCTGCTCCCACTGAAACTCTGTGTTGGGGAAAAAAAAAACCCAAACAGCCATTTTTCATGAAAGAACGTGTTAAACGCAAGGTGTTATTTTTTTATGGTATTTCAAGGTGACCTGGCCAGTCAGGAGTTTTAAATTTCCCAGTTTAAAGTTTGGGTTTTTTTCCCCCCTGAGACAGGGTTTCTCTCTGTAGCCTTGACTGTCCTAGAACTCGCTCTGTAGACCAGGCTGGCCTCGAACTCAGAAACCTACCTGCCTCTGCCCCCCAAGTGCTGGGATTAAAGGCATTCGCCACCACAGCCCGGCTAAAGTTTATTTTTAAATTGTGCAAGTGTGTGTCTGTCCCTGTGTGTGTATGCGTGTCCTCAGAGGGCAGAAGTACCAAAACCCCAGGAACTGGAGTTACAAGTGAGTTATGGGTGCTGGCAACCCAATGTGGGTCCTCTGCAAAAGCAGCCCGTACTCTTAGTTACTGAGCCGTTTCTCTAGCCCCCGAGTTTCCAAGATTTAAACATCATTAGGATAAGCACTGGGGCCTCACTCCAGTTGCACACACTGACAGGATCCTGAGACTCCCCAGTAGAACAGTCACTGTCTCTGGGGATTTAGTGTAACCTCATCAGAGAACAAGGGCTCACACCTGAGTGACTCCATTGTGTCAGGGCTCCCAATTACTCTAGCTGGGCTTTGGAACATCCCATTTGGTACCG
>NW_022196911.1:25238781-25332473 GCF_008632895.1 Mastomys coucha
TTCCCACTGGCCAGGGTTCCTATGGGCCGTTTCACTTATTCACATATAGCTTCAGACCATGAGCTCAATAACCATCTCCATATCCCAATGGAGTATCCCTAGGGGTCTCCATGATGCTCTAGGCAGGTGCCTCCCCTCCTCCAGATACCAACCGCTTAGCACCGTGTCCCTCCCTTCCTGTCCCTAGGATGTCTCTGAGGTCTGGCCTGTGGTTGTACCGATCACCCCAGGGCAGGACAGGCTGATGACCCTGGCCTCTGCTTAACCTCAGGAACTAAGTTGGTGAGTCTCACAAATATCTTCTGGGCTCTAAGATGACCCCAAGGAAACATGGAGCACCAGTCAGAGTTCCTTGTGAGCTATGCAAGTTAAGAATTCTTCTAAGTAGTGTGTCAGGTTCCATGCTGTCCACCAGAGCAGCCCCCACCCCCCACTCCCCGTGGGATGTCTGCCTGTCTGTCCCCGCAGCAGCAGTAGAAAGCAGGCTCCAAGGAAGACGGCTGCTTTAATAATAAATCGCTTAATTAGGGAATCTCCAGGCTCCCATGAGGAGCCAGCGCAGCGTGGAGCACTGGCTTGATGGATGTTACCTGCTGTTCCCACATCTTGGGGATCCCCCCCCCCCACACCAAGGAGCTGATGCCTCAAGACTCAGCACACACTGTAGGTACAATCCTGACAGTGTACTACAGAGAGTCCACCCAAACCCCAGCACAGGAGCCACCAAGGTGGAGGGAGGGCTAGGAGAATAAGGGGCTATCTCACAAGATAGGATGGCTATCGTAGCCCTCGGTGCAGCTCCAGGCTCTACTAGGTTAGGAAGGCAAGACGAACAAGGGAGATCCCAGGACTAGCCTGTGGCCTCTCCAACCACAGAGACAGCCCTGTCCACTCTGGCATGGCCTCAGCCACACCCCTGGCAATTGCACTCGGAGACAGGGGACCTGCCAAGTGGCAAATGTGAAGGTATGCAGGACCTGAGCCAGCTGGGCCAAGGGGGTTTACTAGAAGTCACTCTACCTTTCCCCACTCCAGGCAACTCGAGGCCTCTCATGGTACTGCACCCCCGACCATGGGACCTGCACAGCATGAGAACTTGCCATGGTGTGAACTGTCCTTACTACCTCCTCTGATAGGACACCAGTATGAATAAAGGGCAAGGTAACCACATGTTCAGAGGTATAAAAAGGGATGACATGGGGGAGGGGGTTCAGAGGAATTCACACTTGGCTCTGCCTGTCTCTGAGTAAGAATGGTTTAAAACAGGTGGTGTGGACCAAGATGACCAGCAGCTATGGAGCTGGGGTCAGAGGACAGAAGACAGTGAAAGGGACCACTACTCATGGCAGGTGGCAGGCTCTCTGGGCCCTGAATCCCTGGAGACTGGGAGGGGTTAGCCTTGTAGAAAATGAGACTCCAGCACGCCCGACTCCCGGCACGGATCTCCAAGATTCAGGTTTTATTTCTAGAAGCTTCCGTGTATTAGTCTCTGTTGAATGGTTGAAAAGAAAAAAAAGAAAAAGGTTTATGAAGAGGCTTCTGTGACCCACTGGCTCTGTGGACAGGAGCCTGCAACAAGCAATGAGGCTTGCAGCTCAGCAGCACCCTGCTCCATTTAAATGGTCCTGTCCTTCGACCCAGGGGCCCCCTCCTCTCCCAATGACCCCAGTCTCACCTCACAGAGGCTGAGAGCCCTCCGAGTGTTTGAAAAAAACCTGGATTGTTTAAGGGAAAGCAAATGTGGAGGACATCCATAGAGCAGAGGTTTCTAGGATACCACTAAGAGAGGGACTTCCAGCCTGGCCTACAGGGAAGGGACTAATTTAGGTAAAGACCTAGAAAAGGGTGGGATGGGGGAGCCTCTGCTCTGTGGGTATTCTGGGGGTGACACAAGGACTCCAAAGACCCCCAGTTCATGCCTCTATTTCCTCAGGGCCGGAGACAGCTGAGTCTTGGCTCCTGGACCACCAGACACTGTTTTGATCCCCAGGCAAGATCCCTCTAGACTCTCTTGTAGGTTCTCTGAACAAGTTGTGGCCAGACACACGTGCACACAGGAAGAGAGGCAATTGGTCGAAACCTACCATGCTGTCTTGGAGAATCGAGTTGTGGGTCCTGCTTTCAAGGACCCCTACCCTCTCCCTGTAGCCTCCCACAAGGCTGGATGGCTGGGTGGGGTGGGGGTGACAACCCCTCACTCTGTTGACATGGCAACCAGGAAGACAGCCCAGAGGCCTGTCAGACTAGTCCCTGCAGAATGAATTTCCTGATTAAAGCCAAGCAGTCAGTATCAATGCCCTGGCAGTCCTTACAGCTCATAAAGGAGCAAAGGGTGGTGGTCAGTGAGGGGCTCCCTCCTGCCTGTTTCCGTTTCTGTATCCTTAGGCGACAGCTGGACGCATCTAGAACTGCTGCCAGATTCTGCTCCCTGCCCTGTGGCTCCACCCAGGCAGCCGGGCTGGCAGGACAGCTTAGCCACAGCATGACCTCAGATCCCCATCCCAAAGAGGCCTAGAACATTCAGGGAGGGGGCTGCCTTTACAAAGAGGGCTGGCTCTGTGGTGGACCAGGAAGAGAGCACTGTGCTCACTAACCTGGGAGCCCCTGAAGGGCTGGTGAAGATGCTTGGGGCTGGCAGTGGTGGGGTGAGGGGCCAGGTTCTGCCTAGGTAGCTCTCTGACACCCCAGGGGACCCTACAACCCCCCCAGACAGCTGGAAACAGAGGGTGGTGAGGAGGGAGGTACTGAGGGGCAGGCAGAAACTCCAGCCCAGCACATAAACAGTCTAAATTAGGAATTAAAATATCCCGAAGCCAATCCCAGCCACCATCATTGGGCAGGGTGTATTTCAAAGGAGTAGGAAAACATCCCTGCTCCAAGCACTGAACTTTCTCAGTGCGATGGTGGCCAGAGATATCTCTGTCCACACACACCTGTGTGGACACAGCCCTATGTGCATATGGACAGCTCACCCTAGGGACAGGGACAGGCCTGAGAGGGAGACAGACAAAAGCTCCCCCAGGGAGAGACTGGGCAGGACTGTCCCACGTGCCCAATACCCACAGCAGTCAGACTATCCTATGGCCTCCTGCCAGCCCCATCCCCCACATGGCGGCTTAGCCTAGCTCCTGGTTTTCAGGGGAGGAAGGCCCAGAGCTTGCGAACTGGGCTAGGATGCTCCCTCCCAGGCCTGTGACTGGAGCCACCAGCCCTGGCCTGCTCCTCCAGGACAGAAGCCAGGGTGAAGAGGTGAAGAGCAGGCACAAGGAACCCAAAGACGGCGGTGGGGGAGGGGCAGCCGTGGGAATGCAAAACCCTTCTGCCTGGGCTGTGGCTTTGCAAGTCCAAGTTCAAGAGCAGATGGTAACCAGCAGAGCTTCTGCATCCCTCTGCCACATCCTGTCTTACCATTCTGACCTGAACAAGGGGTCAGGGGGCAGTCCCCAGGAGTGAGGGGCTCTGTGGTGGTCTCAGGGTGCCAGGATGAGGACAGGAGCTTCACTGGGTGTTACCTATGGGCTCGGAGGGTGAGCAGGCTCCACCAGGCAAACCTTACGATGCCACAGGGACGGAGGCTCAACCAGGCTGGTGATTCTCCAGGTCGGAAGTGAAGAGTTGCTTCCAATTGGGGGACAAGCCAACTCAAAACACCCTGACATCCATAGGGGCTCCATGCTATTAGCTTCTGACTATGTGATATGTTTGACACTACATCATAGGCCTGACCTTTGACCACACCTCATCTGTCAGGCTTCTGTTTCTCCTAACACAAAGCCAGAAAACCAAGCCTGTGACCATCAGAACACATTAGCAGACATAGGTCTCGGGCCACATAGCCTAGCCACAGTGACTCTGTCATTTTGTCACACCAGGCCGAGAGGGGTAGACCCTCAGAACCCAGGTGACCCAGGGACACAGGGCCAGGTCCCAACACCATCAGCTGCCACCATGGCCATCAGCTCCACATCCAACACAGCAAAGTGATGAAAGACTACTTGAGTGAAATGTCTCACCCACAGGGGTTACATTGCTGCAGTGGCCTAAAAAAGAGGGATCCTACAATGTCCCTGAGTTGTGGGTGATGGGCCCCTGGGCCAACCACCAGCTCAGGTCTAGTCTAGCCCCATCCCCCACCCCACCCCTGCCTTATCCATTCACCCAGTTCTCCACAGTTCACAGGTCTTGAAACCTACCAGGGCAGACATTAACCATGCAGACTCTGAAACATGAGGTCTAAGCAGAAGCAACTCCACTGAGACAAGGCTAGGAAACGATAAAGCACCCCTGAGGGTCTCTGAGGGCATTCCCAGAGATGGGTAAGTGGGGGCCATGCCTGGTGTACGAGCAGTACCACCCCATAGCCTGGGGAGCTAGAGGAAGGAAGGGAAAGAAGGTAAAACCTGCTGATGCACAGCTATGTGTGTTCCCTGGAGAGAAGTGTGTGTGTGTGTGTGTGTGTGTGTGTGTGTGTGTACACACATACATACATACATACATACATACGTCAGTTGACCATGGACTGAAACTTTTGAAACCATGAACTAAATAAAATCCATCTTTATCCTAAACTGTCTTCACTCACTCAGCCACTTGTCACAGAGACATAAAGAAAAAAAAAAATGACTCATGCAGGTGCCACAGATGTCCGGGAACAAAGGGATCACGTGCTGACTCCTGGAGATGACAGGGCCTAGCACTGTGTGGACATGTCATGCACTCTGGCTCTTCCCACCCACACCTTCTCTACCTTCTCCATCCACATCTGAGACACGTACACTGAAGCAGGGCAAGGCCTCCTGCCCGGCACCCTCTTCTCAGCCTCCCTGTATCTGACCATCCTTCTCTGCAGGCCTCTACACGATGCCCTGAGAGCACAAGCTGTGCTCAGTGTGACTGTGGCCAGCAGTCAGCTCGGGAAGAGGTCATGGGGCCGAGAAGCTGACTATCTTAGGCCCAGTTTGGGGTTTATGCCAAATGTCCCACTACCCTGGGTGACATAGACCCTTCCCTTTGTCCTCTCACGGATCCTGCTCAACTATTTACTGAATACTCAATCCCTTGAACTCAGGGCTCTTCAGCGCTGCTCTATGACTTGGCTGTAGGCAGGCTTAACCCACACAGCAGTTCTCCAGACCCTGAGACCCTATTCCCTACCTACATTACCTGATGGGCAGGACACGAGGATTCAGGATGCCCTGGTGTTTCTCCAGGCCCCACAGGGCTTCATCAAGCTGGCAGTCAGGGGTCAGAGAGGCTATACACTTGGGTAGCAGCTATGCCAAGTGTCGTCTCCTGAGTCCTAGTTTGGGCCCAGTGTGTACCCTTGCCTGCTGGAGTACTTCAAACTTGGGATTCTAACCCACCCAATCCATGGAAAGCTCTCTCTCTCTAGCAAAGCCTGAGACACTGTATCTGTTCTCCACATCTTGGGGATCCCATGTGTGGCCCCTAGAGGAACGATGGTGCTCCAGGGAGCCTGGTGGGGCTGGGATCACAGTAAGAGGCTTTATGTAAGCATAAGCGGGCAGCTGGCTCCTGGGGCCAGGCCGGTAAACCAGGAGCTGGCTGGGGATTAGTGACAGGCGTTGCCACGGCAACCCAAAGAGAAGGAAGCATGCTTGGTCTAAGCACAGCTCAGCCTTCCTCTAGCTCCGCAAAGGTAAGAGGAAACCCCAGAGATTCATTAGCAACAGGTTCCCATGGCAACCGCACCAAGCTCATTAATAATTTTTTTTTTTTATTCCAAGTGTGGGTGTTGAAATCCTCCCGAGAATGAAGGGAGGGACGGATGCAGAGCAAACACACGCGCCAGCTACTCCTACCCATGGCCCAGATACCACCTGACAGTGACACCTGTCTCCACCCCAACTTGGAGCCAGGACCTAGCTGTTCCTTGTAGCAGGGAGTAGTCAAGCTCAGTGACCACCGCTAAGACTCCAATTTCAGACCCACTAGACAGGCTGCTACACACCAGAGATGCCACATGTCCTGTTATGGCACCTCGGGGCCCAGATTCATAGGTGGGATAAAGAGTTAGCAAGTGGGGGTTATTCTGTAAAGCCCCTGGAAGTTTCGTATGTGACCAAACAATGTTGCTATGTGACCCAGCAATCCTATTCCTGGTGTCTACCCAGAAGGATGAAACCCAGGAAATTGCACTAAATTCAGAGCTCGCCCATTCTCTGCAGCACTTTCAGCCACACACCTGGACACATGTCCACGAACACAAAAGCTCTCTAACGGTACCGTGGAATAGTACTCTGACTATTAAAAAGACAAGTGGACACTGGGGCCTGCTATGGTGAAACTAAACCTGGAAGTCGGATGGTTCATAGTACTCCATCCGACACATGCAAGCACGTGATCCCACTACATGGCACTTCCGGAACAGGGAGATGGGGGTGAAGGAGAGTCAGCAGAGATGCACGGGCATGGTGCTCCCTGCATGGTAAGAAGTGCTCTGGAGCATACTGCAGCTATGGATGCCCAAGTGTAAGATTAGGGTGACAGATACAGAGCAGTCTACTCACGAGTTACTTATGTGATGTGTGATCTACCCCAAATAGTACAAGCAGTGTTGGGGTCAGCCTATGATGCCTGCATAGTAGCTGCTGCTGTCTTATCTGAACCCCTGGTCCCCAGGTGGGACACATAGGGGCTTGGTGAGGTAAACAAGATGCAGAAACTTGGGCATATCATGTGCCAGGCAGGCAGGAAGGGGCTTCTGCCTTCTGCTCTGGACAGGTGACTAAAGGCCACTGACTTCCGGGAGGAGCTGGACCAGCAGGAACTTGGCAACATTCAGGGTCACCTAGCAAACTTCACAAAGCTCACTATACCCACATTGGGTCCCACAGCATCTCATGGGATAAAATGTGGTCTCTCATCTGCCTTGCCACTAAGGCCACTAGAAGCTTGATGTCACCATTATCAGTCCTTGCCAGGCCTAGAGAAAGCATCAATTAGCCAGCAATTCCTACCACCCCACTCCTGAGAAACTCTTGGTGGGTGCTCACAATCAGGAACACCACACCCCCTTTACAGCAATGCAAAGACAAGGGAGTGGCCACAGAGCTATGGCAATGCATAATCAAAAGGCAGAACTCAGAAGCCGTTTGCAGCCTGTACCACACAGACACTTACACCCCACACTGTAATAACAGCCCAGTGGGTCAGGCCCAGACAGCCAATTTCCCAATTAGGAGCCACGAGCCCGCCCATGCACAGGGCACAATGGAGTCCATTCTTTCACGGCAAATGAGAAGAAACCAGCTTTCCTCTTGATACTCTGAAAGACTGCAAGTCAGTGAGGGAAGGCTCAGGGGGAACACCAGCCTGATGTTATGGTAAAGCAGCCAGAGCTACAACCAGTGTGCACCTTGGGGAGGGTGGTACACACTGCCACCTGGGGATGGAGTTGGGACACATAGTGAATGTCGAAGACTTGGGAATGGGAAGGGATGGGGTGGCCTGAAGGCTTCTCTCCTTGGGTCTCTGAATTCCAAGCACCCCACCCCGAGAAGCTGTACTGAACCAGGCCTTAGTGGGCATGGCTCTCTTAGCGGGCATACCCCTCCTGGCATGCACGCAGCCTCTCCTATGGCTTCACACTGGTTGGACCTTGCTCCATTTGCTTGGTGACCCAGATCCCAATGTGGAGAAGCACACAGGTTCTGGAATATTATGGAAGAATGTGGCAGCAGGCCCAGCTTCTGACACACACACACCGTGGCCTGGTATCTGCTACTGGTTGGTGAGCCTTTGTTCCCAGGCCCACCTGACAAGCTTGCTCCCATCTGTCTGTCTGGCGCTGTCTGGCTTGGGGGAACATTCCTTTTGATGATGGCACTCGGGAACACAATGGTTTGAGGGAGTCATTCTTGGGCATCAGTCTCTCCTCCTTGACAGCTGCCATCCCTCCAACAATCCACAGGAAGGCTTCAGAGCCCCTAGGTTCAGGGCACGACTGACCCTGTGTCACTCAAGAATGTTTTCATATCCTAGAACCTCCATGGAACCAAAATCACCTGGGAGACATTACCTGGAGGACGCTCCTGATGGACACACATTGGGGGCGGGGCAGTGACACTGAAAGGAGAGAAAGCCATCAACCTCCATGGGCTGGGAAAACACTAGGAAGCTGGAGTGATTCATACTCAGAAACTCAACTGGGGCCACAAGCCCCCATGCCTCAATGCCTCCTGGCCCTGAGTTACAATGGCCCACAGCCAGCTAGTCCCTGACAGTACAAGCAAACCCCAGACTGACCAACCATATTGCACAAGGTCCTTTCTACAGGCCTCAGGCCTCAATCTCACAGAAAGGGGTCCGACAGGGTCTTTTACACAGGAACAATGAAGACCCAGGACCAACTTGGGAGACCTCAGCAGTAGGTGTGTCACCAACCACCTGCTCCCCAAGGTTCCCTTAGAGGATGAGGTAGGGTGGCATCGGCAAGCCATACCTACAGCCAGGACTGGTTGTGTGAGTGGGGCAAGTCACTAGCAGTTCCAGGACTAGGAGAGGGACAGAGTTTGGTGGGGACAATATCCACATGTGCCAAGCTACAGAGGAGTACACTGAGGCTCTGCTAGGGACGGGTAGCTACATCATACACAGTGTACGTAGGGAGCATGTGATGGTCAATGCATACCCAGTGTTCAGCTCACAGGACAGGGTCTGAGGTGTTCCAAGTGGGTACCAGACCCTGGATCCAGGAAGGCCTCTGGTACCTAGTGTGGTGAGATGGTACCCACTTGGAACATATAAAGTCAAGGCCAGCCTGGGCTACTTGAGATTTTACCTCAAAATAAAGACCCTGGGATGGCTCTGCAGGTAGCCTGATGACAGAGTTTCACCTCCTAGACCCACAGGATGCAAGGTGAGATCCAACTCCCACAAGTTGTCCTGTGACCTCCACATGTGCAGTGACACACACACATAGACACAGGATGTAGTGAACAAATCTCCAAACCCTAGACCCAGATTCTAAATAAGAAACCACTCTTCCTCCGTGTTTCATGGCTTTCCTGGTAGTTTCATTTATATCTTTGGGTGGAAATGCTAATTTCACAGGGTACCCTGAGTTTCCTCCAGCAGCAAGCCTCAGCCACAGAGCTGGCCTCTGTCACCCACAGACAGCACTGGAGAAGCTAGGCATGCCTGCACCTACCCCAACACCTCTACTACAAAATTGGCCTGGGAATGGCCTCATGGTCACAGCGCCTACAGCTATTTCTTACTGGCCCCCTCACTTCACAATGATGAGAGACAATAGTAGTATAGGAGAGTACTAAGGCCAAGCACGATGCGTCATAGTTTCAGGATACATGCAAGTCCCATCTAGTGACCAGTGACACAGCAGGCCTAGGCCACCACCACCCCAGAAAGGACTGGAGCAAAGTATCCTATGGGAGGCATCCTATGCGCAGGCACCAGGGTGTGGTGGGAGGGATGGGGGACGCAGCAAGCGCCAACCGTCAGAGCAGAGGCCTCAGCCAGCCTTCCATACAGCCAGGGCAAGGGCAGGAGATGACTGGGCTTCCCTCAGCAGCCCAGGAAGAGCCTGTCCATTTTAATGAGGCACTAATGCAGGCTGACTCACCGACTGTCGGCCAGAGGCTGGACTGGCAACTGCTGCCAAAGACAAAGGGACATGATAGGGACACTGCTGTGTGGTCCCCATGTCCCTCGTGTCCCTCTGTGCCTTCTAACAGCAGTGGATGGGCATCTGGGCAGGGTTCTCATCCCTGTCAGATTAGGCTGCTCCTCAAGAGGTCACCTACCAGGCATCCTAGGGCTAGAATCCTTGATGTGGAAAGATAGCGGGAAGTGTCCTGCTGAAGAATAGACATCCCTTTACTGCTCCAACCCCAGGCCCTCCACAGGGTCCCTGGTTCTCACCAGGCCCTCCACCACCTTCAGATGCATGACAGTGGCTAGTCACATTGTAGGCGGGGCCATAACTTCTTAAAACAGGGTATAGGCCCTCAACTTGCAGGCTACCTCTCCTGCGTGTGCATAGAACAGACAAGTTGAGTATGAACCCCAAGGGCACAGACATCTTGAGGGTCAGTCATCCTTTAGGCAGAAGGTGCCCAGATCAGCATCAAGGTAACCATAGGACCACACTTTCATGTAATAACCACACGAACAAGCACCTCTAGGGTCTCACTCTCAGGCCAAAGCTACTCCCCCTCCAGCTATCCCTGTTCAAACCCACCCTATGTCCCTCTAGCCCGATCACTAGCCAACGGTCAGCCTTAACAGAGCAGGCCTGAGTGTCCCCGGGAGAAACCTAATGGGCCATAATGGACTTCTCCATATTCTCTGAGCTGGGGCTGGAAGCTGGGGGCAGGGTGCAACTTCAGAGTAGAGCAATCTCCTCCCTGGCTATCTGGGGTCAACACTCCTCTCCATGGACAGCAAGAGGGAAATGGTCCTGCTCGTCTGAGGACAACTGGAACAGCTAGAGACAGATGACATCTAAGGTCTTGGGGATCACAGCTCTGGGAACCCGAACATCGGCTTTCACAGTGAAGTGGTTTGTCTGATGTTCCCACTGTTCTGCTCAAAACCAAAGGGCAGAGACAACCAGGGTAGAAAGAGGGTTGAGAAATCCCAGGGGGACCTTAGCAGGCTTCCTCACGGGCAGAGTGGTCAAGCTTTGTAAAAACTCACTAGACACTCCCATTTTGGACTGACCTTCAGGGTACCTTCTGGGCTGGACGGGAGTGGTTCAAATCTCCCTGGAGATAGCCTGTAAACACACCAGACACCTGCAGTAGCCTCTGGGAGGGGCCTCTGACCAGAACAGGGAGCCCCATGTACAGCCTGACTGGCCGACCAGGCGGTCAGAATGACCAGTTTCATGGCTGATTTTCTCCTCTCCCCAGGTGGCCCACCCCTTGTCTTAGAGCCTGACACTGAACATCTGATTTATCCCAAGTGGCCACCTCCAGTTAGCACATCACGGCCTCCTGCCCTAGCAAGCCGAGCTGCTCATCTCCCTCCAGGAGTGGGGCACGCTCTCTGGGAAAGGCTCATTCATGCGTGCACGCATAGAAGGGCACACTCAGCCATGTGGGCAAGCCTACCACCAGCTGGGCTGAGGTTCTGTGTCTCTGTCAAAAGCACCACAGGCCAGCGGCCTCAAACAACACACACTTAACTCCTACTCTGTCTGGGCTCAAAGTCCCCAGTCCAGGCCTCAGCAGGGATTGCTTATCTCCAAGGTTCTGAGGAGGCTGTGCCTGGTCTTCTACACCTCCTGGTCCCTGTGTTCTGTGGCTGTGGCCATGTTGCTCCAGCTCTCTCACGGTTGCCACACAGCCTAGCCTCTCCCCACAGAGCCTTCCATCACTGGATCTGAGGCACTCAGTCCATCCTTCAGCTCAATTAGCCACATCTGAATATATCCCACTGCCAAGTAGTGGCAGTCTCACTTTCTGCTGGGGACAGTCTGAAGGGGATAGCATTCAGCCCACCGCAGTGATAGGAGCATCCTGAGTACAGCAGCCACTCAGCTGGAGGCCAGAGGGCCACAGGGGGGAACACCAGGCCCAAAAGGTGATCTGTCCACAGACAAAATGCAGTTTTGTTACCTCTTCCACCACTTCAACTTCAGAGGACCTCCAGGTCTACTTACACCACTCTCACTAATTTCCAGTAGTCCACTGAACCCGTCGGTTTTGTCACCGTGGGCTATGTAGGCCATGGTATGGGCCACGTGGGCCACGGAATGGGCCAACAAGACAGGGCCCAGGGAGTCCAGGTGCTACTCAGAACTGGGGCCCATGCCCGCCAGCTGCAGTTCCTGCCGAGTACCTGCTGCACCTGTCCTGTGTACAACAGACCTGGCCAACAGCCTCTCACTCTGTACATCCATCCACTGCACCTGCCCATTCAGCACCCTGCCCCCAACTGCTCTGTACACACAAGCCTCAGAGTCAACTGGGCTGCTAACCTTCCTGCAGCTAAAGGGACCTAGGACCCAAGAGGTTCTAGCTCCTCCAACTGTAAAGGCCTGTCCCGTAACACAGTGTCAGGGTGCCTCCTTTAATCTTCAGGTCCAGAACTGACCCCCACCCCCACCCCAAACCAAGGGCTTTGCCAGGTAGAGATAGGTAAAGATGAGGAGCAGAACAAAGTGGGGTAGGCAGAGCAATCTGCCCTTACACCCTTGAAGCCCCCTCCCCAGGTCACTGTCCCAGCTGCACCAACCAGGAGCCCAAGCTTGCAGAGGGGACAGCATTAGCGTAGTCCAGAGGGAAGAGAACAGAGCAACCAAGCCAATCGCTGTGCCTGCCAGGAACACCCTGTGTGCTGCCAGGGTCAGGCCATGCCGGGATGCAGTAATCATCTCTTTCCACACGGCCAAGCAGGGGCTGTGGTCCCCAGGACTGGCCTGTTCTCCAGCCCTACACAGGTCCTCTCCCTATTGCCTGCTGCAGGTCTGGCCAGCCAAGAGGCTGAGGCTCCATGCAGTGCCCTGTTAACGAAACACTGACGCTTTACCTAATGATCACATACAAGGAACCCATTTTTGTGCCAAGGTTACTTCCCTCATGAAAGAACACAGAATTTCCAAAGGACAAAAAAGGGTGTAAAAACCTGGCTGGACCAGGCAGGAGTGAGGCCTTGCCCACAGGTCTCTTATCCAGAGGCAGTGGGCATAGATGCAGGGATAGGTATGCCTGATGGACCATCAAGCCTGGTGGATCACCCTCCAACTTGGGCAGCCAGAGTTAACCGCTTTAATCCTAGGGAAACCCTTAATTCTTAGAGCATAGGAGAGGCTTCTAAGTCCAGGCCCCAACTTGGATAACCTATGTACTAAAAAAAAAAAAAAAAAAAAAAAAAAAAAAAAGAGTTCTCTAGGACCCTCGAAATCCTTCTGTAGCCAAGGTCAGTCTGCGTTGGGCCAGGAGGGGCTGGCTCCTGACTGTCCAGGGCTCCTCTATCCAAGGCTCACACATCCCAGCACTAGAAGCAGCAATTATGTAGAGGCCAGAGTTCCCCAACCCAACAGCTGATCAGCGTATTCCTCTGCTGTCCCTGATATCTGGCCCTGCAGACAGAACCCCAATCTCCCTGCCAGCCTGGGGCTTCACCTCCCCCCTGGCCAGCCACAGTGCCTACAGCAATTTGAGAAGCCAGACGATACCAATCCTGGCAGACACATGGAGGCGTGGCTCAAGTCTGTTCAGTAAGGCCCTTCCTGAGAAAACGGAGAGTGGCTTAAGCATCCAGCCTCAGTCATTCCAGGCAGGCACAACACTCTGGGTATGGTACCCAGACCTTCTGCCAACTCCCTTGAGCTGAAGATGGGGCTGAGGGCCAATAGGTTCCTCTCCCTGGCCCCCTAGACTGTATGCCGTCTGGGGCTTTGTCCCTTATCTCTGATCAAGGATCCAGCCCTACACCACAACACACCTTGTCTCTGCCTGGGGCTGTGGCCTTTAATTTAATCTCAGGCTAGACATTTAACCTGGGCTCACATAATTTAGGGGTGCTCCAAATTAGGCCAAGACTAAGCACTTAGGAGAAGAGAGAAGGTTCACAGTTCCCAAGGTAGGAAAGAACATTTTGAGTCAGGTCCTGAGAGCTGCTACCCCCTCCCCATCAGGCTCAGCTCAGCACCAGGGCCAACATCTGCATAAACAAAGGTAACGGATTTGCGCGCCTGACCTTGACTGCTCAAGCCCGAGGATTGGACTTGGCCAGGGGCCACTGCTCTGGATTCATCCCTGTTTGACAGGCTGCCCCATCCCCCGCATTCTTCCACTTCCTGACCCTGAATGGGGCGTCTGCCAGCAGCACTGGGAGCCAGGCCCACTGCACACGAGGAAGCAAAGGGAGCTCCCAGACCACCCTGTGTGCTCCTGCAGGCCACGGAGACACTCGCATCAGTGGTTTACTCTTACCAGCATGGTTCTGGGGTGTCTCAGCATGTTCTACAGGCCACGTCTTCAAGATATGAGGATGCCGACGCCGGCACTCACTTCTCAGACCTTGCCCTGAAGTGCCCTTAAGTCCTGCCTTATTTTCCTTAATTTCCCACCGGGATGGGTTGCAACACTACCCCTCTTCCTGAGAAAGGCTCCAAACCCTCATCAGGGAGCACACTAGATTCCGGAGTTCCCAGGCTGGCCCCCTCACTACTCTCTGACATCCCAATTCTCCATCTCATCTCACATCCCACACGGCTAACAGCAAGCTCTAGGAATCCAGAACCTATCCCAACCTTATTCCCTTCTGCCTCGGACCACTTACCCCAAGAGCAGAACCATAGCACTTGCTGGCCCATCTGGTCCTTCTACTGGCCTCCTCTCAACACAGACACAGTAGTCACCAAGTAGCTACCACCTCCCTGGTCCTGGCACCATCAGCTTCTAGTCCAGACCCCACCCACCATAGGTATAAGGACAGCTGGATTGCAAATGGTTCTGTTGGGTAGACTTTTGATGAATGATGTAGCTAAGGCCACTGGTATTAGGAGCCCCTCCCTTCACGATTCCTTGAACACAGGGGGTTCAAGGGTCAGTCAGGGAAGGTACACATGGAGAACAAGGGGTGGGGGTCTGCTATGGTCCCCAAGTAGCTGATGGCTAGGCTCTTCTGTCCACTTGAGGTGCTGAGACTATCATAAAGGAGTCAGGTCAACACCAGGATGATTAGGAACAAGCAGGATAAGGCTCTATAGAGGAGCCACCATCCACTGGCAACACAAGTAAGCCTGGGGCCACCTCCCTTGGGGTGACAGTCTGCAGGTGTGTGATGTGTTGGATAGGGAGGTGATGCCTTAATCAAGAGGGCAGGCCTGTCAGTCCACCTGGACACTGCATGGTAGCTCTGATCCTACACAGCCATCCCTGAGCCACACAAGCAGATCTGGAAGACACAGTCCCTACTGAAGCCAAGCCTGTCCTAGACTAAGCCTTCTATCCCTATATGTATCCTGTAGTCCTTCAACAGGACACACTCAGCCTCTCTGGCATCATGCCTATCCTATGGAGGGATGAGCCTGGAAAGGTGACATCACATGGGTGTGTCACCTCCGTGATGAAAGTATGAATGACTCTTCAATGAAAAGTTTAGGGGGACCCTGTTCTGGGAGACATCCATCTGAGGGTCCTTCCCAACATCTTACCATCCTACAGGTCTCGGTTATGACACTACATCCCCTGTACCAAATGAGTCCCAGAGCCGCCATGTGCCCTCACCCAGATAAAGCGTGAATCAACACCTGCTCCAGATTCCCACTTGGTAGGTATTAGCTAGAGGCTTCAAAAGCTGTCCTGAAACTCTGCTTCCAGCAATGACCTGCACAGGATGAGTGCCCAGCTCAAGGACCTTAGGGAAGGCTGACTCCTGAAATGCAGGGCCAACGTCTCTAGGTAGGTAAGAGTGCCTGTCAAGACCCAGGAAGCTAGCACTGCTCTGATCCACATCCCATAATCCTAACTGGGTCAGAGTGGTGGACATGGAAGGAGGCAGCAGTGGCTCTGTCCAGCCAGAGTCTCCAGAGCCCAGAGAAGCTGGCACGGGCAGTTCACAGTAAGAGGAAGACTCAAGTTATAGATAGAGAGGCTAAGGCGGGAGCACACCCCTTAAAGGATCCTCCAGAGACCACAACATTCCTCAAGCAGAGTACTAGCCAAGGCCACAGAAGCCATTGCTCCTTAGTATTCCTGGCTCAGAATTCAGGTCCAAGAGTCCCTAGAGGCCCAGTGACCCCCCCAGCCATCAACACGGTTCCCCGGAGAGCCAGTTTAGATGCTCTAAAGCAGCAGAGATGGACCCTTCTGATGCAGGCAAAGCCAGGGTAAGGACAGAGGACTGTCTCCCCACCCCTAAGACCAGCACCCTATTACATCTCCATTGAGGACACGCACACCAGTGATGAACCAGGTACTGCACTGGCAGCCACCTTGGAGCAGTTTGCCCTTGGCATCGCAAAGCATGCATTTTTAAAAGACGGCATACAGACTTACTTAGGTTTGTCTAGGCAGGGGTTCAACAAATGTGTGAGCTTTCAAGCTGGGTTCACCCCAACCAGTTCCCCTTCACCTACATGACCTTGACATGCCCTTCATTCTTTGTCAGTTATGGGGAAAAGAGAGGTTAAAGGGGATCCCCCTAAAGACTTGTTACCTCTGAACACCCCAGATTTCCTCCTAGATCCTCAATGCCTATGGCTCACTTTCCTTGCTGACACAGACCAGCTGGGTGCCCACTCCTGAGCTTCACACCCCTGGGAGGCCCCACCTTCCCTTGCTGGGGCAGGCAGCTGCACTGCAGGCAGTTCTGGGTCAGGAGCCTGGGGTGGGGTGGGATGGGGTGGGGTAGGGGGAGCCGGGGCAGAACATAACCCAGCGGAGCAGGCTACAACACACGGGTCCCACCCACCTTCCTCTATAAATAAGCCTGTGTAGGAGAAACAGCGCTCTCCCCAAAAGTTCTAGCCCGATTGTATTTTTAAAGAGGGAACTAAATCAATAAAGACAAAGGCTGTCCTTGGAGGCTCCTTTGCCACAGGGATGGGAAACACCATCCATGTAGAACCGGGTACCTCTGCTAACCGGGTACCTCCGCTAACCACATGAGAGTCCCAGAAAGGTCCAAGAATGGGAGAAAGCACTTCCCTATGCTCCACTAGCCAATAGAAGGCCAGCTAAGGCTGGCAGACATCTGCTGGGAGCCAGCAGCTGCTTCTCAGAGCAAAGGCTCACCTGAGCAAAGCTGTCTTTTCCTGCTCTGGGAAAGACAAAGGTCCTTCTGACACCGTGTCTACCTGCTGGGAAAACCTGAGGCCCAGGAAACACTCTCTAGCCACAGGGCACTATACAGTCCCTTGTAAAATCCTGGCCATGCCAATCACCCAGGCTCCCCAGCCTCATACAAAGCCACCCCCACCCACCTCCCAGGAGTGTAAAGAGCCTCAAAGATCTCGGAAAGCCTTGGCCCACATGGGCTTCCCCGGTAAGCTGATCCCCCGCCTGTCCAGGCGTGCAGATTATTTTAGGATCTCCCTGAGGCCCAGGTTCACACCCCTACTCCAGAGCCTGGCATCTGCTGAGGGTCAGACCCATCCCCATGTGGCCAGGGCTCTAGTGACGCCACCCCACTGGACAGACGCAGAGTGCCGACAAGGCCAAATAGCCTGGAAAACCAGCTCTCCGTAGGGTATCTCCCTAGCTTGGGGATATGCAGAATCCTTGGGTTTCAGAAGCAGGAGAAGCAAACTCTTGAGGTAAACGCAGCAAGAAGATGGGGGTGTGGCAGGCCTCCTAGAGTCTGGCAGCAGCTCCAGGACAGGGATGTACCTACCTTTCTCCCTGGGTGCTTTAACTGCAAGGACAGCCTGGCACTTTCTTCCTCAGCTGAGAGCTCTGCTCACCCCCCTGCCTGCTCTTCCAGGCCAGATAACACCTGAGTCTCTCTTAGGCCTACAAGGGCTCCTTCCACTTTAGGCCACACGGTCGGCTCTGGCCAGGTGGCAATGTTAGCTCCACAGCCCTTGAGGGCTCAGTCTACCTACATGAGTCATCCCATTCCTACCTTCTCTGAACGCAGCAGCACAAACAACCATGTTAGAAGTCCTTAGGGACATAGCATCCAGAGAACCAGGGTCAGCCTCAGACTCCTGTGCAGCCACATTCTGGCTGTCAGGAGAGCAAGTCTAGGCCCACTCCTTCTTCTCCTGTTTTATACGGCTTGGAAACAACAAGCTCATACGCTAACACAGGGCTGGCCTTTGTCACCTCCCCAAGGTCCACAGTAGCACTGTCCAGTGGCCCACCACTATTCCCAGCCATACCACCTCTACACCAGAACCAAGTGGTCCAGTCACCGCCAGTCTAGATCCTGCAGAGGGGACAAACTGACAGCTGGCACAGAAGGTCGCCCTGTTCCTGCACAGAGAGCCAGCCAACCCAGAGGATGCCCACCACGGGCAGTCACCACTGTCAACTGCAAAGGACAAAGACAGCAGGCAGTGAAGCCCAAGCATAGCCCTGGGACCACCATCCTCCTTTGCAGAGAAAAGTCTGACTCACCCAATGTTTGGATTGGAGTGAAAAGAAACACGGGCTTTATTACTTTTTTTGGTACAGATTTCTCTTTTGTATTTAATATTTATACAGTTAAACACACAAGGTAGAGAAACATATACACACATTGCTCATTTTGCCTCTGTCTCCGACTCCGCTGAAGAGTGTTTATGGGCCCATGTCAACTCCCCTTGGCCCTCCACCCACCCAGCCCAGGAAGGAAGCAGCAGTACTGCCTACCCTGGTGACCAGCTCTGAGGAGTTGCTGGGGGCTTGGGGGAGGACCCAATACCAGGCATTATTTCAGTCCCTCCTCCGAGCCTACCAGGGAGAGTCCCAAAAGGCCACCTACTCTGGGGCCAGCAGCCTCTTTTTGCACCCCAGAAATGTCTTCAGCCCTGACCCAACCCTGTTCTGGAAGCTTCTGTGAAAGTCTGTGGCCTTGGGGCCAAGAAAAAGAAGGCACAATCCCTTCCCTTTGACCCAGGCAACTGTGGAGAAGGGGTCGGGATCAAAGCTAGCAGCCTCGCTGTCTTTCCCCCCACCCCACCCCCGCCCTTCCATCCCTAGCTGCGCATGACTTAAATCAGCCCCTGAATGGACTTCAGCCTGGAAGAGTGAGTTCTCAAACCAACGTCACTCCGCGGAGAACTAGGGACCAGCCCCGCCCGGCACACAGCGCCAACAGAGCAGGTGGAAACTTTCTCCCTTCCCGGCCCCCAGACTCCCGCGAGGGTCTTCACACAGGCTCAGGTGTTCGTGTGGAAAGCTACGAAGGCGGGGATTCCCATCCCCCTGCCCCCGCCCCGGCAGGACTCCAGGAGTTAACTACCTTTCATTTCCTTCCCAGCCGGCGGCATCCTTGCCGCTTCTGCCCATACACTCCCGTCTCGAGGTGCCTCAGAAAGCAGATTCCAGGAGCGAGTTCCGAGGCTAACCCTACCATCTCTGAGAACGCTCCCCTAGCACCCCTACCCAGCCCGCGCTGGATCCCACAAGCTGGGGTTCACAGGGCGTACGCAGAGGGAGTCCCACACCCCAGTCCCCAGCGCCCTGCCAACCCTGGAAGGATATGGGTTACAAACCAGTCGGAGGCACCAGCTGCGCGGCCGCGTGGTCTGCCCGAGGCAGAAGAAGACTGTGGCAGCCAGAGCCGGGTATGGGACGGGCTGTTCCTCGTCGGCGCCCAGGTCCGCGCCACACTCGGTCCCTGGGCTCTCGGGAGCCAACACGCCCGACCCGGATCCTCGCTGCTCCTCGCGCCCCAGCGCCCCAGGGCTCGCCGGGGAAGCCCTCACCGGCGCTGCAGGGGCCGGAGGCGAAGCGCCCAGGGGCACCCGGACCTCGTCCGCTGCCAGCGTGCCCTCAGTCATGGTGGCGGAGGGCAGCACCTGCGGAGAGAGGGCAGGCGGTGACCCTGGCTCCGGAACGACGCCCCCGCCCCGCCTCAGGCGGAGCGGAGCTGCGGGAACAGCCGCGGCCGCCGGGATGTCTTTGTCTCTCCTTATTAGAGACAAATGCGCCCCCCGCCCCCTCCCGCCGGCAAAGCCTGGCAGCCCCACCCCCAAGGCCGAGGCGAAGGGTTGCGGGAGCCCGAAGGGGCTCGGAGCCCACAGAGCTCAAGTTCAAAGGGTCCCAGGCGCGCAGTAAAGCGCGCGTCCCCTCCGCATCTCACCTCGCTCCGGTGGCCAGAGGCGTCCCCGTGGGCATAGCCCGGGCGGCGCTGTCACTGGGGACCCAGTCCAGAGCCCGGAGCTGGGCCAGTACCGCCTCCTCGGTCCGCGCCCCCGGCCCACCCGGCACCAGCTCTCGCGGAAGCTCTAGCTCCGGCCCGCCCAGCAGCAGCAACGGTGTCCCGATGCGGAAAACCGCTAAATGCACGGCGGGGCGGGCGCGGACCGCAGGCACGGGCCGGGGGCGCGGCCGAGCCGGAGAGGGAGCGAGCGAGCCCCAGAGCCCGTCCGCGCACAGCGCAGGAAACTTCGGAGTGAGCAGTGGCGGGGGGGCGGGGCGGCGGGGGCGGCCCATGGGGCGGGGCTAACGCGGCCGGGGCGGGCCGGGGGCGACCCGCAGGGACCGAGATAGGGACGGAGAGTGGGCGGGGGTCAGCAGCCCGGCCCGCCCCCACCCAGACGTAAGCTATCCCACGACATCCCTTGGTCTGTGCTTCTCCGGTGCCCGTACGCCGCCGGCCCCAAGTCCAGGACTGGGCGAACCCGGTCCGCGCCCCCCTCCCCGACCTCTCCTCCCGCCCCATACCGTCTCGCGGGAGAGCACGGCAGCAGGGGGCGCTCGCAGGGATGCTCGGGCGAGGGGCGGGGGAAGCGGCGCCAACGTCCTTCCCCGCCCCCACTGCGGGGGCGAGGAGCCGGCGGGGACCCCCTCCTTTCCTCGCGCGCCGCCCCTTCCCTTCACTGCTAGGGTCGGCTAGGGGGCGGGGCTCAGCTGGCGTGGGAGGCACGCCGTGACCATGTCCGCGAGGCGCGTGCCCTTCCCCCACCGCGTGTGTCTTGGGTGTGCCGGGGCGCCAGTGTCCTGGAGCGCGTGGGCGACGTGGGGCGCGATGTGCGACGCGACACCAATTGTCCTGGGGCACTCTGGGTGCTCTGGTACACAGCTCCCCCACACTCCTCCCAGTTTCCACAAACTTGCCGGTGCCCATCCCCCCCTTTTCTCCTGGGGACTGGGGTGCTTGGAAGAACCTGGTGAAGGAGTACAGCCGAACGGGGCTCCCAGCACCCGCCAGCACACAGAGGGTATTCCCTGAGCATGTCGCTGAATCTCCTTTCATACTCCAATGGTTGCATGACCCTTGTCCCATGAAGGCATGAGCAGAGGGGCTGCTCCCCCTCTCCCACTGGAGGTATGCCGGGATTTTTACTTTCTCACAATTACCACACTAGGGTCATAAAATTCCAGCTCTTAGGTGTATCCACTCAAATTTCAACCAACAAGGGCCTCTTTCACCTTCAGGCCACTCCTGTCCTAGACAAAGAGCAGCCTCCCTCTCTCTGCCCTGGGGTAGCTGGGCTCCTTGGAGGGCAGAGCAACATAGCAACCCCAGACCTGGACGGAGCCCTGGCAGGATGAGCCGCAGAGAAGTGGAGTTTCCCATATGTGGTTCTGGTATTCTAAGAGGATTTCACCACTGAGCCTGAGAAGGGCTCAGGCTGGAGGAAGGAGGTGGAAAGCAAGAACTGTCCTCTGTAAGTCCAGGCAGGGCAGGCCCCTGGACCCAGCAGCACCTTGTCTTGTATATGTGAACTTTTCAAGAAAAGGAAAACATTTACTCTATTTTAATGCTCCTACTTACCAGTGGGTGGCTACAGCTCATAATTAAGGTCCTCAAAGAGCAATTAAGGACCTAGCCACCCAGGAGAGGGATCAGGAAGAGCCTTGAGCCTTGAACACAGCTGAGTGAAGCAAAGACAAGCAGGCGAATTGTGCCAAAGCAGGGTCCTGGACCAGGTTTCTGGCAAGCCCTGCCACTTTCTTCAAGCCCCTTGTTAAAGGTTAAGATGAAGTGTTAGGTGGTGGTTTGCTTGAAAACTAGCTGGAGACCGATAAGGTGCCAGGCCTTGATTGGAGCTGAAAGTATGACAGAGGTGACACTGGACATCCTTGTTCCTGGGCGCTTCATTCCAGTGGGAGGCAGGCCAGGAACAAGTGTGTGTGTTGGGGGTGGAGGAAGGAAACAGATATCTCTTGGCCAGGGCAAATGGCTCCTGGAGGATAAGGAAACAGGATCCCAGAGCTCTCCAGCTTCAGGCTCCCTATGCACAAGCCTTCTGGAAACCAGGAGATGGCTGAATGAGAGGATACAGTAGAACAGGATGCATCCTTGCAGAGGCTAGCAGGAAGGAAGATGGAAGGAGAGGGCCAGAACTGGTTTGCTATGGGGCCCCATGGAGCCTGGAGGGAGCTTCACACACCCTAGACTTGAGAGCTGTCTCTTAGCCATCTCTGTTTACACACTGCTGTTCAGATTTCTGGAGAAGGGAAAGAACCCTGGACTTGGTGGTATGTGTGTGTGGGGGGGGGGGGCATGTGCCTGAGCCAATCCCACAGCCAGCAAGGCCCAAAGTCATTCATGAACCAATCGAAGGGGCACCTGCATTGTGATTTACACCTTAGGGAACTTCTTCCAATGTCTCCTCCTCCTCCTGTTCTAGCAAGCCTGCTGAGGACCTGCAGTACTGCCCTAACAGGGTCTCCTGTCCCTGGGCTGATACTCTGTCTGCTTAGCATCCTGTGACAGTGGTCATTTTTAGTGACCTTCCACACCTGAGCACCCATCAGCCTAGATGATGTCCTCTTCGATGCAGGGGACAAGCACATCCACGTGACACAGACGCGCCTTCAGGAGAGGAAATGAAAAGCAGACACTACTCAGATATGAGATGAGAAAATTGGGTTCAAAACAATGAACGCATCATACATTCACGTGGTGAGCAAGGAATGAGAGAGACAAGCGTAGGACAACTTAGAAGTTGGCGTTAAAATTGTTTAATTAAACCGTACAGAGTGTTCAGATGCATTTTAAAATCCTCCAGGCCTCTGGGAAATTTGGTTCTGTTTTTTTGCTATTTCCTTTGTGTGTGTGTATGTGTGTGTGTGCACACACACATACAAACACACGAGCGCACACACAGAGCTGCTACTTGACAAAGAGCTGAGCACTGGAAGGGGAACAAATAACCCGGGAATTCAGCCAATGGGAACCTCATGGCCATGATCCTGGGGATTATTGGTCCCTCCACCTAGCAGTTTATGGTGAACTGAAGGCAGGCTGGCCCACAGGGCAGCAGGCAGTGGGAATGCCTTTGCCACAGCCTGTGGGCACCTATCCGGCTCAGAAGGTACTCTTGGCATCCACCCCAGGCAGCTACAGACCCCAACCCTTCCATTCTATCTTCATGTGGCTTTGTCCTCTGCCCATGTCCCTCCTGAAAATCCCAGTGGTTCACATGCTGCTTGGATCAAGCTGAACTTGACCTATACCCTCCATGAATGAGTGCGTAACCATACCTAGGCACCACATATCTAATTTCTTTTAACTGTCTCCATCAGACATAGCACTCTCCACCTGCCACATGGACCCTTCCAGACTCCCAGCCTGTTGCTTTCATCCCCAGTTAGGTCCTTCAAACTCAGAGGGCCTTGGGGGGTCCTCTTGGATTCCACCATCCAATGCTTCTGTCATTCAGCTTCCCAGCCCTGTAGCCCTCACCAGGTGTGAGGCCAGGTGTGAGGTAGGTTCTATATGGTACTCCTGTGGGTGCTCTGGAGTGGCTCTGAGATGGCCCTGTGCACTGGCCAGTTTTATGTCAACTTGGCATATGCTACAATCATCAAAGGAGAGAGCCTCAATTGAGAAAATGTTTCCATAAGATCAGGCTGTAGGCAAGTCTGTAGGGCTGTTGTTGTTGTTGTTATTATTATTATTATTCAAGTAATTGATTTTGGAGGGCTCACACAGTTTGGGGGTGTTGTAAACAGGACCACTCCTGGGCTGGTAGTCCTGGGTTATATAAGAAAGCAGGTTGAGCAAGCCAGGGGAAACAAACAGTACGTAGCACCCCTCTATGGCCTTGGCATCAGATCCTGCCTCCTGTGTGAATTCCTGTCCTCACTGCTTTTTATGATGACTGCTATATGGAACTGCGTTATATGGAACCCTTTCCCCCACACGTTGCTTTTGGCCATGGCATTTCACCACAGCAACCCCTAACCAAGAGAAGCCGGTACCAGGATGGTGGGGTCTTGCTGTGACCGACTTGATCGCAGTGTTTTCCAGAGGATTATGGAAGGACTTTGGAACTTTAAGCTAGAAAAGCAATTGAGTGTTGAGAGCTCAGGGGGCTGCTTTTTTGGAACTTTAAGATAAGAATGTTGAGAGCAGTGCAGACGATGGAGGCCTAGATTGGGAAGTTTCAGAGGGAAAGGGCAGAGACTCCACCAGGCCATTTGTATGAAGAGTCTCCGGTATCTGGTCAGATGGAGTTGAAGAATGGGCTGTGATTAACAAGACAGGTTAACCATTGAAGTAAAACGTTTGCTTTGCTGGAACCATGGATGTTGGCCAGCTGGGGCTAATGAATCCGTTGTGGTTAAGAAGAGACCGGCTTCATGAAGGTGAAATCTTCTGGGAAGTGTTTCTTCAGGGTCAGCACACAGAAGCTGTGTTCCAAAGGCAGCCAAGGCTGTACCTCCAGCTGGCAGTCAAACTTGGCAAAGTAAGGGTCACCCAGGTGGTGCTGGTTCTGAAGGCATAAAGGGGTCACGGAGAGCAGTTGAAGCTTGGCACTATGTAGCAGGCCTGGAGTCCTCGAAGAGAGCCCAGGAGAGATTCTTGGTGAAGCTACAGCCCAGTTGCAGCAAGGGACCCCAGCAGTTTTGGAGATGCCGGTTCTGTTGGATGACCACCAAGAACAGCAGCAGCAGTGGAGTGGAGCCAGCCAGAGCCTAGAAGACATGCTGTGTGTGCTGCAGAGGGCAGGACCTGAGAAGTGACCCAAGCCACCTGGGGGAGCCCGGCAGATTGTAAGTGAGCCCCAGGTAGTTGGGCACTGAGTGATTCACACTGTTAAAGAGTTTGGGTTAGCTTTGTTCAGAGCGTGGAGGTGCCCTGGTTCTTCCCTCTTGAAGAAGGAATTCAACTTCATTTTTATTTTTATAGTAGCCCGCAGCTGAAAGACTTTGAACTTTTAAAAAGATTTTGGGGTTTTAAAGAGAATGGGTGTGATGGTTTGTATATGCTTGGCCCAGGGAATAATACTATTTGGAGGTGTGGCCTTGTTGGAGTAGGTGTGGCCTTGTGGGTGTGGGCTTTAACACTCTTGTCCTAGCTGCCTGGAAACCAGTCTTCCACTAGCAGCCTTCAGATGAAGATGTAGGACTCTCAGCTCTGCCTTCCCTGTGCCTGCCTAGATGCTGCCATGCTCCCACCTTGATGATAATGGACTGAACCACTGAACCTGTAACCCAGCCCCAATTAAATGTTGTCCTTATAAGAGTTGCCTTGGTCATGGTCATTCACAGCAATAAAATCCTATCTAAGACAATGGGTATTTTAAAAAGACTTAACACTTAATATGCTTGCATTTGTAAAAACTGTGGGACTTTTAAGCTTTATAATGTTATATTAATATTAACATGCTATTATGGGATAAATGAAAAAGGAAAGGTTCTAATTAAAAATTCATGTGTTTGTGTGTCAAGTTGACAAGGGGTCAGTTGTCCTGGCTAGTTTTATGACAACTTAACACAGGCTAGAGTCACTAGAGGAGGGAACTTCAGTTGAGAAAATGCCTCCATAAGATCCAGCTGTAGGCAAGCCTGTAGGGCATTTTCTTAATTAGTGATCAGTGACAGAGGACCCAAGCCATTGTTAATGGAGCCACCCCTGGGCTGGTGGACCTGATTTTTATAAGAAAGCAGGCTGAGCAAGCCATGGGAAGCAAGCCAGTAAGCAGCACCCTCCATGGCTTTCACATCAGCTCCTGACTCCAGGTTCCTTCCCTGCAGGAGTTCCCGCCCTCACTGCTTTTGACTGATGAACTGTGATATGGAACAAGCAAAATAAACCCTTTATTCCCCAGTCGCTTTTGATCAAGGTGTTTCATTACAGCAGTAGTAACTAACTCGGACACCCCGTTTCCCCACTACCTGGTCTGTGAGCTGGATGTGGAGCCGGAAGAACAGAGAACGATGTTCCTACAGTCTAAGACTTAGCCTACAGACCAGTAAGGCCCTTTCTCCTCTCTGGCTCCCTGTGATATTCTTTCTGTACCCTTTTTTAAAGCAAGTAAATAATTTGCTCAGACCACTATCAATAAAGGTCTGTCCTACCCCAATGCTATCTGGAAACCAGGCCAACACTGCTCCTTTTGGTGCCCTGATGCTGGGGGCTAGCCTAGGCCTCCATGTAGGAATGGGCCATCGGAGCAAGGAGTGGGCTATGCTAATCTCTGGGCTGGACTCAGTTCTATTATATCTTGACTCTGTGGCCTTGCACAAATGTTTTGACCGGAGAACTGTATTTCCTTCACTGGAAAACATTTTAATGACAAGAAAAGGTCAGAGGGACTGAGAACAGGTAAACATGGAACTGTGATAGAGTGTCTCTTCAGAACATTCACAATTGTCAACAGTCACAGCCACACAACTCACCGTAGCCTGAAGGTGAAAACCGCCAAATGTCCAGTAGACAGAGAAGTAGAATGTGGCCTCCCTGCACAGGCAGATATTATTCAGTAGGTGGATCCCCAACACATAGGGAACAGTTCTTGAAGATGCCCACACCTCAAGAAAGTAGCCTTGACAAACGCAAAAGACAATATCTATGGCTTGGTGTATATGAAATATCAGCACCTGTGAATACATGGAGACACAGCCAGCTATGGCTTCCAGCAGAGGAGGCTGGGTGACGGCAGTGGGTGGGGGACCCTTTGTGAGTGATGAGAGGGTCCAAGAGGACAGCGATGACCAAACATGCTGAAGCCCACAGCTTGTATCTCAGAAGGAATCTTGTCTCTGTGAAGCTGTGGGGGCAGCAGGAAAGGGGCAGGCTGGACTTGGGATACTCATGGGGGAGTTGGAGCCCCTTGGGTACAGCCTCCATGGGAGCTGGTTTGTGTAGCTGCTATCTTGGGCAAGGGATCGAAGCTTGCAGCCTATCCTATGGGTCCCTGGGATCTCAGGAGTTCTGGAAATTGAGACATGAGCTACAGAAACATCTGGCCAGCCAAATGGGGTGGACCCTTGTGAATTCAGCTCAGGCTATGAGCTTGCAGACATTGGAGGGCCCGTGGGAAACACAGGCAGATGCCAGGCTCTACTGTTGGCTGGCCCTGCCCAGGCTGGGATCCGCCTGCTGTTTCTACAGCAGAAAGGGAAGGAGGGACGGCTGAGCCCTTGCAGATCTTCTCACAGAACTCTGTGCCCCCTTCAAGGGGAGCCTTTTTCACAGAGGGATGCCTAGAGGTACACGTAGCAGATCCCCCAGTCACAGACAGACAGACCACCATACCTCCATAAGTTCCTCTAACCTCACTTACCTGGTCTGCCTGGGACCCTGGGGCTAGTGATAGCCACTTTGCCCAAAACAGCTGGGGAGAGAACTTGGAAGAGAGGGGCCACCACTGCCTGGGACACTGGAAAGACATCTGGGGCAGTCAAAGGCTGACAGCATCCCAGGGACCCCTGGAAGGGCACCAAGGGGTGGAGACTCAGGTTTGGATTTCTCGTTAAGTGCATGGGGTAAGGACGACACTCTATCTTTTGGCTTTTGTTGTAGAGACTAAACAAGAGGCACAACCAATTTAGAGCCCACATAGGCAGGTAAAGAGGCCAGGCAGACTGTCAGAGGTCAGCAGGATCCAGGGCTGCAAAGACTATGCCCAGCTGGGAGTCTAGGCAGAGTCTGACTCATCTCTCTTTCATGCAGTCACCCCCAGGGAGGTTTTCCATCTTTACAGTTAACTGAGTTAAGTCATCAACTGTCAAATATTTGAGCAGCCTCTCTAGGGATGCCCTCATCCAGTTGTGACAAAGGTCAGCACCTGCCCCTGCTTCCCCCTGTGCAGCCTCAGTGGATGGTGGTAACAGATCACATGCCTGCCCAGCTACTGCTGAGGCCTGCTCCTTGGCCTTCTTTGAGGGCTCCAACACCATCTACATAATTTATTGTAAATCATTTGCTCTTTGTTTAATGTTCTGTTGATTCTACATAATACTGGTTTCCTCAGCTGTCCTGCCTGGCTAAGATGCAAGCAGGAGGCTCAGCTATACTGGCTACAGGAGACTGCTGTACCCAGTATAGCAGATGTGGGCAATCAGGGAAGCCACAACGGGCATCATCCCTGGAGCAATGGTGTACTAGACTTGTGGAACAAACATCATGTGGTGGCTACCTAGTTCCAGCTGTGGTGACCCCACTGTGGCCAACATCCCTGTTAGGTCCCTTCTCCCCAATAGATTTAGTAGGGTTGACAGGAGATCCAGGGACTAGAATCTGTCCCGGGGATTTGATTCACCTCCAGCAGAGGCAGTGGCCATCTGCCAGGATGCTCAGGTTGGGCAAAGAATACCTCATTGTTATGGGACAGTGGACCATGCCAGGAAACTTGGTAAGGTTTAGTGGACCCAAGACCCTGGCACCCAGGCACCCACCTGAGACAGTAGGTGTCTCCCTGCTCCCTAGTAGATTCCTGGCCTGGAACGTGTGGCCATACTTCCCATGTTGGTTGTGGTCATGTAGCCAAGAACAGAGTTCTCCATGCAGATGAGGTATCCCGAGGCCCTGAGGGGTTAGCCAATAAGCTTCCCTTCCTGGACATTCCTTTCTGCAAAAGGTATTTAATCTCTGGCCCATTGTGAGGAGTTGGTATACATCCATTTTCCACGATGAACAATCAATAAACAGTTTGGAACCAAGGACTGTGGCTTCCAAAAAGGAGCATGGAGAAGCCATTCGCCTACAAAGCCGGAACCTAAGTCTCCCACAGAAGGCCTCTCTGTGCTCCCAGACAGCTGCTGCTAAGCTAAGAACTCTCACTGATGAGCCAAGCCAGAGTTCCCCATTCCCACGGCCCCAGGCTCATCATCATCTTCAGCCCGTGGGCCCCCAACTCTGTTCCCAACTCCCTAGTACCCAGTGGTGCCCAGATGTCCAGGAGTTTGGGAGCCCCTGACCCCAGCCTCATCACAGACCTGGGAACCCCCACCCTTCATTCCCAACTCCTCTGTGCGGTTTTCCAGCAGCAAGTAGGTGCCCAGGAGCTTTGGGAACCCCAACTTCTGCCTCCCATATCTTAGGCTGCCTTTCCCACCCCCTGAGTAGTTATGTCAGCACTTTGCTCAAGCCCAGCACCTGACAATGGTGGCACAGGTTAAATGTAGTCCAGCACTCTGTGTTCCACCTGCCTGAGCTCATATCTCACGCCCCAGCGGCGGGGCAAAATTTGGACCCACATATTTATGTTAAAACTTTGGGAATGACCAAGAATTGGAAGGCTAGTTATCAGGGACAGTAGGAGTGGAAAAGCAGATGGGGGTGGCTGGTGTGGCTGGGATCTTGGGAGAAGTTGAAACACAAAAGGCATTGTCTAAAGGAAGGAGACGCTGGGATAGGAGAGGCTGGAGGAAAGTCCACATACTGGGAGGAGCTGTGATTGGATCTGAGGTGTCCCTCCAAGGTCCAGCTGTAGAAGGGTTGGTGTTCAGAGTAAGTGATTGGATCCTGGGTCTATAATGTATCAATAGGTAAATCATTTGATGGACTCAATATGCTGGCTTTACTGGGAGGTAGGCAAAATTAGAAGGGGCTTGATTGGAAGAAGTTTGTTACTGTAGATATGCCTGCTTATGTCCCCACCTCCTCTCTTCCTCTTCCTCTCCCTCTCTTCCTCTCTTCCCTTTCCCTCCCATATCCTCCCTGGCCGTCATAGGAAGAGCCCTGCTCTGCCACACCCTCCCACCCTCTTGCTCCACCTTACTGTATACCAGAAACAGAGCCAGCTGATGGATGATAAGACTGAAACTCCTGAAACCACGAGCCGAATCAGTCTTCTTTAATCTGTTTTGTGTATTCACCACAGGGACAAAAGCGAGGACCAACACAGCGAGGTCTGCAACACATCACAGCTGCTCTGGGAAACCATGTGGCGGTTTCTTAGCTTAGGAAGCACAGCCTGACCACATGAGCCTAGGCATGCACTGTCCCTGAAGACTTGTCTAAATGTCCAAGGCAGTCCCTTAGGGAGATGATGCCCAATGCCAGGTTCCTCCCTAACAAGTCAAGGCTCCGCTGCATGAGACAGAATGCCACAACTAAGGACTGAGTGAACTGTTGGTGTCAAACACGAGTGAAAGCCGAAGCCATCGCGTTGAATGAAAAAAGCCAAACAAGAAAGAGTTCAGTGTGCTGGTCTCTCTGTGTAATTATAGAAAATGCAAAGTGGCTGGCAGTGACAGGAAACAGGTGGGCAGCCACTTTGGGGTCAGGGAGGAGGGAGGCATTGCAAGCCTCCGAGTGACAGATGTTTCTACCATCGTGATTGAAGTGATGGCTTTGCAAATGTACACGTGTCAAACTTCAAATGTGTACAGTGCACTTGATTATATCTTGGCAAAGCTCTTTAAAATGCATGTGCTCAAAAAAAAAAAATCCCCCACTGGGCCTGGTGGTATAGGTAGGGGTAGGCCTGACTTTCCAGACACTCAGGAGGCCAAGGGAGGAAGATCTAAAGTTCTGGGCCAGCCTGCACTATAGAGGGAATTAAATGCCATCCTGGGCAATTTAGTGAGACTCTGTCTCAAAACTAAAAATAGAAAGAGGGCTAGGGCTGACGTCTATTGGTAGGAAGCTCACCTGGCATAGGCAGGGCCCTGGGTGTAAGATGCTGAACACACACACACACAAAATGAAACAGCTTTCCAAATTCAAAGAGTTGGCTGCCTTATAGCCATGCATTTCTGGGAATGTAAAGTATTCTTCATGGTTAAGGAAAGTCTAAAAGAGATTTGCCCAGGCTCATAACATGGGAGAAAAGACTTTTACACAGGTGCAGGGAGCAGGCTGACCTGCTTGTCTGTGTCCTGTGTCCTATGTCAGCCCCATCCTGCCTGCCCTGCTGGGGCCCCCAGAGGCCTGAGCCTGGCTGTGGATTCCCGATCAGCACAGTGAGTTCTTGGAGATGTTTTGGTCATAGACCACACACATCCTCTCGTTGCACAGTGTCGTCTGTCTTCCTGGATCTGATCCTTCTGTTGATGGCAGGCTCAGAGAAGCAGCCTGTGCTGGGCAACAGTGGGCCTGAGCAATGCCGTACAGAATCCCAGAACTCTGGTTCACCACTCTTAGGGCCAGAGAGGCGCCAAGCCTCAGTCTCTAGTGTACACCCCTGGGCCTATGTAGATCTTACAGAGTCACTGTGGGAGCCACCAGAACATGTCCCCACCACAGACCACACCCCTGGGAGGCAATTGCAAACTGAGCCAGCAGCTCCATTGAAGTAGCTGAGTTCTCTGTCCCACAAAGCTCCATCTCTTCCCACGACCCCCTCGCCCGCTCTACCCTTCCATGATAAAAGCCAGTATCTCAGTCCCCTAAAGGGACACTGAGGGCCAGTGAGAAGAAGGCGCTCTCCTAGGGTCATTTCTGTTAGGTGATAACAGGAGGACTAATGTTCTGGGTGGGAAGGGCTGCCATCTGCCTGAGGCATCTAATCCCAGAGACAAGGAAGGTGGTAGGCAAGACGAGCAGGTCTGAGACACCTAGGCAATGCTTACTCTGTATGGGAAGCTTCCTTTACAGTTAAGGTCCCAGACCAGTATTAGCTGAGGGAATCTGGGAAGGTCCCTAGCTCTTCCCAGAGTGGGGTTGGGGTTCCTCTCTCCTGCCACTGACCAGCGGTGCTTGCATGTTCACCTCAGTAGGCTGACCTTGTCTTTTGAAGCCGGACCCTTTTTCAGTCTGAAATTAGGGGTTCCTCTCTCCCACCTGGCTGAGGCATCCAGCCGCTCTATGGGGTAAGTTATGTGAGAGCCCCATATTCAAGTCCAGATCTGGCCCCAATGGCCAGGGGTACTGAGCCTTGGTTTTTCTTCTGTGAAATGCAGACAACCGTTTGCACAGCAAGACCCCATTTGAAGGTACTGATACCAAGCTTTGTCTCCCCACTTATCCCAGTGTCCTCCAGGAGCCCTTGCTTTTGTGTCCAGTGTCTACAATAGTGTCAGAAACTGAGGCTGTTAAAACGACAGAAGTCAGCTCTCTTGTGGCTCTGGAGGGATCTTTCCTGCCTCTCTAGGTTCTGGTGTGCCCACCAGCCTCAGTATTCCTCATCTTGAAGCTTTATGGCTCAACCTTTATCTTCCCTTCTTAGCACTGGGCCTTCTCTCTGTGCTAAAGACCTGTCCAGATGTTCTCAGGTGACCCTGCCTCAAGATTTTTAGCTTAATTACACATGCCAAGATCCCGAGTCCAACACAGGGGTCTCAGTAGATTAAACAGGGCTAGGATGTGGGTAAGGCTCTCAGGGACCACCATTCATTCTAAGGCAGCCTCAGGCTGAGAGAAGTTACTGGGACTCTTGCCCAGCCATTGTGGCAGTTCAGCTCTGAGTTCAGCCTGGGGCTCCTAGTTAACCAGCCCCTGATTTGCCCATTTTGTCCACAGAGATCTGGCCCCATTCAGAGGCGTCCACAAGCCTGGTGTACAAAGCCTGGTTTGTGGCCTCAGGAAGGGCCTGGAGCTGCACAGGCTTCCCAGGGGAACCGCTCTCGGCTGATGTATATAGATTGCCTTTGTTACCACTTCCTTATAGCTGTATTGAGTGGCTGCTACAGCCTCCTGGCAGATGACCGCCTTACTTTGCCAGGACTGGCGTCTTCTCCGTCTTTTTATTTTGCCTTAGCTGGAACATGGACAGCAGCCTCATCAATGTTTAATGTCTGTGCCAAGACAAGCTTTGAGCTTGCTCTGTGTCCCCAGGGCATGTGTTTGGCCCAGGAGTTAGAGAACCAGCCATGTTGGTAGCTTAGGGTCCCTGGAACTTTTGAGTCTCCAGTCAAGTCTAGGGCCTGCAGGGATGCCAGAGGATGAGTCTAGGAGTCCCACCACCCCCTGGCCTGCTCTACCCTTCCGTGATAAAAGCCAGTATCTCATTTCCCTAAAGGGACACTGAGGGCCAGTGAGAAGAAGGTGCTCACCCAGGGTCATTCTGTTAGGTGATAACAGGAAAAGGTTGACCTGAGGTCTATTCAGATAATGTCCCAAATGCCAGACACATTGAATAAACAGCTAAACACTACCCCAGGAGGTGGGCTTATCAGAAGGGGAAGAAAATATTCTCCACAGAACCAAGCAGATGACCTGATGTCTGTTCCAATGGATGAATATGAGGACATGGGTCAAGAGCTGAAATGGGGATGCTCAGTGACAGGCAGCCTGGAAGAGGTTCACAGTCAGGCATGGTCTGCTTTCCTAAGACTCGGGTTGGGGGAGAATGTGGTCTCTGGGAAATGTCAGCTGTAGTTCACAAACGTTCATGAACTCACACCTCTAGGGCTGGATCTCCTCCAGCTAAGAAACTGAGAAATCCACAGAGAAATTGACTCCCAGCCACGGCAAGTGTGATGTCATAGCTTCTCAGGGACAACCCTCCGGCTAGGCCTGAACTCACAGCACCTGGCAGATGACTTACTTGGGTTGCCAGGACTGGTGTCGGCTCCTTCATATTCACCATCAGTAAGAGCCAGATGGGCTGAAAATCCCAGCAGCAAATTGAAAATTAGGAAAAAATGTAAGTTAAAAATCCTAAAGACACCCACAGCTGGGCAGTGGTGGCTTTAATCCCAGCACTTGGGAGGCAGAGGCAGGTGGATTTCTGAGTTCGACCAGGACAGCCAAGGGAACCCTGTCTTGAAACACAAAACAAAACAAAAAATCCTAAGGACAGAAATAAAATACCAGAGGGGAAAAGGGTGGACAGATACAGATAATTGAGCTATAATCTTTGAAGTAAAAAAGCGAACAGATGGGTCAGTTGGCTAACTGAACAGAGCTGGTGAGAGATTTAGCAAAGTGGAAAATAAAGAGAGGAAATCATTGGATGCCCCAGAGAGCATGGGAGAGCTGGAAGATATAAAGAAGAGCAGAGAGACCTGGAGCTGGAGGGCTGGGTCCCACATGCTTCTCGAATGACCCATCAAGGGTAATTGCGGGGTCACTGTGATTTTGTAATAGTGCTTTGCTGCGACAGCTTCGTGCAGCTGCTCACATACGGTCCCACTGCCATGATAAACGGTTTTCATACTGAACCCAAGGAGTTGAAAAGTTTCAACAGGCCCCCTAGACCATAAAGTCTACAAAGTTTTCAATCTGGCTCATTCCAGAAAAAGTTAGCAAGCTGCTCTTAGATGTTCTAGAAAGAAGATAAAGACTATGTGGAAACCATTGCTGAAGTGAAAGCTGAGAATCTTCCAAAGTCAATGAATCTTCTGCATTCTCAGAGTTGGGAAACACCATAAACACACGGACTCACCAAGGGGAGCTGGAAACTGAATGCTAAGTATTGAGGAAAGCCTGTGGCCTTGAGAACTGCGGGGGTGGAGGAGTGAACCTGGCCTGGTGTTGTAGTTATGTAGTTTCAGCTACTCCGGAGGCTAAAATGGAGGATCATGAGTTTAAGGCCTGCCTGAGCACCTACTTCAAAATAAATAAAACAAAGGGCTAGGGGTGTAGTTCATTGGTAGAGCCCTTGCCTGGGCTGTGCGAAATCTGGGTCCCACAGATAAAATGGCCAGGGAATGCACAGTACACTGAGAACCCATTTCCCACAACTGCAAGGAGAAACCCAGAGGCTTCACACAAGCCAAGAACTCCCCTTTCCAGAGAGAAGCCACACATGAATGACACTGACAGGAAATGGCATGACATGTGCTTCAAAGTTGTAAAAGGAAGACCTGGAACCCTGGTGAGCCCAGACACCCAAGGAAGCTAAGGCGGGATGACAGTCACGTCCACGTTAATTTACACACTCAAAGTACTTTCCATCAAATCTCCAGCAGGTGTTTCTTGGGTTCTGAGAAGAGGACCCTATATTCTAGCTGCATGAATAAAGAACCAAGAGTGGCCAAGCCTTCGAGAAAGAATAGCAAGGGAAGAGACCTTCCATGAGATTTCAGGGCTCCGTGGTCAAGGCTAGGTAGCTAAAGCACTAGGAAACGGAGAGCAGGAATGCGGCAGAATCAACAGCAAGAGCAGGTTCCACAGGCCAGGCACATGGCCTGAGTAGAGACATCGCACTGTGATCAGGGGAGTGGAGGTGTCACCAGCTCAGCAGGTGCTTAAGCAGGTGACACAGCCCTGTGTGGGAGCAGGTTCCTCTGAGCCCGTGGGTAAACCTTCAGGAAATTAGTAAGCTGCTTGTTAAACACAGCCACCAGTAAGAATTACGTTATGCAAACTTACAATTAGTGCCGAGGTTGAAAGAAGCTTCTGCTTGATGAGCATCATCTGTGGCAGGGTGCGAGGCAGTTGAACAGTGGATCACGGCTTGAGTTAGTGAGCACACGCCTGGTGGGAAAAGAGCTTGCCTGCGGGCAGGGGCAAGACACTGCTCTCAGACTGTGGTTCCACTGTAGCCCTCCAATACAGGAGGGGGCAAAAGTCAAGGGAGGTGTTCTGTGAGACTCCACAGGCTGTGTGGGACTTAGCATCCCAAACTGTCTTGCTGTCTGTCAGATTGTTGGTGACATGTAGTTGAGCTCAGTCCCTGCTTTAAGCTACTATGCTGGTGCAGATGCCTGCCTGCATTGCTGGATGGTGTTCACACCTAGACTGAAGTGGCAACTCCCAAAGAATCTGCCAAGTGCGCCTCGGTTCCAGAAGTTTGCAAACAACCAAAGCCTTAGGATGCTGTGTTACAGGGAAGGGCTGGGAAGGTGAGGTGCCCTTTCCCCGCTTTTTGGTATATAACATACCATAGTTTGGAAGTTATTTATAAACAGAAAGAGGTCCCGCTCTCAAGGTCCCCTCCTTGTCCTCTACAGCCATCCCTCTGGTCCTTATCACTCTAGTGAGATCCCATAGAGTGGGAACGTGCAGACTCAGTCCATCCATTGGGTCAATCTAGATGCCTGGAGAAGCAGCTGATCTTCTGTTCCCACCAGACAGATCCTTAGGGACAAGAGGGAACATTCCCTTCCTGCCTAGTGTGGGCCGGGAAGCAGTACTGGGGACCCACAGGTAGAGGAGCCCCCAAGAGCCAAGTCATCACTGTGAAAACCAAGAACACCCTGCTCCAGACCTCTCCCTCTTCCAGGCTCCTCCCTGACCCCACCTCTGTGCCAGGCCCCTCACTCACTTCACCCTCTCTGACCCCTCCCCTGCCCAGAGATCTTCCTCCAGCCCATCCCCCAATCCCACATCCCACTCAAGCTGATGGGCTTGGGTAAGGGAGTGGAGCACCAGCCCGATCCCCACAGCCACAGAGAATCGATCCAATTGTAATTGGGACTTGGAAGAGGTTTAATATTTAACTGGGTTAAATATTTAAACAGGGCAAGCTGGCAGCCAGTATGACAGCCCAGAAGATGTGGGGGACAAGTCCCGAGATTGGAGCACCCCCCCTCTGGAAAGGATACTCAGGCCCTGCCTCCATGTAACCAACAGGCTCTCGAAGACTCCTTTGAGGGGTGATTTGGCCCTGATTCAGGTAATCACTGGGCCTTAATTTGTGTCCCTGACTGAGCACAGCTGAACAGGCCCCTCTTCAACACAGCCTATGACCCCACCTGCCAGTTCTCAATTCACAGCTGGCAGATGGTGTAGGACAGGAAAGCACCCTGAGTTTGGAGCCAAGAGCACTGGGAGGTTTGAGTGTCATTGTGGATGAAGTCTAGACCTTCACCATATGATCCAAGTCATGGTCTGTGTCCTTCTTGTGGCAAAGATGAACACCAGACCCCCTGTTTTCCACCCTTCTTCCTACATGCTTTGTCTTCCACTTCGGAGTTGGAAGGGCAACCTGTCCCCAAAGGTATCCCTAAGAGATTACATAGCTAGGCAGCACCCTAGACTATCCTGGCCTCATGTTCCCACTCTGCAAGGTCCAACCCCTGCTCTGCGGAGAAAGCTGTCCATCAGGTGTCCAGGACTCACCTGGGCCTCACCACCTCTGCTGGGTCAGCTCCCTTTGAGTTAGAAAGCCACTATGTCCTGGAAGTGCCTACCCCTGGACACTTCCCCTCGCTTGCCTAGCAGCTGGGCATTTCGACTGTGGAGCCCGATCGTGTTTATTTGGATCTCCCAGCAGCTGCTTCTGCACCTCACATCCCATATGAACTGTCAGCTCTGTGAGAAAGGAGGGAAGACAAAGCCTGCATACTCGGCCTGGCCACCTTGGCTTGAGGGTACTGTGTTAGGCTCCAGAGCATGACCAGGGCTAAAGAATGAGGGAAGCAAGAAGCTGGGAGAGCCCGGTGGATATATCAGGTCCCTGGGATGCAGACCTAGTAACAGGTCAGTTGGACCTCCTGGCTGTGTGACCATGGCAGGTGACTTTCACATACCCAGACTCAATTTTCTCCCACTGTAAGTGATTTTGATAATCATCTCTGTGCAGAGGATGGCCCCTGGTCAAGTGCTCAGCTGAGGCCTCTATGCATGGTGCCTTGGTCATCTTCTTAGGGTTTTCTGCTAAGGGAAAGACAATCGAAGGAAAGCAAAGCAATGCCAAGGATGGCAGAGGGGAGCCAGGCAGTTCAGGGAGATTTCTGTGAGCTGCCCACTCCACCCCGCCAACTCTCAGTTTCCCTTAAGGCACTGGGCATCTGGGAGAAGGGCCTGACCCACATTCCTCAATGCCTGCTGCCCCCAGCAGCTCACTCGCAGCATCTGGCTCCTTTGCACTTGGAGGTCTGTGCCTTTTATGGAATATCTGTCCTCATTCTGGGCTCTGACCTTTGAGCAAAAGCCTAGCCCTAAGGTCTTGCCCTGGGGCTTCTCAGAGGCTACAGGGAAGGAAAGAAAGAAGGAAGGAAGGGAGAGAGAACTGGAGTCACACACAGGCAGGTGGGAGAGGAGGCTGAGGAGAGGTTCAAGGGCTAAAAGACAGAGGTGGCTCTGTAGGTACCCACCTACTCTTTTCTATCAGGTGCTGGGCAGCCATCTAGCCAGACCTGAGAATGGGCTCTGTCCCCAAGGTGCCTCAACCAGTCAGTGGCCATGATGGGGCAAGACCCAGGCAGTGGGAGACAGAGGCTCACATAGGAGAATGGCCGGGGTTGATGGGGAGACTGAAGGAGAGCCCTCAGATAGGACAACATGATGGGCGGTGCTGTGACTTGCAAGGCAAGTAGATGCCCTGGGACTTGACCTCCACTTGGTTAGGGATAAGGCTAGTCTGTATTTACTCTCTGTCTTGCTTGATCACCAGGCATAGGACCCCAGCTAAGGTAAAGAGATGGAACTATGGTGTATGGATGGATAGGAGAATGGGAGGGAGGGTGGGCGGATGAATGGATGATGGGGGATAGGCAGTGGATAGATCCTTACCAACCCGGCTGCAGGCCAGAGAATACCCAGATGCTGTTACATGTAGAGAACTGAGTGTAGCCAGCAAGCCTGTCTTGAGCTGGAATGTGTGGTCCTGGGAGCCGATGCTCCCTCATTCCATCAGGTAAAGGATGAAGGCTGGTAGGTAGATAGACACACACAGAGCCTGTTCAGACTCTCTTGGGTTTTTAAAGCAGGGATAAAAGGCCAAATGAGATAAACTTGAAAGGGCTACCCAAGCCACTGCCTGGACCACTCACTAAGCCTTATAACAAGCCCTGACTTGGCTATGAGCAGCAGACCTCAACCAGCTTAGGTGACGCCAGTAGCCCACTTTGAGCCATGTTACTACAGGGTATCGTGGGTCACCTGGACATGGTGGGTGGTGCCTGCCAGGTAGGCTGCAGTCTGGACTTTTCTGAGTAGACTCTTGTCACAGAGCTGATAAGCAGAGACTGTGGTACTCAACTAGCCCCTAGGGGGGCATTGGTGAACCCTTAGAAGTACTCATGTTGTATAGCCTGTATCCAGTGAGCATGTGGGTGCTGTGACCCTGCATGTGTGTGATGTGTCATATTGCAGCTCCACACCAAGGCCTTTCTCTGTTTCTTTGCTTGGCTTCAAGGCCTGTCTGCTGCTCCTCCTCTACTGCTGTTGCTTCCACAGCTTCCTAATGAGTTAACTCACAGTGTTCGATCCAAGGTGGAAACTGCTTTCAGAATGAAGCATCAAGCTAAGATGTAGCTAGTCCCAGGAGGCAGAGGCAGAGGCAGAGGCAGAGGCAGAGGCAGAGGCAGAGGCAGAGGCAGAGGCAGAGGCAGAGGCAGAGGCAGAGGCAGAGGCAGAGGCAGAGGCAGAGGCAGAGGCAGAGGCAGAGGCAGAGGCAGATGAGCCAGGCATAGCTGAGGGGCTCTTCTCCATGGGAACCTGGGTCCTAGTGGGGCTTGGCTTTTATTATCATACGATAGGATGAAGCTACTGGAGATTTTAAGAGTGTTATGCCTCCCCCCTGCCCCAGGGGATGCTGCATTTACTTCAAAATTGACCACATTAGTGCAGAGATGGTGATCTGAAAGCTGTGAGGCTCCTTCAAGGCCCGAGATACAGTGCCAGATCCATGAGGGAGGAGCCTCACCCATGTTTACCCTGTGCTGGGTTTGAATCCCTGAACATCACATATTTGTAGAAGTTTTCCAAGCTTCCAAGTGGCCCTAAGTAGGGAACTGCATGTGGGCCCTAGGTCACTCAAGGAATAAAGCAGCTGTGGTAACCCTTGCTTTAACCTTGCTCTACCGGCCTCCCCAGGGAAGTCTTGACCCTCTCTCTCTGTCAACAAGAGAGTGCGATTCTGGATATCTGGGCCTGCAGCTGGTATCTCTGTCCCTGGGTTAGACCAAGGCCAATGTATCGGACCTCTGAGGTGTCTGTGACAAATAGCCAGGAACTGCAGACACCTGCTGCCCCAGCTCTGGAACCCACAAGTCCTGCCCAGGTGTAGTAGGTCTTCGAAGCCCCATTCATGCTGAAGCGGAGTCTTTCCTGCCTCACGTGCAGTCACAAGACTTTGGTTTTTTTTCCCCTCTGTTGTCATACCCCGCCCTTCTATGTGCCTCTTATCTCTCAGGAGGACAATGTCACTGGACTTGGGGCCACTCAGATAATCCATGTGATGATCCAGGATGATCCTGGCTTAGGAGCTTCAAGCATAATGACATCTGCTGAGATCCCTTTTTCATAAGATCATATCCCCCAGTCCCAGGGGTCAAGCCTCACGAATGTCTTTTGGAGGCCACTGTCCCACCATCCTGCCCCCTTCCCATCCCTCCTCTAGCATATCTCACAGGCTCATTGGAAGTAAATGTGCAAGATATGGCTCTCCAGCAGGGCCAGAGATAGCTTCTCAGCCTACAGCACTGACCGGGTATAGTCAGCCCTGAGTGCTATGACCACCATTACCTGGTAAGGACAGAACAGGGTCGATGATTTAAGTAGATTCTGGGAAACTTGTGGTCTTTCAGTTTCTATTCAGGCACTCAGGCATGAACTGACTGTTTCTGCAAGAATTTCACATTTAACCCTTGGGGTGCTTCTGCTTTCAGAACTGCCCCCCCCCACCCTGAATTGGTGACCACAGGAGAAGTGTACTTGGTTTGACCTCTTTGCTACTGATGTTTTCTGACCAAATACATTCCTACTTCACCTTCAAACTCCCATGAGGGCTATACCCTTAAAAGCTGGCTTTTTGCTGCATATAGTGACTCTTGAAGATTCTAGAAAATAGATCAGGCAGAAAATAGCCCCTGGCCCTGGGTGGAGACTGAGTGGGGAGTGGACACTGCGGGCCTAGGAGGGAGGAAGTTGTGAGGTAACACTGGGGTTGATTTGACCTGCTGATGGGGCTACAGTCACCAGGCCAAGGGAGGGTTTTCCTTCATTGTCCCCTCTATTGCTCATAGAGGTCCCGGGCTGGGCTGTGGGTAGGAACTTAGGATGGCTAACCACACTGCCCCTGTATAAAGAGGGATCTGTGACTGTGAGTGCGTCCAAGGAGCTGGGGAAGGCCCTGTCTAGGTGTCTGTGGCTCTGTCTCTCTCCCAGAATGCATCCTGCCTGCGTCATAATCTCATCCCCCACAGGCTCATCCTAGCTCTTGGTAGACATGTGGAGCCTGGGTGGCCTGGCAGGGAAGGTCTCCACAGAAACAGCCATGGAGACCAGCTTGTGGGCAGCTATGCCGAGGGCCTCTGACACTATCCAGAGGCAGTAGGCACGCCAGAGCAAGGCTACCCAGGACCTGCTGTCCAGAGGCGAGGCATTGGGTGACTAGAGGCAGAAAGCTGCCTCCCTCCACGTGCAGCATGTGGCTCCAGGGCCAGGGGTCTTGCTAGGCAGGCAAGTGTCCCCATGTCAACAGGTCCTCTAATGCTCAGGCACCCCAGCTTAGAAGGCTCCTGAGAGCAGTGCACTGTAGCAAGGCTTCCACTCATTCTATAAATATGTGACCTGCACCCTGTGTGCCAAGGGCTATGCTGGCTGCTGGGGGTGGTAGTGACATGGACCAACTGGCCCCATCTGGGCCCCTAGGACTCAGGGGCTGAGAGACTCCTCAGAGACACAATTTCCAAGCCCCCAGGTCTAGCTGGAAAATCCTTTGTACAGTGGCTACTGAGTCTTCATCCTCACAGGACACAGGATGTCTGGGACAGAGGAGCGGGGTAAAAGTTTCAATTTGTCCTAGGTGTTCCTCCACCCCTGGGATAGAGGTCACCTCTCCTCAAACTGCAGTTCCCTGAGAACTGCAGATAACTCAGCCCTGGATGGGGGTAAATGCCAGCAGGTCTCCTGCTCCCCCCTAGACAGGCAGAGGTGTTGCTTGGCCTGGCACAGCCTGAGCTCAGAACACAGTGTTTGGTTTCCAGGGCTGCAGGCCTGGTAATGCAAATGTCGGTTCTGTTTCCAACAAACAGTCGCAGTCCACAATCTGCCTGGAGGAGCCCAGAAACCCTGGTGAGACAGCCACGCCCACTGCCTCCCATGAGTCAGCTGCGGGGCAGGGGGCCCACCCTCTTCCTTCCCAGAGTCACCTGTGCCCCTACTGCAGGTTTTATAAATGAGAATCTGGGCTCACACCAGGGGCCTGGGAGACTCCAGTGAGGCCTGGACTTGGTTGGGTCAGCCTGGGCTTCCAAGGTCCCGCCCAAGGAGCATCAAATTCTCAGGACAGGGTATGGGGGTCACAGCTTCCTCTCACAGGACTGGGCCAAAAGTCATAATCTGAGTCCTCTGGGGTCACCCAGGTCACCTGGCAGGGAACCAACATACCAAAGCACAGCCTAGTCTTGGCTCTAGCCTTCCTGGATGCTAGGTCCAGGACAGGGGGTGGGGACTTTGACAGGCTGTGAGTGTAGACCTGGCCACAGAACTTCTGGCCCTGCAACTCCTCCTCGTCTTGCTCTCTGCCCAAGCTTGAGGGCAGGGACCCAGGATGCAGGATGCAGAAGCAGCAGGGTCTGGCAGGGTCTGACTCTAAGCAGAGGCCACTAAGAGTCCCTTCTAGTCTGTCTCATGGGTACTACTACATACAGTCTGTCCCTGGCCCACAGGAATAAGCAGTGGGAAAAAGTAGCAATTCTTGCTCTGCATGCATAGCAAGATCAGGTGCTCACTGATTGCTACCTGCAGCCTGAGTCTGTGGGCACAGCCAGTAATGAGACATTCCATTTCTCCACCCTCACGGTTGGCTAGCCCCACAGACAGAGGCTTTCCTGGGATCTGTGTCTACTGTGATGTTCTGGGCTGGGTTTAGTAAGTGGTGTTTGGAGGAGACAAGGTAGGGATTAATTCTGGATGCTCAGATCTGCTGCTGAGGGCGCTTGGAGGGCATCACAGAGGTTAAAACCCAAACAAACAACTTCCCTACATTTGTGGTGGGGGTAGGGAGGGTCTTTTGCCGTTGTCAGCTTTGTCAGTCCACAGCATGGCTGAACATCTTTTCCTGGGGCCAGCCTGAGCTTGCTGGGGTCTTTGCCCCCCCCCAAATAACCTAGCTGGGACCCCCACTGTACTTTGCATTTGTGCCCTTTGTAACTCAGAGATGTTCAAGAGGTTGGACAGGCTCTTCTACCTGATGGTGGCCCCTCACATAGGAAGTGCAGACTGCCTCAGGGCCTTTGCATCTGCTGCCTCCCCACCCCCCCAGTATGGCCCTTACCTCCCCTGTGATCTTTCCTGTCACTACCCTCAGGGACCCACTGGCTCCTTAAGATCAGGGCCAGGATCCTTATCATTTGATGTCCTGTCACCTGAGGTATTCTTACCACTGTAGTGACATTTCTGGGGACAAATGGTCAGAAAACAGGTGCTGCTGTTCTAGCCCAGGTGGCTGGGAAAGTTCACAGGTCATCGAGTGCTGCAGAGATGAGGACTGGCAGAGGGAGTCTCAGCTGGTGAGTCCCATGGGGAGAAGGTCACCTCTGTCCCCAGAGCTCTTCACAGTGGTTTAGGTATGTCACACTAGGTCCTAGTCCTGACCTGCACCCAGAAGTGTAACCTCAAGTGGCAATGGGGTCACCTCCTGGAGAGTAGTCAATTGCATTTTCAACTCCCATTGGCTGATGTCCTAATACCTCTAATTGGAGCCTCACACCCATCCAGTGATCCTCAGATTGTCACACGGGTGGAGGGCATGCCACCCCGGGTCTAAAATTGGGTTTTCACTGTTCTGAGTTGTGCAGTCTCTGATTGGGGCCAATAGCTGCAGATTAGGCTAGCACACTCTCTGGACATCCGTTTCCTCACCTAGGGTGGCAAAGACTGCCCATCCCCCCAGAGCTCCTTTTGGAGGCTTCAGTGTGGCCAAGGAGCTCTGGGTAAGGCAGGATGGAAACTGGGAGAACTGGATGCTGTGTATAGGAGGTTGGAACCAAAGGTGTTCCTTGCACCCAGGCAGACATGGCTGAATCCCCTGCTCTTCTTCCACTGAGACCTGCAGCCTGGAATCCATCGTGAGGGGCTGGAACACTGGCTTGACAAGGGCAGACACTGGGGCGATTTCCCTCCACTGTCCCCTCCTGGCCTGGCCATCTGGGCCCACGGGCAGGAGTGCTGAGCAGAGAGAGAGAGATGGCTGCGTGGGCGCAGGGGCTCAGGCGCGCAGGCAGGGGGTTGCCAGGCAACAGCCACGCGCATCCGGCCCATCTCTTGCACCGAGGGGCTGGATGAGCACAGGTTCCAACCAAATGTAGGAGCTTTGCTGCTGACTGAACCTTGTTTTTGCTTGGGGCAGCAGGAGCAGGAGGGTTTCATGACAGCTCTTTGGTGCTCAGGGAACCCACCCTGGAGGGCAGTGACTATAATTTGGGTCCTGATATACCCCACTGTTCCCCTCAAGCTCCGTTCTCAGGAGAGGGGACCATGTTCCCTGAGCAGATGCTGTGGCTCAGAGTCGGGAGCAGAGACAGGATGGCCTGACTCCATGTCTCCCACCCCCAACCTTGGTGGGGCACAGAGGCTTCTGTTGGACCCAGAATGTCATCAGATACTGATGTCTCCCTGCCTGGACCAAAGTGAAGAGAAACCCAGATGGGGTCCAGCCTATCCTGGGTTACCTGGATCAGGCCTCAGCAGGCAGTCTCCCTGGAACATGCTTTGAGTTGAACTCTGCCATAAGGAGACTAGAGTGGAAGTTTACAGCCCCTAACCTCTGTAGGCTTCAGTTTCCCCAAAGCATACAGGGCATCTAGGATGGCCTGGTGGATCTCCAACTATCCTAGTTTTTCTTTCTTTCTTTCCTTCCTTCTTTCTTTCTTTTTTCTTTTGATTTTTTGAGACAGGGTTTCTCTGTGTATCCCTGGCTGTCCTGGAACTCACTCTGTAGACTAGGCTGGCCTTGAACTCAGAACCCACCTGCCTCTGCCTCCCAAGTGCTGGGATTAAAGGTGGGTGCCGCCACTGCCTGGTTCCAACTATTTTATGTAACCTAAAGCCCATACACCCTGCAGGCAGTCAGACTTGGAACCCCTGAGCTATAAGGGAAATATGTGACCTGAGCATTGCCTGAAGTCTTCTAGGGGCAGCAGTATAGAAATCAAGGCTTGTGGATATTGCATACTCATAGAGCAGATTCGCAATCCTTGTGAGCTGAGCTATTCAACCAGGACCACTGGGGACGGGCTGGCAGTCTGTCTGTATACCACCTATGATCCATCCACTCTCCAACCCAAGACAGTGGCCAGTATTCCCTACACTTCCAGTGTTGTTCACCCCCGAGATGTGTTCAGCACTGGACACTGGGCCCTTTGTGTGTGAAGAGCTCAGGGCTGGGGCTGTAGCCATCACTGGGATGGCCTCCCCTGCAGCAGACCTCACACGCTACAGGCAACGATTTTCCCACCACCCATCTGGGAGCCTAATGTCCTCTAACGTAGCGGTAGAGGCATTTCTTCTGTGTGACTCCTGGCCCTTATATCATAGTGATTCAATCTACTACCATACCCTCATGCCCAGCAGGCTGCTCAGCCCCCAGCTGTGGCTACCATATGCGATTGAGCAAAGCTAATCACAGTTCTGGCCTCTCTGCTCAACAAGGGTTGTGTCCCAGCTCTGCCAGCTCCAGACTTGGCACTTTGCAAAGACAAGCAAAGGGAGATGGTGAGGCTAGACTGTGGGTAGGGATACGGTGTGGATAGGAGGAGCTTTCTGATGGAGGTCAGTGCACCAGAACCCCTGACTGTCCCTGGTTCCTGCATCTAAGCTATATTAGGCAGGGTGTCTCCAGGTCTCTGGGACTCTGTCTGGTCAGCAATCACTGCATGCCATTAGAAGTGAGCATCTGTAACCAGCAATTTTCCATGGCCTGCAGTCATTTCTCTTTCCACTTGATTGTCAAAGCTCCTTCCTTCTCATCTCCAACTGTGACATTTAAATCTTGTGAGTCCAGGACCTACTCTATCTCAGGGCAATGTCTAGAGCCAAGCCCCACCCCCATCCCTACAGCCCCTGTCCCCGAAGGATGCCTGCCCAGGAGGAGACGCAGAACTGCCAGCAGCTTTGTCTAGATACAGACTGGGCCTTGCTGAGACACCAGGGTCCTGGCAGGGCAGGATCATCCTGGAGAAACAACCCACAGCAAGGAGGAGTCTCAGAAGGGCCAAATGGCTTGGATGTCCCTGGAGGAAGTCACTATTTTGTTGCAGTTTAAGCTGTGGGCCTGGCTTAGGGGTGGAGGTTTATCATCAATAAGCCCAGGGATCAGGGTCACTTTGGGGGATGTGATGTTTTATTAGCTACCCTCTCGGCTGGAAGGGTCTCAGGTGATGATCAGGTAATGATCAGCTGATGATGTCTCCTTAGTGAGGATTGATGATATCATCTCATCTCTTCTGCCAAAGGTCTTAGCATCACAGTTCCTCTCCTAGTGGCTCAGGATGGCTGAGAACCCCAGAGCCAGCAGCCAAGGCCTTCTAAGGATTCTGAGGATGAGAACTGGGATCTCAGGAGCAGCCCTAACTAACACACATGCTTTTAACAGCTGCTAGGAGACAGGGGAGTGGGTGCACAGATCCACATTCCTCAGAGAACTAGGGGTGTCCCCATTGTAAACAGTATGGGTAGATTCCAGGGTAGCATGTCTGTATAGACCTGTCCTGGGATCCTTCAGAACTCCCTAAATGGGTCATGATGTCTATCCATAGGGTGGCAGTCCCAGCTAGCCCCTGAGTCTGGGGCCTGTGTTAGGGACTCCATCCCTCTACCCATTCTGCAGCCAGAGTGAATGTCTTCCAATGCCTGGAGCTCTTTAGCCATCCCCTCAAGCCCAGAGGTAGCAGAAGCTAGGTACCTACTCTCCCTGAGCATCCCCCGTCCTGTGATAACTGTTGTTAGTCACACATCCTGCTCCTCTTCTGGGGTCTCACAGCCTCAACCATCATGGAGACCCTTCCTGGGCTATGTGTCCCCAGGCCAGCCACTTAGACCTTTCAGAACCACTTTGACTGACCACCAAGCCACCTGTGCCTGGCTTGGCTTCAGACACTGGTGACTGAGGAGGGGGCTGGCCTGGCAGCTGCCTTACTGAACCTTGGCTTTCCCTATGATAATTTTCCCATCGCAAGCCCCACTAGATCGCTCGTACACCACTGAAGAGTTTAAAAATAACCATTCATCACAAATCCCTTTGGCTGGAGTTCAAGGCAGGTGCTGTGAGAGTCAGCCTTCTGTCATGTGAAAGGCTCACCTTTAGAGAAGGCTGGGGAGTTGTCCAAGGTAGGGACACTGACCTTCCCAAGAGAGCGGAAAGCAGATTATTCCCTTTCTGTGTCCCTTGGGGAACCCCTGTGCATTCTAGGGCCCAGGAGACGACAGGAAGAGCCCCTTGTATGCTCCAGATATATGGAAGGGTAGCCTCTCTCACAGTTCTATCTTTACATCCATTCTTTTTGTGTATGTATATGTGAGTTTATGTGTTTGTGTATACAGTTATGTGTGCAAATATATACACATGTGAAGTTCAGAATCAGTGTCTGGTATCTTCCTTGGTCAGTCTCCATCTTATTTTGTGACAGAGCTTCTTATTGGGTATAAGACTCATCAATTCAGGTCAGCTAGCCAGCAAGACCCAGAGATCCTCCTGTTTCTGTCTCCCCACAACTGCGATTATAGGTACCCAGGATTTTAGTTTGAAGTCTGTTTTGTCAGGTCTCAGGATAGCAACTCCTGATTGTTTTTGGATCATATTAGCTTGGGTTCTTTTTCCCTCCTTTCCCTTTAAGGTGGTGGCTGTCTTTAAATCTAAGACAGCATTCCAGAAATACACATTTTCTTTCCTTCTTCCTTCCTCCCTTCCTTCTTTTCTTTCTCTCTCTTTTTCTTTTATTTCTTATTTTTTGGGTTTTTGTTTGTTTTTGTTTTTTTTCCTGAGACAGGGTTTCTCCGTGTATCCCTGGCTGTCCTGGAACTTACTCTGTAGACCAGACTGGCCTCGAACTCAGAAATCTGCTTGCCTCTGCCTCCCAAGTTCTGGGATTAAAGGCATGCGCCACCACTGCCTGACTTCTTTTCCTTTTTCTCTTTCTTTCTTTCTTTTTTTTTTTAAGATTTATTTATTTATTTTATGTATATGAGTACACACTGTAGCTGTACAGATAGTTGTGAGCCTTCATCTGGTTGGTGGGAATTGACTTTTTTTTAGGACCTCTGCTCGCTCCCCACTCGCTCTGGCCCAAAGATTTATTTATTATTATAAATAAGTACACTGTAGCTGTCTTCAGATGCACCAGAAGAGGGCATCAGATCTCATCTCGGGTGGTTGTGAGCCACCATGTGGTTGCTGGCATTTGAACTCAGGACCTTTGGAAGAGCAGTCAGTGCTCTTACCCGCTGAGCCATCTCTCCAGCCCCTGGATTTTGTTTCTTAATCCATTCAGCTAGTCTGTGTCCTTTGACTGGAGAGTTGAGACCATTAAGTTTTAAAGTTGTAATTGAAAGGTGTATGTTGACTTGTAATCATTTTGTTGTTTGTTCTGTTTTTGCTGTTTGTGTTATTGTGCTTTGTGTTCTGTATTTCACTAATTATAGGTTAATTTGTTTTCTTTCTAGAGTCATCTGGACGTGCTTATTCCTCTCATTGATTTGAAGTATTGATTAGTTTAGCATTCGGCTTAGCGTTGTTGTTGCTGTTGTTGATGTGATTTTTTTTTTTAAAGGATGTTTGGATCACGACAGTTTTTCTTTATCCTTCAACTACAGTGGACAGTTTTGCTGGGTATAGCAGTCTAAGCTGGCAGTCATGGTCTTTTAGAACTGGGAATGCACTGTTTGGGCTTCCAGAATTTCTACTGATGGGTTTTCCTTTGTATGTGACTTATAATGTTTTGTATTTTGCAGCCTTCAATGTTTTTTTTCTTTTTTCTGTATATTTAGTGTTTTAACTATGATAAGCCCAGGGAAGTTTCTTTTTTGGTCTTATCTAAGTTGGGGTTCTGTATACTTCTTGTATTTGTGTGGGTGTGTCTTTCTGAGTTTGGAGATGTTAGGGTCTGTCCCATTGTCCTGAGGTCTTCTTCCTTGTCCATGCCTATAATTAGAAGATTTGATTTTAAAAGGTGTTCTTTTCCTCTGCTTTCCCCCTTCTTTGCTTTTTCTTTTCTTATTCTTTGTTGTTTCTATCTTGTTTGGCTCACCTTGTCAGGCTTTCCCTTGAATTTTCTTTCTTTTTCTTTTTTTAATTTTTATTAGATATTTTCTTTATTTATGTATCATATGATATCTCCTTTCCCAGTTTCCCCTATGAAAAAAAAGAAAAAAAAACCCACCCTCTCCCACTTCCTGGCCCTCGCATTCTCCTTCACGGGGGCATAGAACCTTTGCAGGACCAAGGGCCTCTCCTCCCATTGATGATCGATAAGGCCATCCTCTGCTATACATATGCTGCTGGAGCCATGAGTCCCACCATGTGAACTCTTTGGTTGGTTCCCTTGAGTTTTCTAGCTGGGATCTTGATATTGAGGTTTTCAGTTCAGTTCCATCTTCTTTTCTCTTGTGCTCCCCTCATTTCTTTATTGAATTTAGTTTTTATATCTTGGATTATCTCTGCCATTTCATTCAGCTGCATATTTGTATTTTCTTGAAGATCGCTGAGTTGTTTTTATTATCCTCAATGTTCAGTGGAGTGTTTGTGTCATCTTTAAATTCTTTGAATTTTGGTAAAGTTTATGATTATTCTTTTAAATTCTGTTTCCTGGGTTCCATTAGGTAGCTCTCATCAGAATATGCTTCTATGGGTCTAGTGAGGTGATGGGAGACATGCTGTCTTGGCCATTCAATTCATTTTATTTTTATGATCTCACACTGGTGCCGACTTTTTTTTTGTGTGTGTGTGTCTGGTATGAGGAATCTGTCCTGCCTTAGATTGGGCCAGTACAGGAGTTTCATGACCAGAGCTGGGCCAGGCTAAGCTGACAGATGAGCTATTTAATTGGACCAAGCAAAAATGACTCCCAACCCATTGGTATGGAGCTTGGCCTGTGGTGCAGAGATGCATGCCCAGGTTCATATTTATGATCCATCTCAAGCCTCATGTTTGTGTGAGAAGCCCCTTCTCAGCCTCCATGTCCATCCTTTGGCTAAGTCAATGCACTTGCTCCCTTTTCTGGGCTGTTGGCCCTCTACAGTGGGAAGACAGGGTCTCTGCTCTCAGTGAGGCAGCTTATTGCTCTCCTCAAGGAGTAGGAAGTTGGGGAGAAGGTTTTAAATCCAAACAAGCTGAGATGTGAGTGACTGTCAGACAGATTTTAGTGTTGGAGAAGGTGGTGGTGTCCTTGGCAGGCCTCTGGCCTCTGAGGCTAGTGGAGAGGGACACCAGGTAGGGAAGACCCACAGGTAGATGTGGGTTGCATGAGAAGATATCCCAACACAGGGGTTCTTGGGTAGTCTGAGAAGACAGGGGGGACTCTCAGGGGCAACATTTTAACTTTTGGTGATGGGAGACTTGGATCAACTTTCCCCCTTGACTCCCCAGGCCTAGTGAACAGTTTCTCACTGAGATACTGGGTGTATGGTCTCTTGTCTTAGAACCAGGGCATGTTCCTAGAATGTACCATGGTCTTCTGTGCCTCCTCTCTGGCTGGTGCTTGGGCTGAGGGAGGGCAAGCCTCTTCTGGTTTGTTAAAAGAACACCAAAGGCCATTTCTAGCTAGCACTTTGTCTTACCTGTATAGCACCCAGGCCTCCTGATTCCAGCCCACACATCCCTTCCCACACCATACCATGTCACTGCAGCCCACCAACTGGCCAATGGATTTGCTAAGCCCCAGCCCATCCCAGGCAAGACATATGTCAGCCCTGAGCCAGCAGGGAGCCCCTGGGAACCACAGGGGCAGAGAAGATCTTTCCTGGTTACCATAGGGGGGCATGTTCCCTGTTGAGACTCTGCCACACCCCAAGGTCACACTTGAGTTTTAAGAACCATAGAAAATCAACTGTTGTTTTAAGCCACTGAATCTGTGGGGTTGGCCTAGGTACTGGTGTAGGAGCTTAATGATTGCCACCCTGACCTTTAACATCCAGAATATAGGGTGGGAGATGGAAGTGAAGGCACTTTCAGGGACAGGCAGGATGGCATGAGAGGGCTGGAAGTGGATGGGTGTGCAGGACCCAGTGCAGCCATGGGGTCAGAATGATCAAGGAAGGGACCACTAGGAACATGGTGGTAGACTGGAACAGGGAAGACAGCAGAAGAGCAGATAGGAGGTGACCTTGAGGCTGGTAGTGCCCCCAACAAAGCAGGCCCTGTGCATCTGGAGCCAGGACACAGAGTCTATTCCTGATCAAGGCTGGCTCCCTGAGCACCCTTGCTGTTGTTCAGAAAAGCTCCACTTACAATAATGCACAGTGCATTAGCGCCAGGGAGGGGTCTGCTGCCAGCCCGCCCTGGCGTCTTTACAGGCCCTTTGTGTAGGCTGCTGCTGGGCTATTTCAAGCCTGATCAGGGGCCTCTAGGGGAAGGCCTTGTTAATGGGGAGCAGCCAAGGCCACACCCCTGTGCCTCTGTGGTAGCTCCACCCTTCACCCTAGCCCTGCTCTGGTGCTGAGGCCCTCCCAGTCCTGACTTGCAGTTTATGAGGCCATATCTGCATTTAACCACTGTGTGCAGGGCAGGGGCCTCCTTGCCCTTGTGAGAGTGGATGTTAGCCTAGCCCCGTGGCTTGAGGACACGTCAAACAGAAAGTGAGGTTCTGAGTGGCTCTGGGGGTTAGGGCAGTCCACTTCTGCCTTTAATTGTGATGCCCGGTGAATACCTAGTCCATGCGGAGAACACTGTGGAGTCTGAGATCGGGGCTCAGGCTGGCTATGTGGAAGGAAGGAGTGCAGGGAAGGGCCTCCTGAGTCAAAGTCAAAGCCAGATGCCCAGAGGCTGGGATGGAACCAGGCAATGAGGATGTGAATGGGGACTGACTGGCCAGGAGGGCAGAGATTGGTCCAGTGGCCTGTTATTTCTGCCTGCACTTAATGGGTGGTTTGCTCCCTCCTAGTGGAGACTTGAACTTTGAGTGCTTCTGGTTCCATCTGCTAAGTGGCTCTAGGCCGCAGTCACAGCTCCCAAGAGGATCTTTGGGGTCACAGCACGTGAGTCTAGTTGACTTTCTTCATGTCTATTTTCAGGGGCTCTTTGGACTAAGTGGTGTGATAGGTGGGTCCCAGACCCTCTTGTCTATTTCTGTCCCTGGGTGGTGGGCAGGAAAGAGCTGGGCTAGGCTCCTGGACCAACATCATTCATGGGCCTGACCTCTCCCAGATATACTTGTCAGGGATTCCTGGGTATCCTGACTTCATGGTCGTGCTGTCCCCTTTATCTGCCATCTCCTCATAAGGCAAAGCCAGAGGGTAGGGAAAGGAGAGCCAGGACAATGGGAGAGACCAGGACAGTAGGGGGAACCCTGCCATCCCAGCCTGTTCTCAGTGCCTGCCCTCCAAACGACCCTCAGCCCCTTATCTCTCTCTCCCCAGCACAGCCCTAATCTGCTTTGTTGCTGCGACAGCATCTTTTGGAAGATGCGGGGCCTCTTAACATCACCGGGGCTGAGAGCTCCCAGTGCTTCCCCATCCCCCTCAGCTAAGATGTCAAGGTCACAGGGCTGCTGGCATGCCCAGCCAGAGTGGTGGCTGCAGAAGCCAGCTAGGAAGAAACATCAGGCTGGCTGACCAGAGGCCTGGATCAGGGGATTCCTAACAACTAATACCATGACAATGGAGGGGACCATAGGCCATGGGTTCACTGCCACTGTGGATGGGTTCCACTCTTCTCCCTCCTAGGCCCAGAGACAGAAGTGTACCCCACTTTCCCACTGTTCTCTGGAGATCCCAGTTGCTACGTTGTCTAGCTCTCTGAGCAGGGAATAGTGAGAGATCATGGGATCTGACAAGGCCATAGGGACAGCTGTTAGAGAAGTGGCAGAGAAGTGTTGGTTGTTGATCTAATGCCCCCTGAGCCCATACAGATAGGGGCTTTAGGGGATTGTATGTCTGGACTAATCACCAAGTATTGGCCTTGGGCTATTTTCACTTCAGTGGTCATAACCCCACTGATAGTGTCTGTCCTGGGAAGGTGCCATGAGCCTCCAAAGCCTTCCAGACTGGGCCAGTCTCTTAGGACTTGGCAACCTTGGCTGGCTGTGCTGACAAGTCCTGAATTTCCAAGCCTTGGGATGAACCGGGTCCCTAAGGACCTGTGAATTGAGGTCCAGCTGACCTTGCATGATAGGCAGGAATGGGGCTACTCTGTTTTCCTGGTCAACGGAGAGGTTCTTTACTCTGTGTGCCGATGGCTCTTCATGGCTGATAGATCTTCTGGGGGGGGGGTTTAAAGACTCTGCCAGCTCCTTCTGGACCAGAGCCACTGTATGTTCATGTGTGCTCATACGTGTGTGTGTGTGTGTGTGTGTGTGTGTGTATGTGTGTGTGTGTGTATGCGTGTGTGAGCGCTCCGGGGAGGCTAACCTCAGACCAGTTCATGGGGAAGATGGTCCTTGTGTGAGCACTCAGGGAAGGCTAGCCTCAGACCAGTTCACGGGGAAGATGGTCCTTGTGTGAGCACTCAGGGGAGGCTAGCCTCAGACTAGTTCATGGGGAAGATGGTCCTTGGAGCAAACACTTCACCCAGCTGCTGAAGGCAGTGCACCTTCCCTGGCCAGCCCAGGCCTCTTGGCCCATGTGGGTACACTCTACTGAGCAGACTCAGATCCTGAGCTGGTGCATCATGAGATTCCTATCTAAAATAATACTCCTCTTATACCCGGTTCCATAGATATGGCCTAGGGCCTGTATCTGAGATGCTGTAGGGGTGTTCAGGCCCTCTCACCTACCTTGAGAGGAAACTGAAGCCCTGAAGAGACCACCAGGAGCCCACAGCACACCACTCTGCATTCCCTGCTCTGCATGTGGGGTTTCCTTGGGGGCCATGGAGGGGCTGAAGCCAGCAGTCCCATGGTCCCTGCCTACCTGTAGCCCCTCCAGCAGGAGTGACCAAGTGGCCAGAGTTCCTATTCTGAGACTTGGAGATGTGAGAGCGGGTTGGATGGGCCTCTGATTTACAGCTCTGGGTGAGAGGTGGTGAGGCCAGAGGCATCCACACCCCTGGTAACTAGGCCCAACTTCTGGGATGACCTTTGGTTACAGCTCCCTCCTCATCTGTTGCACAACTGAGAAACACAGTTCTGGTCTCAGAGCCTGAGGTTGGGGGACATTGCAGGAAGAACGTAACTGAGTGATCAGAGTTCACTGGAACTCAGGACGCAGAAGTTCCCAGGGCCTGTGGCATGAGTCTACCCTTGCTGGACACCAGCTGCTCTCTACGTTAGGCCTCTACCCCATAATAAAGTTACTGAGACCCCTCTGGCTGGGCATTTTGGGAGAGACTATGATGCCCATCTCCCTGGGAGGCTCACACTTTGTCCCCGGGGCAAGCATTGTCATTACACTGAGGAGTGCCTGGGGGTATAACCACACAGGCCCTATGTAAACTAATGGCACTACTTCTCAGAACCTCTGTTTCTGCATCTAAGCATTTGGGGTGTGGAAGGGAAGGGAAGCGGAAATCCTGGTGGCCCCTCTATAGTACTGGCAGAAGTTGTCCTTTCCGCTGGCCTTTGAGCCTACAGGGCCAGCCAGGGTCAGGTGGGGTGACTTCCCACCCGCCAGGACTCAGCTCAGCAGCCTCCATTGAGCGAACCTGTCCCAGCCCTGCCCAGGCCAACTCAGAATCTCCACTAAATCCTCTATTTAATTTTCTTCTCAGGGAATTGTAGGAGGTTTTTCAGATAAAGCTGAGCTGATAAAGTGGGGATTTGGCTGTCCTCAAAGGCAGTCGGCCCTGGGCACTGTCTCACAGGCCTGCCTGGTATGAGGCAGCTACACCCGTAGGGCTGTGTTCCCCCTGCCTCCCCAGCACAGGAAGCCCCTGGTGAGGGTACATGAAGGTCAGATCCGGTCTCCCAGCCCTGTCATTAGGTCTAGGCTTCTGTACATTCCATAGGCTCCTCTTGGTTGAATGGGTAGTTGGGGATAGCCAACTCACTGTCCTATTGGGAACCCAAAGGCCCATTTCTGAGGGGAATTGGGGCAAGTCCTCTCTGGAACCATCTCTTCCTCTTCCGGACGTCAGTATCTTTCCTGGCTGGCCAACCTCTGCCCAACTCCTGTGGCTGATGCCAGGCAAGGCCTCCTGTTGGCTTGGTATTTGAAACCTCAGATTCTCTTGGGTGTCAGCTTTGTGTCTCTCCTGTCCCTGGCTGGTTCCACCATGACATTCTGATAAGGAGCTGCTTGTGTCCCTGCAGCAATGACAGGCTCAGTCCCCACAGGAAGCTCAGCTGAGACCCCAGCTCTCTGTCCACCCTGGCATGATGGACATGTATGTGTCTCTGAGTGTTTCGAATGTGCATCTCTGATCCCAGACACACAATGTCCTTGGAGAGGAGTCCTCACCGTGCTGCTGCTTGCCTTCCTGTCAGGACCAGGTCCCTGCTCTTTTTCTGGTGACAGTGTTGCTGGGAAAAAGCTTGCTGCAAATGGCTGTGTTCCCTGTCTGTTTTGAACCTCCTTCCTTGATTTGGAATCATTTCCTACGGCTGTATTTCAAAACCTAACATCGCTCAGTGGATGGGCGGTCCCCATGCATCCTGCCTAAAGATCTGGATGGCCTGCTGAGATGCTCATGAAAGGCAGCATGTCCATACTGGGTTTCTGCGTTTTGATGTTTTCTCCTATTTGGCGAGTGTGGAGGTAGTTAATATTTTTAATGTGTGGAAAGGTGCAACTCAAAGCCCTTCACTGAAGTGCTGTTTCTTTTTTGTATTTCTATTTATTAGGTTTTTTTTTTTTCTGTTTTGGTAGTACTCGGGACAGAACTGCTCTTGTCCTTGCTGGGTGATGCCTTGCTGGGTGATGCCCTGCTGACTACATTCCAGCCCTCTTTTGCTTTTTGTATTGAGGCAATCTTTTACTAAGTTGCCCAGGCTGGACTTGAACTTGTGATCTTCTCGCTCTATCCTTTCCAGTAGGCTAGGATTCTAGGCAAGCACCATTATATCTGGCAAGAGTTTCTTTTCTATATTTTCAAAGCTATGTATGGTCTTGGAGATGTGTGTACATATGGTGTATGCATGGGAGTGTACACGCTTGCATGTGTATGCACACGTGTGTGTGTGTGTGTGTGTGTGTGTGTGTGTGTAAGATAGTGATTGGCCTCTTCATATCCTCAATCATTTTTTTCCTTTTTTTGTTTTTTTGTTTGTTTGTGTGTTGAGACAGCCTTTAATTGAACCTGGAGCTCTACAATTGGCTAAGCTAGCTGTCCAGAAAGGCCCCTGGAATCTTGCTGCATCCACCTTCCCAGCTCTGGGATTTGAGGTATGTGCAGCGCACCTGACTCTTTCTGTACAAAGGTGCTGAAAACCCAGACTCTGGTCCTTGTGTTGTGTGGCAAGTGCTTGACTGACCGAGCCAATTTTAGGGACATTTAAAGAAGTGTTTGATTTCATACAGCCTTGGCGTTGTGGCTGGGAAGCCTCTCACACAAAGTGTATCCATGAGGTTGGGGACATGGTGAGTGCCAGACTGAGAAGCTCTGGGTCCTTGAGGTGGACACAGCTGTTTGGACAACCACACACAGCTCAACACCTTCAGGCAGGTAGCCCAAGTCACACGTGCCTCATCTCAGAGTTCCCTGTCTGAGTCCTGCCTCCCTCTTGCCCAGGAAGGCAAAGTCCCTTGTGTTCATTCCTTGGGGAAAGAAGAGAGTCAAGTGGGAGTGAGTCATTGGTCCATCAGCCTCATGGTCCTGCCTTGCCAATTGGAGTGGCTCATGCCCAGTGCTGACCTCTGAGGCCAGACCACTGGACTCGGCCCTCAGCCACATCTTCTTGCTTTGTCTTATCCTCTAGGGCCTGATGATCGAAGGGAAGCAGGGCTTTCACAATGGCCCTGGGAGTCAGCGGAGAAGCGGGGATACATCCAAGATTCTGCATAGCTTTTTCCTACCTTCATCTAAACTGCTCTTAGATGCTTGGACCCCAGGATTCTTCTTCCCGGAAGCCCTTGGCTGACTCCTCCTTTCTGCTTGATGCCCACTGCAGCACCGGCTCAGGGGGTGCCAAAGAGCTTTGGATCCTTCTGTAATTAAAATGTCCTACTGGCCTGGGGAAGAGATGTGAGTGTGCCTCCCACTGCTCCTGCCACTGGGTTTGCACCAGTCAGGGTGGCTCCTTGGGTTGTCATTTCACACAGTAACAAGAAAGGATTCTGGCTAGGGTAGGAGGTAGCCAGATGGCAGTCTCTCCTTTGTTGGCCTTGTCCTGTCAGTGTGACCTTGGGCCCATCTCAGCGTGGGACCTGCAGGCTGTACCTGTCCTGGGTAGAGTCTATGAGGCTGTATGGCTTCTCTCCCATTTAGAACCTTGCAGGTTGGTGGTAGCTCTAGGGAATGTCCTCTGGCCTTGGGGAGCTGCTGGCTAGACTCTAAAGAAAGGGACCCTTTTGCCCACGTCCACCCACTTATGATGTCTAGAGTTTGTAAAGAAATTTGTGCAGGGAACAGCTGTACTCTTGGTCAGTCCTGCTGCCCCTCTGTTTCCCAGGCATCCTGCAGGGCTGTCCAATGTGGAGGGGTCTGGTTCTTGGGGACACAGGCAGAGTCCATGGAGTCCATGGTACTCCTAGCCCCATCATGCTGCAGCTGTGCTGTGGGAACTTTCACATGACCCCCAGACTCAATTTTCCCACCGTAACTGCAATGTGGGAAGAAGGCCAACATGAGAGAGGACCCCACCCTGACTCCATACAGTCCCACAGTGCACCACCATTGTGTCCGCACATCCCATTTAGTCTGTCTGTGCTCACTGTGGCTTTGCCTGCCTGTTCCTCACTTAGCCCCAGCTTTGAGTATAATTGTGACGGCCTCATCAGCCCCACGGAAATTCTGTGTAATGACTGGTGTTCCTCCCCAAGAGGGTTGGGAGCGGAGAGGCTGGGAGGGGCTACCCACTGTCATCTTCAGAGCATAAATACCTCTTTCTCTGGACTAAGGTTCAAACTAGAGGCTGTGGGCGATGGAGACAAGGGCCCAACCCATTTCTGAAGGTGTCTGGAGACCCCTCAAGCTGGGGACTAAGGTCGAAGCTCTACCTTGGAGTCTATCCTGACATAGAGGAAACTGCACTGAGACCTGGCCTTCCTCAGTAGCCCGGGGGTTCCATGGGATCACCTGCCTGACATGCCCCATACTTGAATACTGCAGGTGAAGATCAAGGAGAGTCACGGGGCCCAGGCTAGGTTTTTTCTTCTTTCCTGGCTCCACATGTCAGGGATGAATCTAAGGAGAAACCGTGGTCGCGCTCTGGAGGCTCTGCACCTGCTACCATGTGGGGAAACTGAGGTACAGAGGAGATAGAAGGAGGTCCACACTGGCCCCAAAGACTCTTGGCCTTTAGCTCTTGAACAATGGCAAGCCTTACTCGGTCTGGTTATGAATTCTCAAGGCTTCTGCCCACAAAACACACACATATAAAGCATCTACTTGTGGAAATCTCAGGGGCTACTGTCAGAAGATTGACAGGGAGCATGGAGTGAGGGGAGAACTGCTAGGGTGCCAGGAATGCACAGCCTGGGCAGAAACGGGTGTGTGTGTGTGTGTGTGTGTGTGTGTGTGTGAAATGCAAGCGTGTATGCCAAGCAGAGAGAGCCCAAGGTTCTTGAGGCTGGAAACGGGATAGGACAGTGGTAAGGGGAGAGGCTGAGGGGCTGTGGCTGTGATCCTATGCTGGCTAAGGATGTGGATTTCTTTCAGAGAGGACCCAGTATGTAGGGAGCCTCTGGGGGAGGACAGGGGAGGTAGGTAGGCCACTTGGACCAGAAGAGTTAGGAAATAGGTGGCTGGCACATTCTGCAGTCAATGTCGCCCTCTGGTGGTTACATTGGCAATTGACTTAGACCAGGGTTTGTTTGTTTCTTTCTTTCTTTTTTTACTTTTTTTATTAGATATTTTCTTTATTTACATGTAAATTTCCCCTTTCCCAGTTTCCACTCCAAAAATCAAACAAAGAAACAAACAAAAACAACAAAAACAAACCCCTATTGCCTCCCTCCTCCCCATGCTTGCCACCCCACCCTCTCCCACTTATTGGCCCTGGCATTCCCCCACACTGGGGCACAGAACCTTCACAGGGCCGAGGTCCTCTCCTCCTATTGATGATCGAATTTGCAATCCTCTACTATACACGTGCTGCCAGAACAATCAGACCCACCATGTGCAGTCCTTGGTTGGTGGTTGAGACCCTGGGAGCTCTGAGGGTACTAGTTAGTTCATATTGTTGTTCGTCCTAAGGGGCTGCAAACCCCTCAGCTCCATAGGTCCTTTCTCTAACTCCTTCATTGGTGACCCTGTACTCAGTTCAATGGATGGCTGTGAGCCTCTACATCTGTATTAGTCAGGTACTGTCAGAGCCTCTCAAGAGATAGCTATATTTAGGCTGGCTTGTCCTTCCTTCTAGACTAGGGTTTCTTATGCCCAGGTTGGATGGCAGGGTTTCCAGTCCAACTAGCGTCCTGGGAACAACTGACTAGGATGCTAGATGGACTGGAACTAGCGTGTCTCCTCTTTCTTGAGCAGGTCAGGACATTTGACTCCAGATACATCCAGTGGGTGAACCCCCTTCAGAAGACTGGCCCCAATCCCCAGGAGGCTCTGGATCTAAGTCCAGCTTCAGGGTACAGGAGAAGGGCTGGCCCTTACACAGTGGCCCCTGGGACCAGATGGAGTGAGAATCCCTGTGGATACTCCCATGGGGTCAGCTCCTACAGTGAATCATGGTGGCTGAGGCATGGGGGATGTTTGGTCCTCTGAGCCTGCATGCGGGGTTCAGACTACATGAGCAACGGGGCCAAGTTGTGGGATCATGGGGTGGCTTAGGATATGTTGGTAGTGTTGAGGATGAGAGGCACTTCTCAGGCTGAGGAATCTGCTCATGTTTCCACAGCCACCCACCTCCCACAGATCACCCCAAAGGGGTCTTTAAGTAGGCAGAACCTCTTACATCCTGCTCCAGTAGAGCAAAGTCAAAGTTCAGGACCAGACCATGGAAGAAAATCTCAGAAAATCCCTGAGGAGCCAGGGAGAACAGGGTGCCAGGGGCTTCAGGACCCTTTGCTACCCCAGCCCTTGGAGTCCAAGGGTCCTCTAGTGAATGAGTCCTGAGTCTCTGAGGCTTAGGCCATAGTGTGGTGAAGAGCTGAGAGTTGGGGATCTCCTGGCCCCCTGTGTGTGTGTGTGTGTTTACACATATGGGTATTTGTGTACATGTGGAGGCCAGAGGGAACCTTAGGGGACATTTCTCAAGCACCATCCATCTTGGGGTTTTGTCTGGTTTTGTTGTTGTCGTTGGGGGTTTTATTTGAGACTGGGGTCTTATTATATAGCCCAGACCAGGCTGGAACTCACTACGTAGACCAGGCTATCCTTGGAATCAAAGAGCTCCACTTGTCTCTGCCTTCTGGGTGCTGAGTCTAGAGGTATTTGTCACTATGCCTGGCCAATCTTATTTTCCAAGACAAGGTCTTTCATGTCTCAAATACAGCTGGGCTGGTTGGCCTGTGAACTCCACAGATTAACTGTTTCTGCTGGCCCAGTGCAGGGATTGCAAGCGTGTACCACCACACCCATCTCCCCCCCCACACACACCTCTGTTCTGGGAATCAAACTCAGGTTCGTGTAAAGCAAACACTTTTACCCATTTAAGCTACCTTCCCAGCCACTGCTTGGCCCTTTAAGAGGGCAGTTCTGCCCCTCCACCTTGAGTGACTCTGTTGCTCAGCAACAGGAGGCAGTTGGTGTATACAATGTTCCTTAGGCAACCCGGAACCTTGCTTGGGACAGAGTGACCAGTACTGCTCCTCTGATCGCGTCTGGACGATTGCCCAGTGACTCTCTCTTCATTCTGCCTCCCTTCCTGCTCAGTCAAGCAGTGGGCACCATGGCCCAAACCGACGTGCTCTTAACCAAGGAGCCGGCCCCGCAGTCAATAGATGTCTGTGAGCTGCCCCAGAAAGAATATGATGTGGCATGCAATACGGGTGCCTACACGTCTTCGGGTCTGGCCACCGCTGGCTTCCGCACAGCCAAATACCTGATGGACGAGTGGTTTCAGAACTCTTATGCCCGCTACCACCAGGCCTTTGCAGACCGGGACTACTCTGAGAGGCAGCGACATGAGAGCGGGCAGCTGGCAGCCGAGACTGGGGCACTGGCCCAGCGCACACAACTTGACTCCACACGGAAGGTGGGAGAGCGCCTGGAGGACATGCATTGCTGGAAGTCAGAGCTGCAGCGAGAGATAGACGAGCTGTCTACTGAGACCGACCTGATGATAGCCCAGAAGCTGCGGCTACAGCGTGCCTTGGATGCCACCTCTGTGCTCTTCTCCATTGCTACTGACAACCTACAGTGCCGAGAACGCCGCCAGCACCCAGACCTTGTCCGGGACTACGTGGAGGTGGAGCTGCTGAAGGTGCTGCCAGTGACTCAGGCTCAGTGTGGGAGGCAGGCTCCCAGACAGATAACACAGGACCTCAGGGTTCATGCAGCGCTGTGCCCCTCTGCCCATGCAGGACCCCTGATCCTTCAGACACTAGGATTTTTACCACATCCAAGTAACTTTCTCTTTTGGAGTTCCTTCCAGCCCACAAGATTTCAAAGAAATTAAGTCTGATCCTGAGGGGACTTTTGTTGTTGTTGTTGGCTTTTGGGTTTGTTTGTTTGCCAAGACAGGGTTTCTTTCTGTAGCTCTGGCTGTCCTGGAACTTCTGTAGACCAAAGCTGGCCTCAAACTCCGTGATTACCTGCCTCTGCCTCCCAAGTGCTGGGATTAAAGGAATGGGCCACAATCTTCTGGCTGAGGTTGTTTTTGTTTTTGGCTAAGCCCCGTACCACCATGAATGTCCCTGACTGCGCTATTGGCAGCCATGATAGAAACTGGGCCAGCCAGTGTTGGGGGTATGGAGGGCTTGTGGGTGCCCATGACATCTGCTCTCTCCCCAGAGCCCCAGAGCCTTAGCTTCAAAGTTCTCCTTCTAGTATATACTGATAATCCCAACATTGGGGAAACTGAGGCAGGAGAACCGCGCACTCCAGGCCAGCCTGGATTCCATGTGAGACTGTTACAAACAAACAAACAAACAAACAAACAAAAACCAAACCAAACCAAAACAAACCCTACCACCTCCTCCCTTGTTAGATACCTTTCCCTCAAACCCCAGCTCAGTTGGCTTTGGGGAACCTTGTGTGGTTATGGGTCACTTAGCCTGGGTGCCACACAACTTAGAATCCCTCAGAGCTGGAGCCTCCTGTGGTGGGCAAGGATGAATGATGGGGCTGGGACCTCAGGGAACTCCCGCCCTACCCCTAGGCCTTGCCCACTGCTGCTATGGACAGAGTGGGAGGGAGACCAGGGACTGGACATTGGAGGTCACAACCCGTGTTGACCTGAGCATGACATCATCCTGGCCCCCAGAAAATGTTGGAGTGAAAGGAAACTTGGAGTTTCCCACCTATCCTTGGTGGGAAGTGGGCACGGACAGAGGGCATCTGGTGTCCTCTGGGCTTGAGTTCCTCAGAGACGGTCTAGGGCCTCATACAAGGCTGATGCTCCTCAGTGTACTGTGGGAGTAAGTGCTGGGGGTGACCCAAGAGTCTGGACAGCCATCTTAGGTGATCCAACAGCCAAGAGGCACCCTTATTGGAAACACTCACTAATAACCTGCTAACACTACCCAGAGTGAGCCTTGTGCACAGGGCTGAGCTCTTACTCCTTTCTCTGGGATGGAGGCAGGGATTAAGGCAGAAGTCAATGGTGGTAAGGCCTGCACCATGGCTCCTGCTGGGTCCCTAAGTCTCTCCCCAGGAGGAGGGGCAGGGTTGCTCAGAGAGGACCCCTCTCATCTCCAGGAAGCCGAGCTTATCAGGAACATCCAGGAACTCCTGAAGAGGACGATGGGACAAGCTGTGGGCCAGATACGGTGGGTCACAGCAGCCGCTAAGGGACCTGAGGGGTGGACATCCCTGAACTCTGTCCCCAAGGCTGGCCTGAGGTGGGAGGCAGGACAGGTAGGGATCTAACGCTGTGGCCGAGAGATCAGAAGAAGGCTTCTGAATCTTAGCCAGAGGAATGCAGGCACTGCTAGGCTGGGCATAAACAACTATCTCCACTTTTGTTCTGGAACCTGGGCACTGCTAGCCATGGAAGGCTGTCTGAGCACAAACTGAAGACCTCTGGAGCTGAAATGGGGCCTGCTTTCCAGTGCTTCCTGGCACATAGTGAGCCCTGAACCACCCCACTTCCCCAGGCTAAACCGGGAACATAAGGAGTCGTGTGAGATGAACTGGTCAGATAAAGTGGAAGTCTACAACATTGACGACACCTGCGCCCGCTACACCAATGAGAGCACCCAGGTGCAGTTCTATCCGCATTCCAGCAAGTTCGAGGAGAGGTAGGTAGACTTCTGGGCACTGTACCCTGTTTGCCCAGCCACTCTCTTGACTCTACTTCCAAAGTCTGAGGAAGGGCTCCTGCCCCATGAGAACTTGCCTCAGTTCTCCGGGGGAAACTCTGTCTGCTGCTGGGGTGGACTAACTGGAAAGCCCCTTACTCAAGTGCCTGGCACCCACAATTCACCCAGAGCTGGTGCCCTGTGGGTAGCCTGGAAAGCGTTTCCATTTGTAGCCAGCAGAGGGCAAGCAACCGCCTCTAGAGGCCTGGGAGAACCTCGGGATGTCTGTGTGAAGGGGGAATACGGGGTACACTGGGGATCGCCGACAATGCGGGACTCTCTGTGGGGCTAAACACTGACCAGGCTGCAACTTCCACCCTCAGTGCCTCCACGCCCGAGACGTGGGCCAAGTTCACGCAGGACTACCTGCTTCGAGCCGAACGCGAGCGGCTAGCCTCGGTTAACCTGCGGAAGTTAATAGACTGCATCCTGCGGGATACGGCCGAGGACCTGCGGCTACAGTGTGATGCAGTGAACACGGCTTTCTCAAGCCGCTGCGAAGAGCTGGACGACGCACGCCAAAAACTGCAGTACCATCTGCAAAAGGTGGGACCTCAGGGCCCTCCCGCCCGCCTTTGGACATCCCCACCTGTTTGAACACACCTACCAGCGAGCCCATCCCATGCTTAGGGCACACCTACTCACATCTGTACTCACCTCCTCCCCGCCCCTGGAATACCCCCATTCAAGCCACGCCCATCCCCCACCTGGGACTTAGGTTCCCCTAACCACAGGGACCCAGGTTGCTATCCACTCTATACTTAAGCCACCACCTGGCCTCAAGGGCCCTTTTGTGACCAGCTCACCCAGATGCAGACATCCATACACTTCTGTAGATTCCCTGGTTTGATGTAAAAGCAGTTTTTGGGCGTGATCTGCTGGCACAGCCACTGCAAGAAGGCTGTGTGCTGTAGGGATTGGAAGGAAGATAGTATGGGGGGCATAGAGTAGCTACAGGGTCCTGCTTCTAAGCTCCCATTGTGGCCTATCTAGCCTCTAACAGCTGACTTTTGTGGCCAACATTAGAGAGCAAACAGACTGCCCTGACTCATGAGACCCCCTCAGAACCTTGTCCAGGACTGCCCCTGGACACAGGCCAAGGACTCGGTGTGTCTAGTCAAGGCTGGGAGGGAGTGACTGGTCTAGCTCTTCTCACATGCTGGCTTAGGACAGGCAGGCGTCCTGCTTGCTCCAGGCTTGAATCAGCCTCGGGTTCACAAGCTGCCCTTACAGACCCTGAGGGAGATCACAGACCAGGAACACCAGATCGCAGCCTTGAAGCAGGCCATCAAGGACAAGGAGGCCCCTCTGAGGGTGGCCCAGACTCGCCTTTACCAGCGGTCACACCGGCCTAATGTGGAGTTGTGCCGGGACAATGCCCAGTTCAGGTACTTCTTGCTGTCTGAACAGCCCTGGGCAGCGGGGCCCTTTAGTCTTCCTCAGCACTTGAGGCTACCATGAGCCCCGCCCACAGGATCAGTCCTACATATGAGCAGACATGGATGGGGCTTGTGGGGAGGACTCTGGAGGGAGCCTAGAGTCTCGAAACCTCGATTCCTGATACCACAGAGCAGGGAGGCCAGGCAGGGCCACCACCCACCCCTGTAACTGATGTAACCCTGTGTTCTATGTACCTCCTACAAGCATGATGGATTGTGCCTTTTACTTTCCTGGTCTATCCAGTCCCAGAATGCCCTTTTAAGCATAAGTCTTCCTCCTTCCTCCTACTCTACCCGGTAGAGTGTAATTCTGTTCTAGAAATCGAGGTTTCAAGGTTGATTTCTGAAACATCAGGGTTAGCTTGTTGAGGATGCCATTGCTTATTTTCGCCACAAGGTGGCGGTGTTTCAAGACTCCCTTTCCCTGCTCCAGCGAAACTGAGGGTTTCCCTTTGGGCTGGAAACGAGGGCCTTTTTTTATTTCATGCAAGTTCCTAGGTGGCGTCCGTGTAAGCCTGTTGGGGTCCTCTGTAGTGTTGCTGCCCTTTCCTTTGTCTCTCTCCCCCAGCTTACCATTCCTTCCCCCGCAGGTTGATGAGCGAGGTGGAGGAGCTGAACATGTCCCTCAGAGCGCTGAAGGAGAAGCTTCAGGATGCAGAGCAGGCGCTGCGGAACCTGGAGGACTCACGCATGAGTCTGGAGAAGGACATCGCAGTCAAGACCAACAGCCTCTTCATCGACCGCCAGAAATGTATGGCCCACCGCAACCACTACCCGAGTGTCCTCCAGCTGGCTGGCTACCAGTGACTGGGACTGGCACCTGGCCTCACTGTTTCATTCAAATAAAGAGCTCTTTAGTTTTCCACCTAGAGTGGCGTGGTGCCGGGGAAAGAGGGATGTGGCCGACCGTTTGCACAGGTATTTCAGAACTCTGACACCATCAGGCTTTGTCCATGAGCCTATCGGCCTCCACACTTGAGGGGAAATGGTCTGTCAAGGTGAAACCAGGTACTCCCTCACAGCCTCTTAGAGCGCCACCAAGCCTGGTTTCTCCAATGTCACCAGCAGTTTGAGGGACTTGTGTATCTGTTGTGGACTGTGCACTGTTCTCTCTCTCTCTCTCTCTCTCTCTCTCTTTCTCTCTCTCTCTTTCTCTCTCTCTCTCTCTCATCTCCCAGGCCTGAGGCTCAGCTCACATCCCTTTGATTAGGCCATTTGCTCCACACAATGACTCACTTGCAGTCAGCCCCACTCAGAGAAATTATCCAGGCAGAACCCCACCCTAGTCACACCCAATTATCCCCCTACACACACACACACACACACACACACACACACACACACACACACACACCTCAGCATCTCTCATTGTCCAGTGTTCCCAGGATGAGCCAGGAGGGGTGTTTAAACCCTGTGACTGGGGCTCAGGGGAAGGGGGCACTTGTTTCTTGTCCTGGACTGTTGGGGGAAGGAAGGGGAGTTACATACCCCCCACCACCACAAGCTACCCTCACATAGACAGACACTTGACCCCATTCTGGCCCTGCTCCCACATCTGGTGGTATCTGCTCCAGGGGAAATTGCCACATGTCCCTATGCTCCCCGTGGGTCAACATCTGGACAGGAGGTTTTGCAGACATCAGAGTGTTCCTGGAAATCAAAGCCTGGAGAGGGACATGGGATAGCTGTGTGGGGGCAGTTGAGGACAGGCAGGGCTTCCTGCAGGTGGCATTCTGGATTTCACGGAAGACACCAAGGCACTAGTCCTGGACCAGGGGAGAATGTAGCCATATTGGGCTGATGGAGCTAGGTGGTTTCTCATCTACTCTGGAGTTTACCTGGACCAGGCTCCTCAATTCTTTGAACACATTGTCCTTGGTTCCCTCTGGGAGAATGTGTGTGCAATGGGGTCTTATCAAGGAGGGCTTCCTGAGAAACTGCAGGGTCCCTGAGGGAGGGGCCCAGTTCAGACAGAAAGCTCAGCCTGGTACCCTACCACCAACACCTACCTGCCAGACAACCCCAGTCCTGGACCTTCACTGCTATAGCCTTTATCCTTTCTCTTCAGCCCCTGAAGTCAGGGGTGGGTGAGACATCGGGTCCTCCCTGCATTGCACTATTCAGAGGACACGTCACCACGGAAACCATGCCACTTGTCACATGTTGGTCACCACAGCGCCAGCCAGAAAGCTGCTCATACATGCTCTTTGGGGGTGCCATTAAAAATGTGCCCCGGGTACTGCCACCATAGGGCCCAGCAGCAGGATAGTTCATAGGTTCAGGGGTACGTGTCTCCTGTGGGCCTGCACCCAGATACCTTATAGGTGGAAAGCTAGGAACAGAGGCTGAAGAATACTCAAGCTGCCCAGGGGCTCCAGAGCTGGGGTGTGGTGGGTGGGGCCACAGAACCCCCACTCCTTGCCTTGGAGTGGTATAGTGGGGGTTCTGCCCCAGGTCTGGGTTGAAATGCTTCCCTGCCAGCCTGCGGAAGAGTGGCCCGGAGCCTCCCTGCAGGCGTGGGTGGTAGTGAGGCCTCTTTGCCGTGCCCACTTGTGCGCTCTCAAAACCTCCTTTCCCTTCCCCCATCCTCGGCAGCCTCTCCCAGGGAAGTAGAGAGCATGCAGGAAGAGGATCAATCTAGGAACTTCCTGGGCAAGCCGGCCTCTCAGTCTCCATTTCCTGATTGCTCCAGTCCATCAGCAGAGCAGGCCTCCTCTGACTTCCCAAGGATGGTAGTCTAGCTACGGGATGGTACACAGGCTCAGGGACTGGACAGCTGGGTGCTCTTTTTTTGGGGGCTGGGGGGTGTTTCAAGACAGGGTTTCTCTGTATAGCCCTGGCTGTCCTGGAACTCACTCTGTAGACCAGGCTGTCCTTGAACTCAGAAATCCACCTGCCTCTGCTTCCCAAATGCTGGGATTAAAGGTGTGCGCCACCACTGCCCAGCATACTGGACACATCTGGACACAAGTATGCCATGAGTTTAAGTGTTGCCCCACCATGGCAGGCCTTGCCATTTTATAACTGGAGAAAGCAAGATAAGGAGGACACCTGGCCCCTCCTGCTCACACTCCGAATAGCTAGGAGATAATCCTCCACCAGTGGCCTCAGACACCTGGGCCATGGCAGGTGAGCCTTGTCCCCAGGGTCTGATTTCTTCAGGTGAAGCTGGTGACCACAAGGTAATGAAGAAGATGCTGCCACCGAGAGACCCTCCAGACACAAGCAGCCATTTTGTTGCTGGAGATCCCTGCAGCTTGCTCCAGGAGAACCCTCTGACTCCATGTCCCAGGCAGAGAGAGATGACAGAGCAACGATTCAAGCTACCACAGCAAGCAGGAGGGTCAGTGTCTGCTCTGGGAAGCCCTCTGGACCTTCTGCCACATGGCCTTTCATGGGGAGGCTCGAGTCAGTACAGATAGGTGTAGACACTGACAGACCAAAGAATGGGAACTGGCCAAGTCTGGCTTAGTGAGCTGGTGAATTCATTGAGTTGCTTATGGGTGCCTGTGGGTACCCTAAGGCAGCTGTACTATCTGGGGTTTCCTTGGGAAGCTTATGGGCAACGCCACCACTGAAGGGTCCCAGCAGCAGCATGGAAGACTCACAAAACACTGCAGATCCCCTCAGTAGTGCCCCAGCTAACCTCCACCTCCTCTCAAGGGTGGAAGTTCGCCATGAGGACCTCTGAGACTTCCCCCTCCTAGAGAGTGAGTCCATAGGCTGGATCTTAAGAGTCTCAGGCTGAGTGATCTCAGCTACTCTGATTCAAGATGGCAGTGGTCATGTCCAGCCTAAGGAGACTGCCATGTAATACCGTCTGCCCCTCTGGGCCCATGGTTTAAAGTTGAAAGAGGAAACACAGGTGCTCGCCCACAGGCTGTACTGTCCAGGGATGTCTACGAGACAAGTGTGGTAATATTGTGTGAACATTTCCTGGGAGTATGGGGGACACTTTCTCTCCCCACCCCACCCCTGCTCTGCTGCTTCCTCCCCACCCCGTATAGGGCACCAACAACAGACCAAAGTATGGATCCACCCAGTTATAGCTTGTCAAGGCAATGAATCTGTTAAATGGCTTTACCTACAGAACATGGATGAGGGGTTACTTACACCCCTCACCCTAACAGCTGCATCACTGAAACATCTCACCCCAGTGGGATGCCGCCTCACACCACCCCATCCTTGAGGTAACCCCAACATTCTATATACTCTAACATCTGAGCCATGGAGACTGCACGTAGCTGGTACAAAGGAGTAGGAAGGAAGGGCTGAGATGGCGGGTGAGGAGGATGGAACCCTCCCACCCTCTCCTTTGAGGGGTTAGCAGCTCCGATCGGGAAGGTCACACACAAGTGCTCACAGCTTCTCTGTTGACGATGCTAAGAACTGTTATGGCTGAAAGAGAGGGTTCCATAGCAGGCAGGCACTGACCCATTCGAGAAGAAGTGGAAAGGGAGGGCTGTGGACAGCTTCCCTGGCCCCATGTTTTGACCAAGGGACTCCGGTGTCTCAGAGTCAACCTCGTGTTCCATCTAGAGCACTGACTGGCTAAGCATGGATACAGGCTGCACTGGCTTACCTGGGTTGCCCCTCAGCTTCTCTCTAACCACCCAGGTCTCCTCACCTATTGGGCCACCTGTCTGGACCACGTGGTCACTTTCTTGGAGACCCAAAATTGATCCTACAACCCTAACTATGGATCTATTATAAATTCTTCCTTGAACTGGCTGTTCTTGACTGGCTGCTGTGGGATCTGTCTTTGTGCACATGGCCTCAGACCCCTCCTCCTGTCACTTGGTCCATGCCCTGAACTGGGGGCCTGGACAAACATCTGATGCTCACCAAGTGATCTCTGGTAAGTTACCCCAGCACCTTCCTGGACTATGGATCACCTCTATGGGGAGGGCGGGGGAGGGTGTTACTCATAGAGTGCTAGCTTGCTGGGTCCCCGATGCCTGGGCACCCCAGCTGCCCCCTCTGGAGCATGCCTTCACAGGCTTCTGGGGCAAGGGACAGCAAAGGGTGTGCCTAGTTTGTCCATGGCACAGCAGGACATCTACTGCTGGGGGCCATGACACCCTGTTGTCACGGTGATGCTGGTAGCTGCTCTCAGCCAGAGCTATTTCTGGCCTGAGACTCGATGTCCTGTCCACTGAGTCACCCTGAATGCTGACCCCTCTCTGCTTAGCATCCATAGATGCATAAATCTGCCTGGCCAGTCTCCTGGCCAGAGAGACAACCCTGCCCCCAGCCCTCAACAGATATAGACGTGAAAACCCCAGACTGCTCCCTAGCCTTCACTCCTGGAAAGGACCTTCTCCTACGCGCCTTATTTACCGGAAGAGTCCCAGGTTACCCCATCAGAGGGCGTATCTTCTTAGGGACCACTGAGGATGTCACAGAGAGAGGGACTCTGGGGGCTAGAGCTGGCTGGGACCAGTAGTCTCCTTCACTGATGTCACTTTCTGCTACAGGGGTTGCACCTGGTCCTGCTGAATTACTGTGAAAGTCCATTTATTTCAGAGACCAATGCTCCGACCTAGGGCCCCATCTTTCCTAGGAAACCACAGAGAGGGCCCAGCCCTGGCACTACCTACTTACTTATTTCACTGAGAATTCTCTACTGTCTTCATCAGCCAGGAAGGGGAGCGGTAGGGCCTGATGAAAGGTGATTGGGACACTAGTCTGTTTTCACACCTCCCCTGACTGAGTCACCATAGCCGACAATGGGTGACAGCAGCTGCCCCCAGAGGGGCCTTTGTGTCCACTGAGTGCTGAGCTGGTGTGAACTGTCATCAGTAGCCAGTGGTCATGGCTGCTCTTAGCTTCCACCAGCCTGTGCTCACCTGCAGCTAGCACTCGAGTCCTCAAAGATGCACATTCTGGGTTTCTTCCTCACTTCCTGGCCAGCCAATTAGATGGTCTGAAGGGGACCTGAGAATGTGGCTAGTTTCCAGCTATCCCAAGCTACAGGGTGAGGCTAGGCTACCCCTGCACACTAGCTAGGTGCCTCCCCCAACAAGCAGCTTGGCTAAGGGACACCCAGCCCTTGAGGTAGTGTGTGCTGTGTTCAGGAGCTGAGCAGGGATAAAGGGGTCCTATGTGGGTTTGATCTTGGATCACCAGGGATTGTTGGAAAACCCCCATAAGTCACTCCTACTAGGGTAGCTCAGGGGTTCAAACCTCTGCCTAGATGATTGGGGTATTAGGGGGGAAAGAAGGATATCACACAGAAAGACTGAATGCTTCTCTGCAGAGCTCCTTCTGCCCACAGCTAGACACCATGACCAGTCAGTCAGTGGCCCGGCTTGCTGGGTGCAGCATGGTGGCCCCAGCCTGGATCCTCTATAACAGTTTCCTCACACCAAACCCTGTCTTGTGGGAGTCACTATCCAAGACAAGTAGCAAGCTCAATTTCCTGTAGCAGAGGGTATGGTGGGTGGTCTGAGGTACTGTACTCCACAGGGTGCAAAGGAGGCCCCAGAACCCTAGGCAGGCTATGAAGCGCCTGATGCTGGTGGCCTATGGCAGGCTGGGTGGTGGCTGCAACACCTCTTACAGTGTTCTGTTCAGCTCTGTGGAGCCAGCCTCAACCTATTGGTCTTGGATAGACTGAGGAAGCCATAGGCACCAGGCAGCATGAGAGGGAATGGGGAAAGCCGTATCCAGAGCTAACCAGAAGGCAGCATTGCTCTGAGAGAGTAACAGGAAGTAGTAGGTGATCTGGGGAGGGGGGTGTCTTCATGCCACCCCGAGTAAGTTGGTCAGGCTCCCCTCTGCCTGGCAGTGAGTTGATTCTGCCTGAAATATCTGTTGTGTAGGACCCAGTACAGGGACTCCAGAGCTTCAGAGCTCCAAGAGTACACACCTCACCAACTACACTGTACAGAGGCATCCCCAGCTCCTGCAGCAATCACCTGCATTGTGGCTCACAATGGCCCCCATCCCATACCTGGCACTCCAGAGTCAGTATGTGAATGCCAGCCAGCTCTCAGTAGTGTATGAGTCAGGCCTATTCTTATGGGGACAGAGGCAGATGAATGTACATAATACAAAGAGCTGTGGCCCTGGGCATGTGGCTGGTGGCTGAAATGCCTCTCAGAGTTCTGTTGTGGCTTGGGAATGGCATTGCTATAACCCATTTGAGTGCTCAGGAGCTGCAGAAGGCCTGTGCAAAACTGACCCATTGATTTTCCCCCGGGGAAGGTGTACCCCTCCCTCAGGATCACAGGGAGTTAACTGTTGCTGGAAGGTGGGGGCAATAAGGTCCTGCACCTCCTTCAGGATTTCAGATAGATACTGGGGGGGGGGGGTCAAGACTTAACAAAGCTCCACCCTCCCTCTTAGATTTTATGGGCAGTTAATAGTTAATAGTGGTACTCATAGGCCCCGCCTCTTCCTAAGGATATACAGGCACTTGTCAACTGCTGAGAGATACATTTTCTCAAGTGATGTAGCTGTCCATGAGTTGCCTATGCCTCAGTGAGTAACCCCAGTTAAACCCTTTGGTCTAACTTGAATAGAATTGTTTATTTGGTCTGTGATTGTTGCTCTATCCGGGGCACAAAGAGACACTTTATTTTTTTAATCTCTCTATGAAAAGCTCATGTGACAGGAATGTGGGGATGCCAGATGCCACCTAGGGGAGGAACGTGGCTCTGCCTATAATGGGCTGTGCCAGCACCTCTGTGCAGCCCACGTTCCTGTTCAAGGCATGTACTGGGCTGGGTAGGTGAGAGGCAGGTCAAAGGACTCTTCGAGGGGACCCTGAGGCTGACTGTGGAAGGTTGAGGAGACAGAAGGTCGCAAGGGTAGTGGGGGGATTTGGTATGGGGCAATAGAAACCTCACATCAGTCTTGGGGTGAACCCAGAGCTGAGCACTCTCCCATCTGGAAAAGAGTGGGTATGGAGGAAGGTTTGGACATAGGCCCCAGAACTTAAGATTAGACTCTAGGGAGTCATTTTGTTCTTAGACATGTGAAAGTCACCATGTCTGACTGGACCCCTCCTCCTCTGTATAAGATGTGTGTGTCTGTGGCAAGACATCTCAACCTCCGTCTGCTCTCAGATTAGAGTGACTGAGGCTATCCATCTCTTATACTTGTCCTTAGCCAACCCCAGCTGGCCCCTGTGAGCTTTTTCTCCTCTTCCTGGCTCTTCTCTCACACCTGGCCTTCTCCTAGGGCAACTCTAAGAGTTTCATTTGGCACCCTAAGGCTGGCCAAGTTGGCTAGGATCTAGAAAACCTGCACAGCTGCAGTCAGGGACACAGAAGCATGGCAGAAGGTGTCAACTTGTGGTCCAAGGGCTCTTCTCTCCCTGTGTTGTGCCAGGGTGATTGGTGCTGGACAGTCATGGGGCTCCAGGTGCTTAAAGTCCCTCAGGCTTTGCCTAGGAGGCCTTTGGCCTATGAGCCCTGACCCTATTCCTTTCTACATCCCCAGTGACCAATGGGCAAGTGTCACCATGATCCCTCAGGATTACCACAATGAACCAAGGTTGAAAGTCATGCTAGGAGATATCTCCACCTACCCACCTAAAATGACAGACAGGTCCCAGGTCCCAGGTCCCAGGACAGGCAAGACATAATGGACACTATACTAGTAAATTATTACCTGTAGGGTGAGCTCACCTAGGAGCTGGCTGTGGAAGCCAGGTGGCCCTGCCTCTCATTTCAGACCCGTGTTTGTGTCTCAAAGTATCCTCCAAGTCCCCTTGTCTGGGGATGAGCTATGACAGGGAAGAACACAGAACCAAGCAGTCCCAGAGTAAAAACATGGGCCTTGAGAACCCATGTTTTTACTCTAGAACCATCTAGAACAGCTCTTACTGGTGTTTGTCCTAAGACACAATGGTGAGAACTGGAAGGCAGAAGTTCAGCCAGGGGAAGGTCATCCACAGAGACAAAGCTCAATTCAGGAACTTCAGTTGACAGCCTCAACTTCCCCACTTGGTTTTGGCTACATGTTTGCATGTCCCTTGCTTGATAATGTTATCTCTCTCTGCTTTGCTTTTCTCTCTTATTTGGAAGCCCCATCTGAGGGGACAGACACTGCTCTGCGTAGGATATTCTCTATTGGAGCTCTAGCTGGCTCTCTCAAGCAACTCAATTTCTGCTGAATGTTTTCAGCATGTGAGTTGATGTTTTGCTTCCACCTATATTTGTCTTTTTCTAGTTATTCTTAGATTTTCTTTTTAATTTATTTTAGGCAGGGTTTCTCTGTGTAGCCCTGGCTATTCTGGAACTCACTCTGTAGACCAGGCTGGCCTCCAACTCAGAGATTTGCCTTCCTCTGCCTCCCAAAGTGTTGGGATTAAAGGCGTATGCCACCACTGCCTGGCTAGTTATTCTTTTACCTGGCTTGCTATGTACTCAATAAACTAACGAATTCAAAATGGCATGTGCGGCTATTGTAGATTAGTCTCTGGACCTTACAGAACTCAGGGCTGGCCAGCTAAAGGATCAGAGGAAGGGAGGGGCAAGGCACCAGTGGACATGACTCCACCCCATCTACACAGTACCAGTCTCTCTTGACTGTCTCCCTTAGACAGTCCGAGGGCTGTCCCAGCCTCCCATTTCCTTACTCAGAGATCTCTACTCTAAGTGGACATAGGGTGTCCTGTTCATCTCCTGAAAAGAGAGATTACCATGACTTATAAGGTCACCAAGACCAAGACAAGCCTGCAAACACTTAAGCATCAAGGTCCAGAGAGATCCCAGTGGGTGGGGCAGATACCCAGGACTGTCCTCATCTCAGGAACCCAGCCCCACTCAGGATGATGAGGCTGATGAGGCCTGAGTTATACTTTGACCCTTGGTTTGTGTATACTTAAGCTAGACTAGGTGGACACACCCAGGGTGCTGGGCAACGAGGAGGTATGTCAGGAACTGCCTTCAAGTGCTAGTGGGGAATGCCATACAGAAAGGCTTCCCTGTAGAGATAAAGGTACCCACACAGGAAGGAGGATGCCCAAGGCGGAGTCCTCCCAGGTCCTGATGTCCTCTCCTCTCCCCAGATGTTGAAGCCCTCCCTGGGTAGCAGAGAAGCCTGAGGCAGGGACCTGACTGTGCATCCTTAGGCCTGCTATCTGACCACTGAAGCAGCAGGTGAATGGTCAGCACTCACAGGAACCTGCTGGAGTCCAGTGCTGGGCACAGTGCTCTCAGTCCAGGGCTGGGCACAGTGCTCTCAGTCCAGGGCTGGGCACAGTGCTCTCAGTCCAGTGCTGGGCACAGTGCTCTCCCTACCTTGTTTTGAAGTATGAGGTTCATCCTGACTGCATCCGCACAAAGCCTACATTCTGTCCAGTTCACATGTGCAGTGGGGTGCAAAGGGCCCCTCTTGGGGCCTCCACCTGCTCTGCAGACCCAGGGAGCCCCATTACCTTTTGACAGCCTTACAGTGTGAATACAGCTGATACTTGAAGGCTGCTAGGAAGCCTGGGCCAGAGGCTTCCCGGTGACTCAGATGGGTGGAGGGGTTGGCACCTGGCCTTGGTGCAGACATCTGGCCTCTCGCTATTGAGATGAAGGTGCATGCTGGAAGAGCAGCTAGGGTCTATGGGGTGGTGACAAGAGCTAGAGAACGCATGTTCTCCTAGGCTTCTGACTTTGCAGCTTTTGCAAGGGACTCCCAGACAACAGTACCCTCACTCAGTCCTGAACTGGCACCTGAGATCCACGGAGCAGGTGCTCCCATTTGCAAATGGATACAGGAAAGACTCCTCTACCCATGGCGCCCAGGCTGGAGAGACAAGAAAGCCACAGCCAGGCCTGCTTCTAGGTGGCTCATTTGGAGGGACAGAACTGGGCTCACAGAGAGGCGATGTCATCATGGGCTGATACAAATCCTGCCCTGGTTGTGGGCAGGATGAACAGGAGAAGAGGGAAGCCTCGGCTCTCAGAAGGCAACGAAAGATAACCGATAAACGCTAGTGTGTGTGGGAGCCAGGTTCTCAGGGTAACAGGACTAAGGATTGGCTCATACTCTTGGGGATGTGCCTGCACCTCACCCCCCACCCTTACATAGTGTCTTCCTCCCAGCTCATTTATCTTGAAAGGATGCTCAGAGCTGGAAGGGGGTGTGAGAGTCAGGATTTGATTTTCTGCACAGTGATAAAAGCCTGTGGGACACAGCCGACCCTGGCGGAGTGATAAGCACACCATGTGAAAGAGCCCAAAATGGAAAATCAATGGCACCCTGGCCAGTGCCCTGAGCAATTAGAGATTACAGTTAGAGGGAATTTATGGCAGCAGCCAGGACCGCCAGCTGTGCCGACCCAGTGTTAATCAGGAACATGTTGGCTCCACTCCATGTGATAAAACTAAGAAAAATACAGAGGGACTAGTGAGACAGTTCAGCAGTTAAGGGTGCTTGCTGTCCTTTCAGATACTAACTCAAAATCCACAGTTGGTAGCCCACCGCCTCCTGTAATTCCAGCTCCAGGGGAAGCTGGCATCTCTGGCCTCCATGGGCACTTACAACTCCTATGCATTTATCTATATGCATATACATATACTTACACAGAATTAAAAATAAGCAAAATCAATCTTCTAAGAAGGGAAATAGCCAGGTGTGGAAGTGAACATCTTTAAAGCCAGTACTTAGAAGCAGAGGCAGAGGCAGAGGCAGAGGCAGACAGATCTCTGTGAGTCTGAGGCCAGCGGGGGAAAGAGGAAGGAAGAGAATCCAGGTGCACAGACATTCTGGTGATGTTCCTGCCAAGGAAGCTTTGTCTTGTGTTTGACTTACTGCTGAGTGGATTCCCATCAAAACAAAATCTTGAATCATTAGCTGAAACTCACACAACATGACAGTTCCTACTTGGTGGCAATCAGCTGAGAAGCATTTAACACACAATTTGGAAAGCCTCTGCCTCCATTGAGCCCCTCAAGGAGTCTGTGTTTATGGGTGGCCGCCCAGTCTCCTCCTGGGCCCCAGTGGTAGGAGTCCATCCTTGACCTCATGGCTCTGCCCCTTCTGAGCATCTTGAGCAATCACAGAGTATCCTCCTATCTCCGCTTCCTTCCCTCCTCCTCTCCCCCTCCATTTCATCTTTCCTTTTTGAGACAGTGTCTCTCTCTGTATCTGAGACTGGTTTCAAAATTGTGATTCTTGAGGCTGGGGAGATGACTTAGTGGTTAAGAGAGCTTGCTGTTCTTGCACAGGATCTGAGCTCTGTTCCCAAAGCCCATGTCAGGGGCCTGCAGCCACCTGTAGCTCCAGCTCTCTTGCATTCACTGGCATCTGCACACACGTGGCATGTGCCAGTGCATGCACACAAGCACATGCACACGCACATGCACACACACGGAGGTGGAGAGGGAGGGAGGGAGGGACAGGCACAGGGATAGACAGACAGGCAAATAATAAAAATAAATTAAAATTTTTGATCCTCCTGCCTCACCCTCCCATGTGCTGGAATAACAGGCTGAGCCACCCTCCCTGGTTAGACCACCATGTTTCTAAGCTTCAGTCTCATTGTCATGGGCATCAGAGTTTCTTTTCTTTTTATGGCTGAGTAATATTCCACTGTATGGGTAGAACTCGTCTGTTCATCTTAGGAATCTCTAGCTACTGAATATTATGGGCAATACTGTTACAAATATTATGTAGAAAAATCCATTTTTTTTGTTTTTTGGGTTTTTAAAAAAGATTTATTTATCTACCATATATAAGTATACTGTAGATGTCCTCAGACATCCCAGAAGAGGGCATCAGATTTCATAATGGATGGTTGTAAGCCACCATGTGGCTGCCAGGACCTCTGGAAGAGCAGTCAGTGCTCTCAACTGCTGAGCCATCTCTCCAGCCCCCAGAAAAATCCATTTTTTACTGTGTAACATAGCATTGATGAGGAAGAATGAATATACTAGATGACTTTGGAGGTAGCTTTCTGATACACACACACACATACACATACATATATACACATATGTGTGTGTGTGTGTATATATATACACACACACACACATATATATAGACAGACAGACAGATGGACAAGGTCTCATGTCACTGAGACTGGCCTTGAACACACCGAACAGTTGAGGCTAGCCTTGAACACACCGAACAGTTGAGGCTAGCCTTGACTGAGACTGGCCTTGAACACACCGAACAGTTGAGGCTAGCCTTGACCACACCATATGCTTGAGGCTGGCCTTGAGCTCCTGGCTCCTGGTCCTCCTTCTACCATCATCCAATTGCTAAGGTTATAGGTCTGTGCAAGCATATCTGGTTTATACACGGTCCAGCCCAAATGATGACACCGTCCACATGCCTGCCAAGCATGAAGCATACCTCAGATGCAATAGGGCACTGTTCAGGATGTGCTGTCACCTGTCATGGATGAACCTTGGGGACATTATGCTAGTGTGATAAGCTGGCTATGGGACAATGATTGTTTGAACACAAGGTTCTTGGTGAAGTGTGATCCACTGACAAGAAGCACAGGGCATTACTGGGGGCCGTGAGAGGGAGCACAGCTGGGTGGGCAGGAGGAGCACCCCTGACTTGTTCTAGGAAACCTGGTGTAACTACTTGGGGATGAATTAGGAACGAGGACTCAGGCTTCTGAGGTAATAGGCTTGACCATTGGCTCCTTCTCAGAAGGTTCAGGCTTCGTGGGAGGGAGGAAAATCAGGCGCCAGATGGACAGGTATCCCCTCCACTGATCAGAGTGAAAGGTCACATTATCTTCAGCTCGCCTGCCTGGTCTCGTCCTTCTCACCTAACTGTGGAGATTCCAGGGAGGATCAGGAAGGAGAGAGGGCAGAGGCCACCGTCCCTGGCTGTTCCTGCATGGGATCTCTCTCTTGCATTCTCTTCTGGATCTGATGATTCTGTCCCTGTCTTCCATCTCAGCATACACAAGCTCCAGTTGTTTCCAGAAGCATTATGTGTCCTTCCATGAAACCTTTCTGTTGTCACTCCCGTGGAACCTCTGTTTCCCATCACAGAGGACAGGATCCCAGGAAGACAGGCCCTGAAGTGAGGGGGGACAGAAGAGACTGGCCATCGCCAGCCCTGCTCTCTTGAGAACTTTCAGTGCCTCCTACTTAGTAGGAGGCAATGGTGTCCCCAGGCATCTAGGCCAGTGGCAGCCTGACATCTTTACTCCCTGACCTGTCCTTCTTTCCTAGGACACTTGAAAGTGGTGGCTGATAGGAACAACCCTCCTCACTTCCAGAATCAGCCCTGGGAGTCCTGACATTACTCCTACCGAGAGAGGGTGGGTAGAGGAGCCCTTGTGACATGGCTTTATTAAGGGGACTGTTTCATTGTTGGCATCGTTTCCAGCTTGCACCCCACCCAGCCGGGCAAACAGACATCTCCTGTCCCCCTCTCCATCCTCGGCCCTGCCCCACAGGCTGGATTTCCTGGGCAAGGTCGCTCTGGCACTAGAACCCAGTGTCCAATAAAACCCACGGATGCAGACAGAGCCATAAAGTAGATCAGCAGATCGCCACAGTGGCCCCAGGATGTTTGCTTTGTGCCACCCCTACAACTTTCCATGGCTCCAGTGGAGGTCATCTCAGCCCTCATAGTGTCCTGGGCCTGTGGCTCTCCTGGACACCCTTCAGACCTTTAACACAGGTGCCTCTGGGGTCTTATCTCCTCTGCCCATCCATACCAGCCAAGTTTGAGCTGCATAGAACCTTCCAGAATAGTCTACATATTTCTCAATCCTGGGTCTTTCTCTACTTTGCACCCTAGTCAGGAACTAGTCTGGTGTTACTACCCCAGCCCTTACCAGGCACCCTCCTAGAAGCTCCATCTCCCTCACCCAGCGTGTCCGTGTCACATCCTGCCATGTTCCTGGTAGCCTAGCATCTGTACCCTATGCTCACCCTGGCTCTTGCCTCCTCCAGTGTCACTGAAGCTCATCCTCACTTGTGGGTGGTCTATGATGAGACGCCTGAGGCAGAGTTGGGGCTGCACCTGCTGCAACCTGTCCCTCACACCCCTGCCTGTTCTGGCAGGAGGGTGAGCTTGCCTGTACTTCTGGACTTCAGAGACCTCACATGCGTGGTTCTGTTAGAACGCTCTTTCAGCCTCACTGCAGGGAGCAGAAGGCTCACTGTGCTGGCCCATGGGGTCAGTATGGCAGAGCCACCAGGGAGGAGGCTTGAGAAGGGGTGTTGTGTACCAGGAATTTGGGTCTGGCAGGCAAGGATGGTATGCACTTAACCAGGGCAGGGGAACAAGAAAAGGTCACAAGAGTGTGTCCATACGGCAGCCCTGTTGGGGTGTGAGGATGGAGTGGGGTACGGGCTCTCTTTGGGCTGAGTCTGGATGTTGCTGCCTGCCATATTCAGGCTGGCAAAGTGGGAAGCAGGGTGTGTAGAGGTACAAGGGAGACTTCTAGGAGCAAGGCTAATCTAAGAAGCACCCTTCTTCCATCCCTAGGTCTGACTTCTTGGGGCATGTTGGTCCCTTAGCTCCCTGCAGGAGCACCCTGGCTGACAGTCACATCTGTACCCCTGAGGGCACTCTTCCCTGGTCAGGAACCCCCTTTGTCAAAACTACTGGCAGAGATCTTAGCCCTCTGCTAATTCTCCTGGGCCCTTTGCAACACAATCCCAGGAGGCCCGATGGTGGGTAGAGGCTGGGGGATAAAGCGACCTCAGTTTCCTCTGGACACACTCCTCTTCAGCATGCTGACATGGTGGATAGGGTGGATTGTGTCACTAGCTCCTGAGAACTGATACCAGGACCATCAGCTGGAATTGGCTTTAGCGGCCTCACCTGGGGTCACTTCTCAGGGAGCTGGTGACATTGCACCGTGTGGGGCTCTCTGCTTTAGGCTGGCTTCACTTGGTTCCATGGACAATATTTGCTTTGGAAAAGAACCTGACAGTTTATTTTCTAATTTATTCAGAGGCAGGTTATAGAACACAAGTTCCCTCATTATGAGGGATGAGCTTACAGGGTTGGCATCTGCCTGGGGAGGGGTCACATTTGAGACACGGCAGCCCCCAAAACAGCCTTCCCTCTGCCCAGTCCTGCCGGCCTGGCCTCTGCACCCTCCCCGGGAGCCTGGCATGCCAGGGAGGGCAGCCAGGAGCAGAAGAATAAATAGTAGGATTAACTTTTTTCTCCAGCCCTGGGGACACCATGGCAAAATGTGGACATGGGAGCTTTGAGCACATTCTGGGTCTGGAGGAGAGAAGCTGCTGAGGCAGGATCACAGATTCCCCAGGGACTTGGCCCCCTCTGGCACTGGCTGGCATTTGCACTCTCTCACATGGTAGGTCGCTCTAGGCTCTGCTGTTTGTGCTGGGAGCAGTTCCCGCCTGCTACCTGCTCACCCTGCTCCTTCTCCAAGGACAGAGCCCCAGCAACCTGCTTTAAAGAGATGGAGGGGTGTTAAGTCCCCCATGTCTTCTCATAGTCTCTAAGCCCCAGGGGAGCCTCGGTAGACTCTTTTCCCAGGGCCACCCTAAGTGGCCATTCTGAAGAGACCAGATCCTGGTGTGTTCATTCCTCCTCCCAGTCTGCATCATGTGTCTGCCCCACCTAACCATCGCAAAGGCCAAGGTTTTCCTTGTGCTGGAAAAAGATGGGGAGCAGCCAGAATAGGGCCCCAGGGTTTCATCTCTGCTGGCCCAGGGCCAGTGCAGCTTTGTTACAACTGTTGACTCAAAGTACATGCAGCTGTGGGATCACAGAGGCCAGGGCTGAGCACACTGACTTTCCTTTGTCTTCCACGCTGACCAGAACATAGAATGGTGGCTGAAGGCCAGCAACCCAGCACTTCAGGTTGGGTAGTCACATACCATGGTCTACAAGAGAGTCACCTCTTGGCTCTCTCCTGGAAAATTGCTTCCTGGCCTGACAAGTATTATGCCACAGTAGTGGTGAAGGTGCCTAAATATTTCCAGGGGGCAAAATCCAGCCCTTTCTCCCTGCCAAGCCTGTCACGTGGTCTCCAAATTCTCAGACCCCAGTCTGGCAGAACGTTTTTGGTAAGGGAGATGATCAGTCATCACAGGACACCGGCTGTGTTGTGTCTACCCGTGGCTTAGGCTGCAGACAGCTGTTTTCACACTGCCACCAAGGAGAGTCTAGCTTGTAGGCCTGGAGGTGAGTGTGTCTCAGCAAACTCTCACATCCCAGAAGGCAACACCACAGAGGCCTGGCAGGACCCCCCAGGTCTTACTGGGGCACTCAAAGCCTGCTCGTCTGCATGAGCCCATTGGCCTCACAGCTGCGTGTGGGCAGTGTGGCCTGTGGCCGCCCACTCTTGTCTGGCCGTGGCTCTATGGCATCCGCATCCTCCATACCGTATCCTCTACGTAGGCACAGAACCTTCCGGAAGCTCTGGCGGAAGTTATCAGAGAGAAAGCCATAGAGCAGGGGGTTGGCACAACTGTTGGCATAAGACAGGACCACCACAAAGAAGTAGAGGCCAGCAGAGGTGGGCTCTTCGGGCAGCGTGAAGGCCAGGTTGACGATGTTGACAATGAAGAAAGGCAGCCAGCAGCCCACGAACACCAGCACCACTACCACCACCATTCGAGTCACTTTGCGTTCTGAGCGCCTTCGCCTCGAGGAGCCTACGCGCATACCTGCAGCCTTCACCTTTACCACAATGAGCAGGTAGCACAAGCAGATAACCAGCAGCGGCCCAAAGAAGCCCAGCACAGATGTGTAAGTGATGAAGGCTGCACCCCACAGTCCCACAGGCTCCGGCCAGCTCAGGTTGCAGGTGCCCCAGCCTTCCTGGACATCCGCAAAGACCAAGAGCGGCAGAGACATGAGCAGCGAGAAGACCCAGACGGCAGCACTGGCCAGTTTGGCTACCCGTGGGCGACGCCACCGAGCTGAGCGGAGAGGGTGGACCACGGCCAGGTAGCGGTCAACACTCATGACCATCAGGCAGAAGATACTGGTGAACTGGTTGATGCCGTCCAGCGTCATGACCAGGCGGCATAAGAAGGAGCCAAAGGGCCAGTAGGAGACAGCATTCTGTGTAGCCAGGAAAGGAAGCCCCAACATAAACAACACATCTGCCACGGCCAGGTTCAGGATGTACACATTAGTAACTGTCTTCATCTTGGCGTACCGCAGCACCACATAGATGACCAGTGTGTTTCCCCCCAGTCCCACGGTGCACACCAACAAGTAGAGCACAGGCACTAAGACTGCCCGGGCCCCCATGGGTGACACTGGGCCCACCAGCGACCAGTTATGGTTACCACTGGAAGCAGCTGAGGCATTCCAGCTAGGTGTGGAAGCCAGCGAGAGGGGCTCCATGCTGTCAGCTTCAGGCTGGGTGCCAGACCACGTGTGTCTCTGCAAGAGAAGAGGGGGACACTAGTGGGCACATTCAGGCATTCCTTCCTCCAGCCATCCCCAGCCTGCCTGCCCAACGGTGCTGGGTAAACACCATTAGTCACGTTCAACTTGGCTGGGAATAACATTAAGCAAATTGTTTGGAAAACAAGATAGAGAGGAAGAAGAAGCCACAGTGGGGACAAGAGGATGGGTGGCTTGGTGGGCCAAGAGGGGCATTATCTGTAGATACAGATACTACATGGCTGCCTTGTGACCTAAAACCCATGACTTCCCCGGCTTGGCCTCTGCTCTGCCATCCAGCACTCTCCAAAACCTCTCAGAGCCCTGAGGGCAGCATTTCAGGAGTGCACTCAGAAGGAACCCCAGGGGTCCCCAGACTATGAGGAGAAGTAGCTGATAGAGAAGGATGGAGAGGGAGAGATGCCACGGCTATGGTAAACCCACCATAGCCAACACATGTAGCATCCCAGATCTGTTCTTGGACCAGTAAGTCCAAGGCTGGACTTTCTTTGGAGCGGGACTTTCTCTCCACAGGAGATTCTAGGGAATACTGTCCCCAGTATACTGTTCCTACTCCCTGCCGAGTCTGAGGCTCTCAGAAGGGGCAATGACTCCAGAGGTCCCTGTATGACATAGTGGCTGGCCCACTTCTCACCCCTGAGGATACTGGGTTGATGCGTACTGCCTGTCCAGGGCAAAGATCTGTCTCTTAGTCAGCGATGGCAGATATCCTTAAGCCCCAGGCTTAGTGCATAGTGTGCAACTGGAAGGTGCCTAAAGCAGGAAGGCAAACACATGGGACAGACATAGCAGCCAATGGGAAGACACCAGGCTGTGGGCACAGCACAGGAGGGGCACACAGCCCCCCCCCCACATGGCAGAACCAGGGGGCAGCGGACTGAGCCCTGGGAAGCAGAGTCAGAACACAGGGTGGGTGTATGGGCTTTGTGGAGAAGGTAGAGAGGCAGGAGTGGGAGGACAGCTTGACAGATGAGTGGCAGGTGCCCACACTCGCTCACTTGCTCTGTTTCTTTGTGCTTGAAGTCTTTCATAAAAACAAAGATGCCCAAGAGGAAATAAACATCTCCATCACTCGGGAAGAAGGAGATGGGCGGGGCCAGTGCCTATCATGGAACCATCATGGAACTGAAGTGTTGGAAGGACACAGGCCAGGGACAGGCCGTGGAGAGGCAGGAGTCTTCAGCCTGAGCCAGGCTGCCCTCAGGAACCCAGGCCTGCTCAGCTGATCTGCAGTGGCCTGAGCCAGAGCAAGCATGGGACATTTCCATAGCTATCGGGGCAGGACCTTGTCCTGGGGTGACCAGGATCAAGCAGAAACAACCACAGGCTGATACACAAGGAAAGGCAGGCCAGGGAGAGGGACCCTGGAGTGAGCAGCAGCAGCAAGGAAGTGAGGCAGTTTCTCCCTGAGGAGGCCAACGTGCCAGAGTTCCCAAGTTCTCAAGGTTCATGGATGCTAAGGTTCCATGGATGCATGGAAAGCCAAGGGGAAAGGGACTGGCTAAGAAACAGTGAAATAAAATAAGTTGGCTTAACTAGCATGTCTTTGGCATGTTTCACTAAGTGCAAGGTCTTTGAGTAAAGTCTAGATAAAATATTACGAGGAGTGATACACACAAACCTTTCAAGTCTCAGACCTCGGGCATAAAAAGTGTAGTCATTTAGTGCCAGAAGAGGCACTCATCTGGTAAGAGTGCAGACTGTTCTTCAGAGGACCCAATTTTGATTCCCAGGATGTAGACAGCTCAAAACTGCCTGTAACTCCTGCTCCAAGGGACCTGACACCTCTGGCTGCCATGAACATCTGTACTTACAATGTACACAACCACACATAAAGATGAAACAAACAAACAAAAAAAACTCTTAAAAATGGAAAATAGAGTCAGTTAAATAAACAACTAAGAAAAAAGCCCACAAAACCCATGGCTAATTCTAATCTAGATATCTAGATAGTGTTGAGGAGAGAATTGGTGAAATAGAATACACAGAGGAATGCTGAGAAGATGTATACATGGAAGAGACAGGAAGACCAAGCAGGAACCACAAAGATAATGCGGAAGGATGAGACCTCATCTCAAAGAGGATGCCAGATGCCTCCTCCTGGACAGTCATGTCTCTAGTAGGATTAAATCACAACATACCACCATCGCCTCTGAGCCGCAGAGCATGATGTAAAGAAAAAAATCCTGAAGAATAGCAGCAGGACACATCATGGAAACGCTACAGTGACTATGACAGTTCTATTCCATCAGCAAAGATAAGAGGTGCATGATAACCCTTATCTAATAAAAAGGCCGAGGGTAGGCCTAAGGATGCAGAGTGATTGCCTAGGGTGCATGATTACCTGGGTTCAATTCCTAGTATATACCAGATGTGCTAGCATAGGCCTGCGTTTCCAGCACCTGAGAAAGGTTGAGGCAGAAGATCAGAAGCTCAAGGTCATCCCTGACTACATACTAAGTTTGAGGCCAGCCTGGAATACATGAGACCTGGTATTAAGAGAGAGATGGGGTGAGGAGATGGCTCAGTGTTTGAGAGCACTGGCTGCCCTTCCAGAGGAACCCAGGTTTGATTCCCAGCGCTTACATGACAGCTCACAACTGTCTATAATTCCAGGCCTCAGGGGAGCAAGGTCTTCTTCCGGCTTCTGCATGCATGTGGTACATAGATAGACCTGAGGGCAACATACTCATACACACATAAATAAGTAACTTAAAAAGACGGGGTTAGAGGCGCATCCTTGGAGGCCAGTAGGTGGAACTACTGATTGGCTCACAGGGGCTAGTCTTAGGAATTATCTTTATGATACTTTAAAAGTAATGCTCACACATGCCATGGACGGCTATGGAGACCTCTCCTGAAAAAGAGCATGGTTAGAGCCAGCAAGGAGGACTGAAAAGTCCATTCAGGAGACCAGTATGCATGGAAATGCTGCACAGACTTCTGGGTCACCTCTCCAGGAAAGACCCACCAAGGGACCTGAAGTGAGCTTGATGAAGCTGATAGCTCTGCCCCTGAAGATGGGCTGCCCACTGTTTGGGGGAAGGGCTGATGGGCCCAGGGCCTCTGGAAGAGAGGCTCGGGCTTGGGGTAGCAGTTCTTGAACACATGTCTGACCTTAAGTCGAGCTCTTAGTTTCTCTGGGCTCTCTGAGTCTACTCTCTGGCCCACACCCCTTCATACTGCTACCCAGAGCCCAGGAGTGGCTTAGCAGGCCACCAGCCCTGCTGTCTGTGCAAACACTACAACTCCCAACCAGTCTCAGAGCTACAAAGAACAAAATAGGCCCTAGAGCTGTGCCTGTCTCTTGGGATATAATTCTGCAAGAACCATTTTTAAAAGAGCAATTTTTTTTTCACAAGAATTACATGTTCAGGAGAAAATTGCCCCTCAGGCCGTTTCAATTGTGGGAGGGAGAGGTGAAGAAGGGGGTTTCACATCGGAGTCCAACCAAAGACCTGCTTAGCCAACCCCCATTGATGTCACTTCCCCAGCAGGTGCTGTTCCTGCCCACCTCACCCTAGTACCTGCCCTGTGATCTGAGACCTTGCTGTTCGACAGGGCCCTGACTCATCTGAAAATGCAAGTGTCAGATCGTCCATCCTCTCCTGCCTTGCTGAGGGTGGGGCTGGAGCCACACACACACACACACACCCCATCCCTACCCACAGCAATTAATAACCCCCCTTTGGCTTCCTTTTCCCAAATACACCCGCTTTTGAACACTTCTGGAGCAGACTGGACAAAGGCAGGAGGAAAGCTAGACAGGTAGGCCTGCCAGGTGGACCAACAGGGAAGTCAGGACTGAACTTGAGCCCTCGGAGGGGCTCAAGTGGGTCTCCCCGAAGAAGGCTGCTTCCATTTCCAGCCCATTTCCTCAGAAATCTGAGCCTTTACTTTATAGGGAACCCAATGCCGCTCATGGTTGGTCATTGGTGCTACTGGAGGCTCTGGTGCATCCCACCTGACCCTTCGAACGCCTTCTTGTTGCTCAGCAACGGTTCCAACATCTGACTTCGGGCACCCGAGTTCTGGCTCTCATAACCCTAAGTCAGCAACTGGTGGCAGGGACTGGAAGAACCTTGAACGTCAAAGAAAGTTCCAGGACATTCTCCATCCCACGTAGGGGGCGTTATGGTTAGAGGACTGGGGGACTCCGAGACACAAGTGCCCCGCCATGGCCATGTGGGAACTCGATTCCCAGAGGGAAGGGGTGTACCCAGACTTCCTGCTGTGGTGCAAAACATCCCGGGGACCTCAGATTACATAGTGCGTCTATACATGCCAGCCCCAGCCCCATGGTTAACACCACTCTCACGGCCGCTGGCGGACCCATATGCGTACGCCGCTGCTCCTCCCCGACCGTCCCCCACCCTCGGCGTCCAGCTGCAGACCTCCTAGCCTGCCTGATGTTCCCTCTGCGCCCTCCCACCTTCTCTCCGAGACCGTGGTCCTGAGGCCTCTGGGCTCACCCAGTTCGCAACCCTCCCTGGCACTGGGCGCGCGCGCCATGGAGAGACCAGGGGCGCATAGGCAGAGGGAGATGTCTGGGTCCTTTACGGCTTCTAACCTGACCCAGGCACATCCGGAGGCCTCCGAGTCTCCGAGTCAGAGGCAAAGGGATGCAGCTCCGAGGTTGGGGAGCAGACGCGAGTGGGGCTGGGGCAGAGACAGGTAAGCCCCGCAGATGCCCAGAGGAGCTTGAGAGCTGCAGGCAGGGGCCGAAGGGCGGGACCCCAGGCCTGGACTGCGCTCAGAGACAGCGGGAAGAAGCGACAGACCTGTGCAGGACAGGGTGCCCACGCCGGGGCGGACGAGGCGGCGTTACTTCGCGGTTAGGCAGCGCCCTCGGGCTCAAAGAGCAGAGCGCTCGCTCGATCGTTGTACGAAGTCGGCGCCCGCCCTCAAGCTAGGGGGAGGGTGAGGGTGGAGGAGATAGAGGGGGCGGGGCGAAGCCGGGCGGGGCGAGAGCCTACGATGGGGTGGGGTGGTGAGGCAGGGTAGAAAGGACGAGCTCCCATGGGCGGGTCGAGAAAGGGGGTTTCCGAGAGGATGCAGGGGTTGGGGCAGTGGAGTCAGGTTGCCTGGGTGGACTCTTGTTTAGCCACCTGATGCCCCAAGTCACTTAAGCCTACCAGTCTCTGAGACTTTTGTGCAGCCCTCGTATGTCGCCAGTGACTTAGACCACACCCCCATCCCATTCTTTTTCCAACCACCAGTTTGGGCTGTGACTGGAAGCTTAGGGCTGAAAGGAGTCCCTCTAGTGCCCAGAGAGTCTGAGTCCTCACTCCTGAGAAGTCTGGTGGCCTATAGAGATGTCTGAGGTGAGGTTCCAAGAGCAGAGGGAGGCGGGGTGGGGGGGAGTCCTCAAGGCAGAGTGTGAGCCCTGAACAGGCAGAGGTGAGCCCTGTACTTCCCATCAGGTCCCAGGCTATGGGAAGCTGCTCACTGAAGAGTTGCCGACTCTAACGAGAGTTGAGTGCCTGCCTCCTCTGAAGCTAGGCACAAGGCTATCCCAAGCAGCTTTGTGGCCCAGAGCTGGCACAAAATTCAGTTCTTTAACCTGATCTGAAATCCTGCAGTACCACCAAGAACAGCTGAGAGACACATCCAGCTGACATCAGGACCAGCTGCATACTGCTTGTCCTCAAGTGAGGCTTCTGCAGCTGATCAGGTAGGTGGTGCCTGAGAGCTAGCTCTGGGGTTCCCTCTCCCCACCCCCAGCTCCCCTCTCTCTGCCATTCTATGATTTCTCCAAGGAACTTGGATTAGGTTTGTAATGGAGAGAGTTCAACTGCTTAGTAATGGCCCATGCTCCAGACTTCATGGTACTCCTCCCCAGCCAGACTTGGAAGAGTTCAACCATTCTTTAGTCCTGAGCTCCATCTCCGATGTGACTGTCAGTTTCCTGAGGAGGCAGTCCAGATCCTGCCACAAGGACACCTCACTGTTCTGCAGACCGGAGGGGCCTCCTCTCCAGCTTCAGATGGCAGCTACTAGCCCAATTGTCTCTAGGAAATGATGGCTGCCTTCTCTAGTGCCTTACAGGGTACATCAAGGACACCCTGGCTACCCAGGGTCTCTGCTAGAAACAGGCACGGCATGAGCGGGGAACCAGTTGCTCGCGGTGGTGTGGGAGGTTTTCTGGTGACTGTGTGTGATGAAGAGACAGGCCGAGGTGCAGTGGAGTGTCCAGAGCCCTCTGGCTAAGTAGTTAATCTGTGCACTCATCACTGGGCCTTCCGAACCCTCTCTGTATTTACGCAGGAGAGCATTTCTGAGCACTCTCCGTGAGGCGGACATCCCCGGGGATACAAAAAGCATCTGTCCCACAAGTTCAGTGCGTAGCAGAGAGTAATAAACAATAACAAAAATTTACTATAGAAAACGCTAGGAACTAGAGAGAGACGGCTCAGCAGTTAAGAGCACTGACTATAGGACCAAGATTTGACCCCCAACATCCACATGATAGCTCAAGATAGTCTGTAACTCCAGTTCAGACTTCGATGTCCTCTCTGGCCTCTGGAAGCACCAGGCACACATGTAGTACACAGTCACGCAGGTATGACACCATACACAAATAAAATAACAAAAATAAGAAGTGTTTAGGTTGCAATAAAGACAAGCAGGAGGCAGGGAACAGTCTCCAACATGGTGTGGTCTACTGAGGAAGAGACGTAGGCAGGAATCAGTGGGTTGAAGGCCCCAGGGCAGAGAAGCTCTGTGGCTGATTGAGGGAGCCATACGCTGGTACTGGTCCTGATGTGACTCCTTGTTCTGTTCCACAATTCTGGCTCTACTCCATTCCAGCCACTGTCCCCATTTGTGCTTCTTCCTCCAACTGCTGCCTGTCAGCAGCCACTCATTTACCCACACTGCTTAGTGTGGCCATGTCCAAGATTGGGAGATGGACAGAGTAGCCAATTGAGTGTGCCCAGAGACCAGCAAAGGAGGCCTCAAGAGGCTGCTTCCAGATTGCACATCTGCCTAGGCACATTTGCCTAGACTCCTCCAACTGGGACAACAGAAACAAGCTGCACGCCTCACTCCAGAGCCCAGTCCTCCTACCAGCCCAGATCTCCAGCAGAACCCCATTCAGGCTGATCCCCACCTGACCACACCTCAGAATTTATCACCAACAGAATGTCCTTAGCTGCAGGCAGCATCCCCCGTCTCCAACTCCCTGGTCTCTGAGCTGGCAAAGACTGAGGCTACCCACACCTGAAAGGCCAGCGCACACCCCCATGACCTTGCTTGGCCACTTTGAGGTTGGCTCCTTCTCCGAGAATTTTCCTATTATGGGACATGGGATGAAGAGTGACAGGAGCTGGCCTCTGGCTGCATTCTGAACCAGAGATGCTGTAGGTTGAGTATAGGGTTGCCTTTGACCACAGAGCCACCCTAGGGATGGCACTAGTGGGACACAGGCCAGGCCACAGTACCTCACTCTCAGTCTCACATGAGGACTAACCAGTGAGGGGTGTGTGGCCAGACTCACTGCTTACCTTGTGGAACTCAGGTCAGCCTCTCACTGGGGCCCTGTGGCAGCAGTCTGGGGGAAACCACGGTCCCTTCCCTAGGGCAGGCCAGTTCCTACAGGAGTCTGTCTGTCATATTGGCCCAGGGGCAAGCTCTGTCCTATCTTGATGGCCTAAGGTTCTCGAGACAATCAGGTCCCTCTCCACCAGACACAGAGCCAGGTTGCTAGACATCTGTGAGCTGCTTGTCCATATGGGGTCTTGTTGTCCAAGGCAGGGAGCAAGGGGTGTCCACAGGGACGGTGAAATAATGGGCCCTGGAGCCCCATTGGCTGAGGTTCCCAATAAGCTTTGTTCTCCTCTGCTGGGACCTTGTGCATGGGACAAGTCTGTTGGTGGGACAATTTAGACCAACTATCCTAAGGTTCTCTGTGGGTCAGTCTCCTTAAAGGAATGTGATATCCAGACATGCTCAGCAAAAGACCCCAGCCTAAGAGTCTAGGTTTTCTTTTCAGCAACCTGTTGTGTCTGCCATATACAAAGGGCTTGGTGCCTCTTGGTCCCCACACATTCGAGGGGTTGGTTCACAGATCTGCCTGCTGGCTCCGCTCTGAGTGATGTCTTTCCTGTCTGCCTGGCATTGTCCAGCGCTCTGCAGAGCCTGCTGTGTAGGTGCTAATGACTGCCACCCTCCATTCCACAGGCTGGGCTGGGCACGTGAAGCACATGAGCAGCAGGGGCCCCAGGAGCAAGATGGAGAACAAATCAACCTTTCTCAGAGATGGTGAGAACTCCGGCACACTTAACTTAGAGAGGGAGACACCGGGTGTTTAGGCCCCACGCATCCTTGCTGTGCCCAGGAATACGCTTGGCCAGCCACCTTGCTATGCAGCTGGAGAAACTGAGGACCCAGGGAAGGAGCCACGTTGGCTGAGGTTCCCAATAAGCTTTGTTCTCCTCTGCTGGGACCTTGTGCAAGGGACAAGTCTGTTGGTGGGACAATTTGGACCGACTATCCTAAGGTTCCCTGTCACTGGGCAGCCCCAGGACTCCTGGACCTCCAGACTGCAGATACAAAGCGGTCTGATTGACAGGGCAAGTCTCAAAGGTCTCAGACACCCACTTCCTAGGCTGGGTTCCCCAGAAGCCAGAGGCTGGGTCAGGGTCCTTCAGCCTCTGCCCTCTTCCCACAAGTCACCTCTATGGTGATCCTTGGGTTCCACTGTGTCTCTGTAATACCACTCTCACGAATGTGGGTGCTCCAAGCCCGGGTATCCACTGCCTCTGCTCCCCAGTCTCCTTGCTTTTTTCCTCAACTCTGCTCCCTGCCCCTTACCTGCCACTTTAACCCTTGACAGCGCAGAGCACTAGCATGTTCCTGCTTTCCCCCAAAGGCTCCAGGACTCTACTGTCAGGAACAGTTGAGATAGCTTTTGAATCAGCCAGGATGCTGGGGCTATATGGGTCCTCCTGGAGTCCATGATAACATAGAGGTGGCCTGGTGGCTGGAGGCCTGCGACTGCCACCTTGGTTACCTCTGCTCTGGGCAGGAACACCTTACCTCAGGCTACTCTGCCAACGAGGATCAAATCAGGTGAGGCCCGCTTGGGGCACTGCTGAGAGGTCCAGCCCACTGGAGGATTAACAGCTGCCTGGAGCCATGGCAACGGGACAGTGACCTCATGGCCTCCCCAGAGATGGTCCCAAGCTCCATTTGTGGGGACCTCTACTCCTTCTGAGACCCACACCTATGACACCTTGCCAGAGGCTGCTCAGTGGCTGACAGATGCAAAGCCCTTTCCCTCAGCCCGTGACTAGGAGCGGCCTGGATGCCATGAGACGCTGGTTATTCAAGAGCAAAGGAGGCTAACTCTAGTCAGACACTCTGGGCTTCTCTTGCTACCTCTGATTGCCAAGTCTTGGCTCGGCTGTACCCCATTCCTCATGCACCCAACTTTCCTTTCAAGTAAATCCCTTATTAGCATAGGTGGGCCTTCCTTTGGGAAGACAGCTGTCCCACACCATCCTGGCTTCTCTGCTGATGTCTAGGGGTCTGGGTATATAACAGTAGCCCAGTCAACACTGGCCAGCCCTCTTCCTGGCCTCTGCTGCTGAGGCAGGCAGTGGGGCCCATGTAGGGAAGAAGATCAGCTTCCTGTGGGGCCAGCACAGTGGGTTGCCACCCACTCAGGCTCGGGGACATTGCCTGCCAGGCTCCCAGCAGGAGCCGATGGTCACATGGGTGCAGCCGCGGACTGTCTCATCGGGGCTGCAAGCAAGTCTCAGTAAGAGAATGTCGATGTGTCACCAGATGTGGAGGGCATAAATATAGTCTACAGATTTTAACTCGGGGCGGGGGCTGGTCAGAAGATGGTCTCAGTGAAGATATATGAGTGAGATCCAGGCGGACAAAGTAGAATGTGACGCCCACTCGAAGACTAAACAGACAAGGTCCGTGGACTGCTCTAAGCCCTACTCCTGGGAATCCATAGCCAGGAGGGGACAGCTAAGCCCCTTCTGGCTGCGGTCACAGACTCCAGTAGGTGCCACTTCTCTCTGTTAAAATGGGACACCTTAAATGCAGACTCCCAGGCTACTGGCCTTCAAAACGGGACGGGGGGCAGGTAGGGGTAAGCCACCAAGGTAGGCTCTGTCCCACCCACAGCTTTTAAAGAGGTACCACCCACACTCCTCCCAAGCCCTATCTGCCGGTCCCATTTCCCAGGTTTCTAATCCTGGGCTGAAGGACCAGTAAAGGGGCTACTAGGGGGGAGAAGTCCCCACCCCTCTGGATGATGTTGGTGGGACCCCTGAACAGGGTATGAGACAACAGTGAGCCAGCACTCCAGCCTCCCCGACAACTGCTGCCAGGGCAGGGCCTGGGTTAGCCCTGGTGGCCTGGAAGTCAGCCAGACCTTCCTAGGATCATCTGTCCACCACAGTCAGGAGACGGTGTGTCAGGACCTGGCTGCAGCAGCCCATTTCCGACCCAGACCACAAACTGCTTGTTGGTGCATCACTCAGAGACCAGTGGAGCATGGTGAGCTACTGAGAATGTCATTACAACATTGGTGCAGACAGCACGCTACAGGAAGTGTCCCCTCTCTCTTTCACCTGCCACCTGGGCCCACAGGATCTTTTCTTTCTTTCTTTTTTTTTCTTGTTCCCCATCTTTTTTTTTTAAACTTTTATTGCATTATGATGAGAAAAGTCACATGATTTCAATTTATCTGAATTTGTT
>NW_022196911.1:25334631-25397744 GCF_008632895.1 Mastomys coucha
TGTGTTCTCTTGTATTTCTTTGAGGGTGCTATTTATGTCTTTCTTAAAGTCCTGTACCATCATCATGAAAAATGATTTTATATCTGAATTTTGCTTTTTCTGGTGTAATGGTGTGTCCAGGACTTGCTATGGTGGGAGAATTGGGTTCTGATGATGCCAAGTGACCTTGGTTTGTGTTGTTTATTTTCTTATACTTGCCCCTCACCATCTGGTGATCTCTAGTGCTACCTGCCCTTGTTAAATCTGACTGGAGCCTGTCCTTCCTGTGATCCTGGTTGTGTCAGAACTCCTCAGAGTCAAGCTGTCTCTGTGATCCTGTGATTCTGGGATCCTGTGATCCTGGGCTTGTTAGATCACTTGGGAGTGGGACTTCCTCTCTGTGTTGTGGTACTGGCTGCAGAGCTTGTGTCCAACGTCTGTTCTGAACACCAGCCCAGACAGACTGGAAGGAACCCGAGTCACTGGGCTGGCGGAGTTCCTATGTGCCTGGTCCCTCTGGTCCCAGTTACTCCCAATGTTGGGACAGATGTTGGTTCCTCCTCACCTCTGATCCTGGGTGTGTCCATAGGATCTTTTCTAAGGATGGTCTTTTTCTAGGGGATCAGGGGCTTGGACCCCACCCCTGACAAGCATATGGCCCTATTCCTGATTGAAGTGCTGTCCAAGAAGTCACTTTCCTCTCCAGTGAGGTGGAATGAGGGCTGATTCATATAGGTCTATGGCCAGAGAAGACAGCAGTAGTTGCCCAAAGTGAGTGGGAGGGGCTGCTCCACATCTGCAAGCCCATGCTTACTTAGACTCTGGTCTTCCTTTGGAGAACTTAGGGGATGTGGCCAGATGTTCCTATGGCCAGGCCAGGTCCTCCACGGCTTTCAGCTTCTCAGGCTGTGCTCTCCAGTACAAAGGAGGTTCCCTGCCTTCCTTCTTTCCCCCTGACAACATTTGCAGCCTTGCGTTTTGTGTCCAAGGCACATTTAGATGTTGACTCATTCAAAGCTTGTTTAACTCATTAATTTATGAGTCCCAGACAGATCAAGCAACATGTTTCCCTTGATTTGTTCCCATCAATCAACTACCAAATCAATTCCTAAAGGTCCATTTCATTTACCGGATGCAAGTAGGCCTCCGTCTTTTCTAATACATTAGGATCCAGCAATTCATCAACTTACTTAATTTCATTTCCATCTGAAAGCCTAATAGCACCAGGGACAGAGTTCTTCATCAGAGAGCAAGTCATTAAGCAGGACATGGTTGTGCAGGGCACAGTGCTAGCTCCTTGACTTCATGAGCTACAGGGACAGCAGCCTCTGGAAAAACAGGGGGCATCAGCCTTGGTGCCCTGCCTCACCCATACCAGGACCAGCTGCCCCCAAGTCTACACCTACTGACCAGTTCTCTTCATTGTAAGTTGGTGTTTGTTGTTGTTATTGTTCGTTATTTTAGTTAGCATACAGAATGGTGGCTTTAACTGTCACAATTTATTTTATGTGCCCTCTCTGCACCCCTGCATGTATGAATCACTTGCATGCCTGGTACCCTCAGAGGCCAGAAGAAGATGTAAGATTCCCTAGCATTCAAATTACAAATGGCTGTGAGCTCCTGTCTAGGTGCTGGAATTGAACCTAGGTCCTCTGCAAAGGTAGCCAGTGCTCTTGACCACTAAACCAATATTTCAGCCCCTAATTTTACATTTTCATATAGATAGATCACATAGCTCCTAACTGCCCCACCACTGGCCTCTCTCTCCCTCTTCCCAATCTTGCTGTCTCTAACTCCCCCCCGCATAGTCTCCTCTCTACTTTCTTTTTTAAACAAACTATTTTATTTTTAAAGTTATGTGTATGTGGGGGATGAAGACTGTGCACATGAGTCCAGGTGGTGGGGAGGCCAGAAGAGGGCGCTGAATCTCCTGGAGCTGGAGTTGCAGGAGCCAACACAGGTACTGGGAACTGAAGTCTGGTCCTCTGCAAGAACAGTACAGGCTCTTAACTGCTGAGCCACCCCCCTAGTTTCTAGTCCCTCCCTTCTACTTTATGCCATCATTCATTCATTCATTCTTAATTCATTCATTCATTCTCATAAACACACACACACTGAATCTTTGGCTTGCTTTATTTAACCTAATATCTTCAGTTCCATCCACTTCTCTACAAATGTCACCACCTCATATATTTTATGGCCAAATCAATTCCTCTGTGCATATGAACTGCATGTTCTTCATCCATGGATGGACATCTAGGCTGGCTCTGTTTCATGTATGTTGTGAACAGTGTAGCAGTCAGCATGGGTGTACAGGTATCTCTGGGCTACTCTGCTTTTTTTTCACACTTTATATGGAGGACAAATAAATATCCTAACATAGTTATTTGTAGAAACTCTTTCCTAATAAGGTCATACTGGCAGGTTTTAGGGTTCAGATTTTAGAGTGGGATACAATTCATCCTACACACAGGCCTTCAAGTCTTGGGGGTTCCATTTGCCTCTAGCCTTGGTGGTCATTGCCTTTTCCACTCACCAGATGTCCCTCTTTAGGCTTCTGTCCAAGACTCACATATCCAGTCCACACCTTGGCCCTGAGATGAGGTGGAACCAGATACAGCTGCTTCTAGTAGAGACAGATTCTAGGACGAATGATGTTCACCCTACCTGTGGGACTTCTGGACCTCTTGGGAGGCTGTCTGGGGACTCCCAAGAGAAACACTCCTTTGAGACTCCCTGTTGTCCATTTAGTTCAAACCAAATCTTGTGTCTGAACATGCCTGATGGTAGTTTCTGCTTCTACCCTGAGCTGTGCCCATGGGTAGCTGGGAAGTTTTCTCAGCTTAAGGAGCAACTTATTAGTATATTAGTTTGGTAAGTGTCAAAGTGGTGTGTGGAGGTCTTTAGGAGCCACCCTCTGGTGTAATACTATGCCCATTTAGCAGAATAGTAGTGGTGGTATGTTCTTCCCTAGGGCCTAAGACCTATTTAAACCACAGTCTTGGCCCCAGTAATGGTGACAGGTGTGGATTTGATCTTGTGGAGTGGGGCTTAAATACAGGCAGGAAGTGTTTGGTTCTTCCCTAACACCTATGCTGCTATGGCACTGTGGGTGAATCATACAGGCCGGTTGTTAGTATGCCTCAGAGGTTTTGCAGCTGGGTATGACTAATAACTATTTTTCTCCTCTGATAGAATCTATCATACCTTCCAATGCTATGAACGCTGGCCAGTAGAGGTGGAATTTCCAGGCAGAGAATAGCTCGATTTCTCTATGTTCTATGACTCAAGCGTGTGTTGTCTTCAGCAACAGGATCTTACCATCAAGTTCTGGATGGCACCCCTGAGGAGTGGCAATCACCTGTAATGTTTGGGTATCTGTGGGACCCCACTGGCTAGCAACTCCGAAAGAGGTAACCAGTTCCTTAAATGGCTATTTGCTATCTTGACATTACTAGGAGGGACCCTGCCCTTTTTTAGAGGAACTCCATTTAAACTCTTTATGTGTGTTTATGTTTAGATTTTAGGAAGCATCTACAATAGTAGGTTTCTCTATGACTTTTTAAAGGACTTTAGTATTAGTTGCTGCTCCACACACTTCCTCCCGTGCCTCAGCCCACCTAATCCTTCCTGTTGTTAGATGGTCTCCTCCCCTCGTGTCTCACATCCCCACCACTCTGCCTGGTAAACTACTTTCTTCCCATGGCCCCTTGCTACTCTCCTGATCTCTACAAGTATTCCAAATGAGTTACTCCTATCTAAAGATTCAAAGCTAGTGTCCACGCATCAAAGAAAACCTGTGACATTTGTGTTTCAGAGCCTCGGTTACTTTACTCGACTAAAGTGATTGTTTCTAGCTCTGTCCATTTACCTGCGGATTTCATAACTTAACTTTTTAACCATGGAAGACTTTTGCTTTGTGTAAATGTACCATGCTTCCTTATCTATTCATCAGATGTGGATACCTAACTATTTCTATGTCCTGGCTATTGTGACTAAAGCAGGGATTAGCCCAGATGAGCAAGTGTCTCTGTAGTAGGATACGAAGCCCTTGTACTTGCCCAAGAGTGGTGTAGCTGTCACATGGGGTAGGTAGGTCTGCTTTTAGCTTTCTGAGGAACCTCCACACTGATTTTCTTTCTTTCTTTTTTTTATTAGATATTTTCTTTATTTACATGTAAATTCCTCCATTCCTAGTTTCCCCTCCAAAAAACAAAGAAACAAACAAAAACAAACCCCTGTTGCCTCCCCCGTCCCCATGCCTGCCACCCTACCCTCTGCCACTTATGGGCCCTGGCATTCCCCTACACTGGGGCACAGAACTTTCACAGGGTAGAGCTCCTCTCCTCCTATTGATGATCAAATTGCAATCCTCTACTATACACATGCTGCCAGAACAATCAGACCCCTCCATGTGCAGTCCTTGGTTGGTGGTTGAGACCCTGGGAGCTCTGAGGGTACTAGTTAGTTCATATTGTTGTTCGTCCTAAGGGGCTGCAAACCCCTCAGCTCCATTGGTCCTTCACACTGATTTTCATAGTGGCTACACTCCCACCGACAGTGAATAACTGAATTACATCCATACATCTTTAACACCATTTGTGTTCTCTCCCTCTCCCTCCCTCCCCCTCTCTCTTTCTCTCTCTCTCTAACCCTCAGCTATCTATATCATACCTCTGTCCCAAGGCTCAGAGATCATAGAGGACTATGAAGCTGACATATTGTGAGAAGCAGAGGAGGTGAGTGACTACAAAGAAAAAAGTGTTCCTTCACACAACAGGTGTGGCACATATGAACTCACAGACTGTGACAGCACATACATACAGGACCCCCACAAGCTCAAACCAGACTAAATCTCAATGTGAAGGGGGGAATGTAGGCATGAAGTGCCATGCCTTGCCGAGGAGCTGTTGGCCTTTGTTAGATCCTAGGAGAGAAAAAGTGAGTTTTCCTTAATAGTAGGACCCTTCGTAGATCAGGGGATGGCCACACACCCCAGAGCATTAGGATGCACAAAAATTGGACTTGAAGAGTTAAAATTGAAGGGTTAAAAATGAAGTAGGGTGGGTAGGGAAGGAGGGTGGCTCTAGGAGGAGTTGGGGGAAATGAATATGATAAAAATATTCTATATGAAATCCTCAAATAATACAATAGTTTTTAAAAGAGCTGTCATCGGGGGCTGGGGAGATGACTCAGCAGGTAAAAGGACTCTACACACAGGAAGTAGAAGTGGGGGTCTATCCAGGGCAAGCTGGCTGGCTAGGCTAAGCAGCCAAATGAGCAAGCTCTAGGTGCAAGTGAGAGACCCTGCCTCTGTATGGAAGGTAGAAAATGACTAAGGAAAACATTGGATGCCAATTTCTGGTCACCACACATGTGTGCATTCATGCCTATGTAAAAATGTATCTAAGCACACACCATACATACACACATGCAAGAGAGAAAAAGAGAGAAAGGAAGAAAAACTGTCCTCTGTGACCATTGTGTGTGTGGGTTGGGGGGTGTCCTGGACCAGATGTAGTATGAGTGTTGTCCTGGGGATTCACTGCCCTCTGTACAAGGTGGATTCCATTACAGACTGGGGTATACTTCTGTTCCTACATGCACACACACCAGAGAGAGAGAGAGAGAGAGAGACAGAGAGAGAGAGAGAGACAGAGAGAGAGAGAGAAACAGAGAGAGAGACAGACACAGAGACACAGAGACAGAGAAACAGAGAGAGAGAAGAGAGAAGAGAGACAGAGACAGAGAGAGAGAGAGAGAGAGAGAGAGAGAGAGAGAGAGAGAGAATGAGAATTGACCATTACACTCAACCCTTCTCTGTTTGTTTCAGGAGCTCACATGCGGGATCATTTAGGGCACCAGGCTGGGGTTTTGTACAGAGAAAGGGTGCTAATGAGGACCATCATCTCCTGTGCCCTGAGCAACATCAGCTGGCTTCCTATAGGAAGCTGAGGCTTGGTTGTTATGCATCCTTGCCAATAATCTATCTGCTTGTCAGAAGGCCTGGAACCCAGCCAGCCTGGCCTGGGCAGTGATCCATGGCCATCAGCCAAAAGGTGTGATCTTTAAAACCAGATGCCAGGACCTGATATTTGAGGTCTGCTCCCGATTCCTCTGAACCCAACATCTCTGGCTCATCCAAGACTGTAGGCTCAAAGTTCTCAAAGAAGAGATCAAGACTGTGGCAAGCTGTCCACGGAATCCTTTGCAAATCATCCTGCTTCAGCACCTGTGAGGAATAGGTCACATCTCAGGTGACTGGACATAGTAGGTACAATCCAGATCTTTAGCCATATATCTGAGAGCACTGGGTTTGGAGTTCTGGTGGGGGTGCTGAAGCCTGGGCTAATACCTGGGAGCCCACCACCTTTTAAGTTAGGGATACTGATAAGGGTCTGCAAACTGTGTGACTGCCTGTAGGTTCTGGTTTCAGGACACAGAGGCTAACAGGGTCCAGCATAGTAAATGTGACATCCTATAGAAAAGTGCCCTATAGAACAGGGCTCTGTGGAAGTGACCCCAGTGAGCTCACAGAGAATGGAGTGACTGCAGACACAGGAGTGTGTCGGCTACAGTGATAATAGCGGAAGACTCTGGGCAGAAGGAGATGATTGCAGGGGTAGTCGTGGAGATAGAAACCAACACCGTCACGTACAAAAGCCCAACAGATGTGAAAAGCCAGCAGGCAAAACCTTTATGACAAGGAGCATAGATTGAAGCACGGTCTAAATAGCCTGTGGGTGTGGCCAGAGAATAAGGGCGTTGGGCAATAGGTCATTTGGCAGATGGCACAGGGCATGGCTGGAGAGAGACTGAGGCTGAGCTACCAGAGTGTTCCTGCTGGTGACATTTGCTAACTGGACCTAGGGTGACAAGGGTGAGTGAAGAATTAAACATGGAGAGGGTTGGTGGCATGTGATGTCCTGCCCCTGCTGCCAGACTCTCTTGCTCTATGACATGCAGAATGAGGGTCTCTAGACCCTTCAGGGAGACACAGGCTTGAGGCTCCCAGTGAGGACCCCTCGATGAAAAATGAAATGAAAAAGGGGACAGGGCCAACTCCCCTTCCAGAAGTAGGAATAAGAAAGTGGGGCTCTGGAGTACTTGGGGTGGGTGGGGTGAGGGGAGGGAAGGATAGACACACTTCCCCTCCTTAGGGCTGAGCTTGGATCTCTGCTCCCTCTGAACCAAGCAGGTAAAGGGGAAATGTTTGAAACCCTGTGATCTCTGAGGCCTGTGCACAGTTTCCCACTGCTACCCATGTCAGGTTGACATTGTGATAATCATCTGAAGAGACAAATTATAACATCAGACAAGGACAAATTACAGGCTCTCCAGGCTTGGGAGAGGGAAGATATGGGCTCTTCATCAGTCCTGCCTCCCAGAGACTCTGTTCACCTTTCTCCGAGTCTCTTGGATTTTTATTGTTTCTTTTCTTTCCTTTCTTTCTCTCTCTCTCTCTTTGAGATAGACTCTTATGTGCTTCAGATGGCCTTGACCTCAATATGCAGCTAAAGATGGCCTTGACTTCAGGTCATCCTGCTTCCACCTTCTGAGCATTGAGGTTACAGCTGTGTACCAGTACCCCCAGTTTATTCAAGCCCTCCCTTTAGGCCCTTTTGCTGGGACTCCTATCTGATCTAGACCTCAGACTGGGTAATACTCAAGTTCCTGTCCTTCCAGCCCTGAGCTCTTTTTAGATCCTGCCTGGGCAGCAAAGCCAGTGATCTTGGACGAAAGTAGGTGGAAGAGAGGTCCTCGGCAAAAAGTACAGAACCTACTGCAGCAAGGACTAAGGTCCCCTCCGCCTTCATTCATAGAAATGAGCTCGTATTGGATGCTGCACTCTGACCCACATAGCTGCCACTGGCTCCCTCAGCAGGATCTGTTCTCGAGAGGTCAAGAGCCTTGCTGCCAAGGAGGATCGAGGTCTAGCCCCAACCTGGCCCACAGGGCACTCAGAAGCCCCCACCAGCTGGCCTTTGGCGCCATCTTGTGGTCCTAGTGGTCAATGCATACAGCTGTATTCAGGACAATTCAGGGCCAGTCTGGTAGAGTCTAGACTGGGGTGAGCCAGATTAGTTCCATTCTAGGTTCTTCTGAACCAGTTCAAGGGCATCAGCTTCCAGGCCAGTGACCTATACCCACAGGCTAGGGGTGGCTTCCCAGCAGCCCTTGCTGTGCAGCACCCCCACAACCCTCTCATGTGCCTGGAGCCTTGAAGTCTTCAAGAACACGTAACTTTTTCAGAAGGTCCCAGGGGCAAATGCCATAGGGCCTAGTAAGACCTCCTCAGTCCTTTAGTGTGCCTTACAAAGACCCCCGGCTCTCTCAGGCAGGCCTGCACCTGAGATCAGCATCTTTAGCCTTGGCTCCTCTGCCCTCATGGCTGGAGGGGTGAGGCTAGTGGCTGGTGAGGGCTCCTCCACACTCTTCTTGTGGACCCACTCTAGTAGCACCTCCTCATATTGGCTTTGGGGAAAAGGTTAGCCCTTGTACCTGACTGAGCTTAGCTTCACAGGCAGCCTGGGTTCCTGAGCTTGCCTGAGGGGGTCTACTTCTACTCCTTTAGAATCGGCCTGTCCCAGTAGCCTCCTTCCTCAGTTTCCCTTTACTCTGACATCACCCTGCAAGGCCATGGCCCTACCTCAGCCCTAGCTCTCATTGCCTTTGCTGTTTCTGCCATGGTAGGGCTGCCTGGAGCGATGAGAGGACCTGTCTGATGTAGGGTGTATTGGTCAGCCCCCAGAGCAAAGCCTGGCCTAAGCCCAGGAGTGTGAGGCTGCCGGCTTTGTCCCTGTGAGGACGTCCTTGGGGTGATCTGCTTGCTCTCACAGAGTTGAGCATGGTGTTCCAGACCTGCTTAGCACGTATGTCTAGCTAGGTTCCCTCAGACCTACTTCTGGGGACCCTGCTCCTGCACCACCTAAGCACCCCCAAACCTCCTACCCAGTGAAGGCATATTCAGAGTTACCTCTAGCACTTCTGCGCTATCTCCCCCAGGCTGACACCTAGGGTTCATTTGCTCATTGAGAACAGGCCAACATTGGCCAGTAGGAGGCGCTCACACAGTTCATAAAAGCACATTGCACAGCAGCATGCAATGATCTCATCAGTCCCCAAGATGTGGGGTGGGGTCCTTAGCATGATGCCTACTGCCTTATATTTAGGCTTTCCCATGCTGTTCTTGAAATCCCCACCTCAGGCCTACTCTCGATCCCTATGGAGACCTTGGCCTTGCAAGGGTGGCTGCCCACAGTGCCCGTTTGGGAATCTGAACCATGCCAGGCAGGGGACAGAGATCTCCTGCCTCTCTGTGTTCCATCCTTTCTCTTCTGGCTCTTCTGCCCCAGGCAAGTGGCCAGACAAGCAAACCCAGCCCCCCAGCAGCTGGCTGGCCACCCTCCAGGCAGCCCATGGACTCTGCTAGTCAGACTGACCACACCTGCCACAGCAGATGGTTCAAAATCCCCAAATCCCGGCAAACCAGCACTTGGTCCTTCAGTAGCCAGGCCAATATGTCCTTGGCTCAAGAGTTGGGCCTTTCCCTCGATGAAATGGCTGTCAGGGACCATGGCCAGGTGGGCAAGCAGATAGCATCCGGGATCCTGGGATGCCTGCCCCAACCCGTTGTGGGGCTTCAGACAGAGTCTGTTGGGAGGGAGGAGAGTTTGCAGTTATATCAAGTAACATCTGGAAAGGCCTGGGCCATCTACTCCTAGCTTGTCCATTCTAGGACCTTAGGGCCCTATGTGAAGTGTGACTTGGGGCATGCCTTCCGCGGCTAGAAAGGTGGGGCTATATCTCAGTGGGAGCCACTTGGCCAGATCCCAGCGCCTGAACTGCTGAGTTTGCTAGTTTGCTATTTCATGCCTCTGCTGCTGCTGGCCTGGGTCTGGCCCTGCTTCTTGCTTTGCTAGATGCCTGGCAGTCAGAGCCATAGAGGACAAGGAGGTGATACCCACGACCCTCCCAGGGCCCCAGCAGAGTGGGACTGTAGCTAGCTCCTTTCCATGCCTCACAATGCAGAAGATAATACTACATGGTGATCCCTTTACCATGTTGGTATTCCTTCATTCCAAAAGCATTCACTGAGTGCCTACTGTGTGTTAGGATATCTTTGTCTCTGGGGTGGACCCACCAAGGGGTCCACAAATAGCAGCATGGTGCACAGTAGGATATCCCTGAACGGTCACCCACTGTGAAGTCTCTTCCCCCCTCAGTCCCGCACACACTGCTGGGCAATAGGCATCACTCAATTGGGAAAACAGCAGCTGCCATTGCCCATTGCCCAGAGACTAGAGGAGGGACTTCCTAAGCAAGCCAGTGTGCCATGGCTTCAGTGTATAGTTGGGGTGTTGTCTCATAGAAGGCAGCCCCAAATGGGCTATGATTGGGGTCCCTGGGCTGCATGGAGTGTGGAAGGTAGGGAGCCTGGTGTGAAGAGGGTAGTCTGGGGGAAGCCTGCAGTCTCTCTGTTCCTTTCCTCCTCACCTCCCCCAGCATCTGCAGCCGCTGTAACCGATCCCCCGTGGGGGCTGCCTGGGCTTCGGGCTCTCTTGGCTCCCAAGCCTCCGGCCCAGCTGTTGCAGCGGAGGCCTTGTCTGTCCTCCGGGCCAACAGCTGCAGGCCCGGAAGAGGCTCCCCCCCATCCCGACCCAGAGCAGGTGTGCCCCCTACTCCAGTCCAGCCAGCCAAAGATGGATCCCAGGAGTACAGAGCCTGGGGGTCTTGGGCCAGCATAGGCTTAAGGCCTCAGGCCTGAGGTGAGCACAGTATCTGTGGAGTAGCATCTGCTGGGGCCACCAGGATGAGCACCGACAGTCAAGGGCTCACATGGCTGCAGAGTGTGGCTGGACACAAGAGTGTCTAGATCCAGTGGGGGCCCTGTCTCCACCAAGGCCCCAATGCTGGAGGTCACTGTCCTCACTGGACCTCTAGCCTGTGGCTACTGCCCACTCCACACACCCAGCTATGGCCAGGTGAAGGGCCACCCACACCATCAGAGAATGTTTCTCATCAGAAAGCTGCTATTCCTTCCTCCCCTCCCCACCGTGCTCCCAGCAACCCATCCTGCCCTTGGGATGGCTAAACCTGTGTCCAGCCCTGGCTGGCCTTAGCCCACACAATATGATTGTCCATTTCCCTGGCCTAAAGCTGCAAACTGGGACCTATCCCGAGTCTCCCTCTTACCTCCATGCCTAGCTGTGAGCCATGATATCCTCTGCTGTCCTCCCCTTCCTCTGACCTCCCCCCTCCTTAGCCTCCTGGCCTCTCCATCCTTCCCCTGCCTCCTGAGCCTCTCCTACCTGCCTGACCTACTCACCATGCTGCTGTCCTCTCTGACCTCTGACCTCCCAGTTCCTGCCAGGCTCCGCCATCATTGCCTAACACAATTCTTCTAAAGATGGAGACAGCTCCCTTGCTGGACCCAGGCATGTTCCATTGGGAATGGAGGGGTCAGACAGGGTTATGGATGGAGAACCCTGTACAGAGAAACTGGGAGTCTTGGCATGCTGTCCTCCTACTTCTGGTACCTGCAGCAGGGTAATGTATCCCCTACATCCAGCTCCACTGGAACCACTCATTAGAAATGAGATTTTTGCAGGTGTTACAAGATGAGCTGAGATCATGTAGGATCAGGTGGTTCTAAATCCAGTTATAAATTTCCCTAAGGACAACAGATGGAGAGACTGGAGCAACATGGCCAGCCACAGGTCACACTGGGACAGACTTGGCCTTAGCACTGCTAACATCCAAAACCCACAATGAAAACCAATTTGGGGGGATTGTGGCACCTTGGGAGACTTGTGGACAGAGCAGAGTTAGGTCAGGGTAAAAGTACCAGGAAGCAGATGTAGGATGGGGGGTCGGGATGCTAAGGGACACTCCTCTCCAGGCTGGTGGGGGTCAGCTCCATTGAAGCTTGGGTTTGGGTGAGTGCCCTCCAGACCTGGAAGGGACATGTTCCTCTATTGCACTGCCCAAGCAAGGCAGCCCCAGGACCCTTGCACAGGCTGTGCCAGTATAGGGTAAGGCAGAGATCTGGGGCAGCTGTGTCCTCCCTGGGCTCACAGTGCCCAGGAGCTGGGAAGCCCACTTCAGATGTCCTGTCAACCACCTCCATAGTGGCTTATGGCCTCAGCCTATTCCCTATGACCTTTCCTCTGGGAATGGCTTCTGGTGGCCATCTTGACTCCTGAGTCTCTGCCCAAACAGGAGCTTCCACTGTCTTTTAGCCAGGAAAGTCAGGGCCTAGGGGGGAGATGAGCCTTGGCTCTGTCCTGCTTCTTTGCCCTGAATGCAAAAGCCTGACAGACTTGGCCTTAGCACTGCTAACATCCAAAACCCACAATGAAAATCAATTTGGGGGGATTGTGGCACCTTGGGGGACTTGTGGACAGAGCAGAGTTAGGTCAGGGTAAAAGCACCAGGAAGCAGATGTAGGATGGGGGTCGGGATGCTAAGGGAGAAGGAAGCCCTTGTCTTCTGAGCAGAGGCTCCTGTTGGCTAGTCTGGGCACAGACAGGGGTGGGAGTGCATGCTCCATTGTGTGGGTGAGTGAATGCAGGTATGTGTAAGTATGCATGCATGTGCGTAGTGTTGTTCAAACCAGAGCATAGAACACCATGCTGTTCAGGGGAACATGCTATAGGTTGTGAGTGTGCAGCCCTTGATGAATGATGCCTGCCTCAGATGAGTTCAGGAGGGTGGCTCAGTTAGCGAACAGAGAGAAAGAACCAGGTGACATAAGATTCTTCTACCCAGCCAGAGAACCCTGTGTACCCTGGCACACTCAGAGACATTCAGGCGAGTTGCCCAGTGACTTAGTCCCCAAGACCTTGGGACTCCTTAGGTGTGACCTTGAAGAAAGAGGAAAAGCCAGGTAGATGGCCCACGTTTGTACATCCAGCCCCTGGGAGGACTGAGGCAGGAGGATCAAGAGTGTCAGACCAGTCTCAAATACATAGTCTCAAAAGGGAGGCAGAGAGGGAAGCAGGAAAGGGAGGGGGAGGGGAGACATCATCAGCTCCCCCAGTCTGATCCTGTTCTGACCCACATGATGGAGGCCTGGGCCAGAGTCACCAGGTCACTGTCTCCTCCTTCCAGGCAGCTTCAGCCCTAGATCCATCAGTATCTTCTACTCCAGGGATAAACACCTTGTTGAACTTCTCCTGGGTGTGAGGGGGCCAGGGCTGTAGGCAGGTGACCTCGGTTATTTCTTCCTCAAGATCTTCCAACATCTGAGGGCGTGATTTGGGACTTGACTGAGTCTGGATTTCTCATCACAGAAGCCTTTGCTTTTGAGAGACACACTGGGTGGATGTTTATCTTATCCCTTCCCCAGGGCCGAAGTTTAATATCTCAGCAGCAGGTTCTCGGCAACTCCTGAGGTCGTTGGTCCCTGGGGCTTCTCTTTTCCAGACCCTTGTGTGTCTGTTCTGGGCTGGCCACGGATCATGTTTTCTCTTGAAATAAGTGGTTTTGCCATTAAGACCTTCAGTTCGGCTCAATCGGTCTACCATGCCTCTCCACTGACCCCAGCTGCCTATGGCAGTGGCTACACGGTGCTCCATCAGCTCATTGTGGGTCTGCCTGACAATACCTTCAGGGGCTTAGCAAAGGGTCTGTACATAAGCCAGGGCCATCCAAGAGAAGAGTTTAGGCCCTACACAAGCCTTGAGTCCCACACATGCCCAGAGGAACACCCACATTTCAGGATACCAGCTTAGACTCCCAAGAGGAATAAGCACATATTTGGCACTCATTATATGCCACAAAGAGAATACAGTTATACCTGAGCTTGATATACCCCCATCACCATGGTAGGATGAGGTACTAGGAGGCAGCTTCTAGTACATCTTTCCCCTCTCCCCAGCTGGCCTCCTGTCCCCACACCTTAATCTGGCATCCTTGCCTTACTCCATCAGAAGGACCTAAGGCTAAATAGCCAAGTACCTGGCCCACAGATGACCCATAGAACTTGTTGGCACAGAGTAGGGCCTACTGTTCACCTTCTTGCCCCAACTCCTGCATGCCATCCAACCAGACTACAGATGGGATCTGAGACCTCTGTTGTGGACCTCTGTTGTAAAACATGGTCATCTGTAGGCTTAGAATTTTTTCAAAACCTTCTTTAATAAGGGTTCTCAAACACTTCATCTCCCCCCACCCCTGCTTCTAGCCCACCATCTAAAGGTAGGAGGACAAAGATTCTAAATAGGATAAGGGGATGTGGACCTGTTTAGAAGTAGCTCTCTGGGATGATTCCAGTCTCTGTTTGTCAGGATACCAGCAGTCCAGTTCATAAGTGTCACCAAACATGAATGGCAATAAGCAGCACGATCCAGCAGAAACTGCCAGGCCTCCACTGAATCTGCATGAGTCAGCAGAAATGACCAGGACCAGCTGGAATGTCAGGAGTTCTCTGCTGTGCTTCTCTCCATGAAGTGAAGATCAGCGAAGACTCAAGACCAATGAAAGAGTTGCACAGCTAGCTATGCAAGCACCCAGTCACTGTCCATTAAGTCCTATTTATACCCTCTCTAAACAACATGTGTCCTCTCATGGGTGCCTCAGCAACACATCATGCGAGTCTATATCACATGACACAATCCGAAATTTCTACTACAGGTCAGTCATTTGAGCAAAACCAGTCATCATGTTCATGAGATCAGCTCTGCCTGCTTGTAGGAGATCCTCAAAAGTAGGTGTGTTGACTGTCAAGTCCCTACAGAACAAGAGGAAAGTGAAAAAAGTCACTGGACCCTCACCTGAGATTCCTGCCACTCATTCAAGCCATTTGTGTGCAATTCTGCCCTCATTGAACATGAGGTCTTGGGAGGGGCTCTATAGACTGGAGGAGTATAATTAAAGAGTGCTTCACCTATGGAGCTATGGGGAAGCTATCATCTATACTGGGTGGAAACTTCTCACTGTGGGAGCTTTGGGGTCACCCCCAACTATTGTAGGTAACCCTCTAAACCAAGCACAACAAACTCATTGGTTCCTCAAATTCTTAGGGGGAATGTGATAAGATCAAAGGATTTATCATTGGGAACTTATGAGGAGGGGTTTGAGATTGATTATGACTTCCCATGGAAGGGATCCTCATAATCTCAGGGAGCCCAACCCTCTGAGATGGACAGGGTAGGTATACAGCTCCAAGTGTAATGGGCCACATGGGCTATGGTGTGAGGCTTAGGGCCACAAAGGACCCTGGAGTTTCTGTGATAGATAGGCTAGGCAGAGCCATGAGGTCCTCTGTCCTCAGGTCCAGCACTCTGGGGTAGAAGGTACCCACTCACTTCCTGCCACCGGAGGCCATCTTAGCCTTGGTGGGAAGGTGACTTGAGCCCCTGTGGCTCTTCTGTCTGACCTCTGAGGCTGGACCAGGCTCAGTCCCTTCAGGGCCAGTGGATTTGCTCACTGGGCTGGGTGTACAGGGCAGGCAAGGTGGCTGTCTTGATGGTCAGGGCCAGGTGAGAGCACTCCCTTCTCTTATGTAGCCTTGCTCCAGCTCCACTTGACCATGGAAGCCTAGATAGCTCTGTTCTCCCTACCCAACTCCCCGATGAGGACTCCCCAAATTAATGAATTCACTGTGAGCCTACTGCCGTGTCTCAGTCATCCCAGCCACTGTGATGATCCATGAGGACATGTGGTAGCTCACTCTTTCCAGTCCTGCCAACTCCCAATGCTGCCCAGCCTCTCTGTCCTCAGAACCCCCAGAGATAACAGGGGTTTCTGAGAGGGTGGGCAGAGCAGCTGGTAAGGTTGGCAAGAACCAGGTTCCAGAGCATCACCATCCCATCAAGGTACATGTGGCCATTGTCTCTATAATGTTCCCCTCTCTTCAAGTCGTCTGCAAGATGCCTGCACAGAGGGCTGCTTGGCAACCTTAGCCAGTTGACCACGGCTACTGTAGCCCATCTCAGACACTCAGACAATGGTAAGTACTGCAGTACTTCATGCCTGTGAAGAAGGCTAGGGCTGATGACCACTGTCAGGGAGGGGCTCCCAGCTCTTCCATTTCATATTGCTGCTCGATATCAGCTCTGACTCCTGACCCCATGTGCAGGTTGGTTTTTATCAACTTGACATAAACCTAGATCTCTCCGGGAAGAGGAAATCCTATTGAGAAATGCACAAGATTGGCTTGTAGACAGATCTGTAGGGCATTTTCTTAGTTAATAATTGACATGGGAAGGTCCAGTCCACTGGGGGCAGTACCACCCCTCAGCAGGTGGTCTTGGATGGTTTAAGGAAGCAAGTTGAGCAAACCATGGGGAACAGGCCAGTGAGCAGCATATCTCTGTGGTCTCCTCTTCAGTTCTCTTGAATTTCTGCTCTGACCTCCCCCAGTGATGGAGCGTGACCCAAGAGTTGTACACTGAAATGAAGCCTTTCTTCCTCAAGTTGCTCTTTATCATGGTGCTTCATCCTAGCAATAGAAACTCTAAGACTCCATGTGTCCAGGACCCAGTGAGAAATCAGAAAGTGCAGTGCAAAGTGCCCTTCTCCTCCAGACAGGGGACATCCCCACACTCTGGAGACACATGACCTTCCTGTCCCCTGGGGAAGGGTCACCCCCAGCCTGACTCCTGACAGGCCATGCCTTCATCTACCACAGCAACCACCCTGTGTGGCATAGCAGCTGCCTTCTGTGACCCTTACCAGTTCCCTCCAACTAGTGCCTCTCCATCCCCCACACGTGTGAGCACAGCTGTGGCCCCAGGATCCAGAGGAAATCCTCAGCTTTGCACAAGCCCAGGGGACCCCTGAGCTTGTAGCCTGCAACAGCCGGGCTTGAAGCATGCCTGTGGGGAACAGTTCTTCCTTCCAGGGCAGGATGGAGCAGAGGCAGTTTCTGAGGTGGGGGCAGAGGGGGAGAGACCTCTGCTAGGGTCCAGACCTTCTAAGTTTGGGGATCTGACCTACACAACTGAGAAGATGGGAGACTAGGCTTCACACCCCAAGGAAGGGCTGTGGTTCTCTGCAGAGCAGCTCTAGATGAGGATCTGAGCTGTGCCTCTTTCCAGGGCTCACCATGAGGTTAGGCTGTTTCTCTTTACATGGCTTCCTAAGAAGCTAAGAAACATCTCAAAAATTAAACCCTGGAAATTCTCACCAGAGTAGACAGGGAGGCAGGGCTTCTGCCAGAAGATCTGTGGGCCCCCGGGCTAGTGCTCACGAGCAAGCCTAGGCTGACAAGCATAGAACCCTGCTCAGAGACCCTTGTAGGCTGGCAAAGCAAGCCTCTTCCACAGCCCTGGCAGCCTCTGCTCTCTCTCCCAACACTGTCTGTAGGTCCTGTGGGTGAAGGGATACTTCGGTGAGCTCACGTGGTATTGAGGGAGTCCTGCCATGGCTTCTGGGCGAGGGAGAGCGAGGATGTCCTCAAGTCCTCCTTGCCCAGCTGCAGTTACTGAGCCAGGGTCTGTAAAAGAGGGATGCTGCTGAGCTGTCCCTAAGCACTCTCTGCCCTACACAGGGTCTACTTCAAACCCTGAAGTCCTCTAAGGCAGACAACAGAAATGATAGCCTCCCTCCCAGACTTTAGTAATCAGCTCGAGGCCGTGAGGGAGGGAACAGTGTTAGGCTTGGCTGGATCCAGGCTCCGAGTTCCTCTACCAATCCCTCCCTCAGCTCAGTTTCTCCAGGCCTCCTAGGTGCACTGTCTTGTCCCTCTTTTGTCCAACTCAGGGACAGCTCTTGTTGACCAGTGGGGCCGTATGTCACATCCCATGGGTGAGGGAGAGAGGGACACTGTGATAACATTTCCTCACATACCATAAAGCACGGTTCTTTCCCTTCCACTACACATCCAAGAGTCGGATGCCAGGAGACAGAACCTAGCCATCAACTGCCTACCCAACAGGCTTGTTGCATCTGCCCAGTGGGATGACTGTTTGGGTTTTTGTTTGTTTGTTTGTTTCCTGAGAGTTTTGCCTGAGACCTGTATAACCCATTATGGAGTCCTGAACCACACTGAGGATTGGAGACTCTCAGGACCTCTTCATGGCCACATGGGCACTGCCAGCTCTCCTGTGTCTGATGGCTTCCCCTTGAGAAGTACCTTGCAGGGCTCCCCTTTCCCAACAGAATGAGTCTCCAACATTGCTTGGGGTAGCTCCATTATCTGCTACTTGTCTCCTGCCAGGCTCTGAGGAGGCAGAATTTTAGGGCCAAAGTGAAGCTAGGGTGGATAACCCAGCAGCCCCCAGTTCCTGGCTGTTGGAGACCCCTGAGGGTCAGCCTATGGTACAGCCCTCTCAGGCAGACTACCCGGAGAAAGTAGAGACCAACAGAGTGCTAAGAAGAGGCAAGAACACAGTGGTCCAGGATGGGTAGGGCCAGCCTGGCTGGATCCCTGCTGCCCATCCAGGGCAGCCGCCCCACACAACGGGGCTCTGAGCCTGGGGTGGGCTGGGAGGCACTGCCCGCTGCCTGTTACTCACAAGGGCTTCATTGTGCGGCTGCGGCTGTGGGCAGCAGGTGGCTGCCCGATCCCACACGGGGAGGCCCTGCCGCCAGCCGCGCGAGCGGAGGAGGGCACGGCGGGCCCAGCAGGGTGGGGGCATGGGTAAGCTGGGCCAGGTCAGGGCACAACCAACACACAGCCAGGCGTGCAGAGCAAAGATGCCTGCTTTTCTGCCCCATCTCCTGCTCTACTGTGCTGAGCTGGGACAGTGTGTGTGAAGCAGCCCAAGGCCACATCCTAGCTGTACCCAGGCTATGGTCACCAGAGCAGTGATGTGAGGCACAGAGGCCAGCTCTGGTGGAGGGGTAAGCAGCTTCTTCGAGGTGACAAAACACTGCAGATCAGAGAATGCTGGTTAGGATGAGAGACAGGATGCCCCAGACCAACACTCTTTACCATGGGGCCACCTACGCCTATCTGTGCCTTTATAGTCCTATCTAGAACAAAACAGAATGTTCTTGTGGCCAGCCCATAGGCAAGTAAGTCTTTATCCTTACAGTCAGAGTCAACTTGGCTGAAAAGTGTCCCCACTGTCCCCTGCCCACCTTTACTGTTCACCCCACCCTCTCTAAGGTGCCCACCCTCTCTAAGGTGCCCACCTTCTCTGTGAGGCAGATAGCTCTGCCTCACAGCCCATCTCCCAGCAACTGACAGAGATGAGCTGGAAGAAGGGCTCCTTACCAGGGAGCCTGTGGGCTAGCCTGCAACTCCAGGGAAGGGAGACCCCAGTTTGGCTCCTCTGAGCTGCCCCACCCTGTTGGCAGGGACATATGTGTTATGACAACTCTCCCCACCGGAGTAAAGGTGGGGCAACTGGAGGCAGACTACTGGGGTTGGACTGCTACATGCTAACTAAGCTTTTGACAGCTGATGCTGGGCCATTTCACAACTGCCTTTGGGTGCTGGGATCAGATAACCCTGGCAGAGGTGGGCAGTTTTGTAGTGCTGGGGCCTAGCTTGATTGCCCCTCAGGCAAGGGGGTCTAGGTCACTGTCTATTTCCACTCGGAATGCACCAAGGATGGTCACAAACCCCTGGCTCCACAGCAAGACTTGTGTCCAAATTCAGCTTGATGTGACTTGATGCTCCCTGGGACTGGAGAGGGGCACGGATGTTAATGCTAGTTGGCAGCCCAAAGCCGCCCCAAAACACAAAACAACAGGATGGGAGGGTGAGTCCTAAGTCCTCAGAGGCCCCGCGGCAGGTGGCCAGTGTCCACAGGCAGCGTCCCCCAGCCCTAGGGGGGGCTCCACACAATGGCTTTGCAGGCTGAGCAGAGCCCAGCTGGCTGCTTTAGCAGCCAAGAAAACTGGAGCTCAGAACCCATTGATGCCTGAGGCCTGTGTATGTCTAGTCCTGGACCAGGCTCTCAGCCTATCCTTTCTGAGGCTCCGCCTGTATGCCGTCTTTGATGCCATCAGGGCAGGCTTGCTTAAGACACTGTGAACCAGTATTTGGAAGCCAAACCCACTGGGTGCTTTCCCTCCCTGGCACTACGGATGGGCCTTTCCACAGCCCTCTGCCTGACTCTTGGTCCTGAGCCCAACGAAGGAGGCCACTCTGGGCCTGGTAGCTTTGGAAGGGGGTTCTATATTAGAATATTGGAATATTAGAAGGCTATTCTGAGTGATAAAGAACATGAGCTCAGGGCAGTACCCCAGAGGATGGAGAGATGGCTCATTTACTGAAAAGATTTGGGCTCCTGTGTGCATGAGCTCTCCTTCCTTCAGACCCAGTCCAGGGCTGTCCACTCAACAGGGATGGTGGCACCTGGTCTAGCACAAGGCCCTAACTTCTGCAGCTCATTTCCTGCCACTTCCCTTGGGAAATTTACCTGTTTTCTTTCAAATCTCCCTGTCCCCAACCATGGTAGGAGCAGAATAAATGACTGAGGCCTGGAACAACCTGAACCCTGTGTTGCCCTCCTCTGTTCTTCAGAGTAGGATACAGGTTCCTGACCACACCCTGGGTCTGTGATGCTGTCCTGTGTGAACATCTCTAATGTGTGGATGCTTAGGACCAGGGTTCTGCAGCTCTGGGTCCTGGACCTATTAGGCAGTCAGTAGATAGGATAAATCCCAACCCCCACACAATGAATATTGCCCAGGAGACCCCCCAAGGTCTTGCCTCTGGCAAGTGAGTGTGGCCCAACAGGGCATCCCAACTCCCCTCCCAGGCGCCTGGCAGGCAGGCCAGGGTACATGGGATGGGGGACGGAAGGGGGGTTCTGAGCCTTGGAGCCAGAGGATCCCAGGGGGAAGAATGGGGCTGGCCCGGGGCTCCACACCACAGTCGCCTGGCGTCTGTCAGGAGGGACGTGCTTGTATAACATGGCACCAATCAATTCTCCCCCAATTTCTTCCTAGGCCAATCTGGAGCCAGATCAGAGGAGGAATTCCACAGCCGGCTGAGTGGAGCCAGGCTTAATGCTGAGAGAGCCACCTCCCCCACGGCGCTCCCCCTGCAGCCCCCAAATCACAGCCAGAGACCAATTACCAGCCTCCAACAGGCCCCGGGGGTCCTTGGAAGGGCAGCTGCTGGGCCCAAACACCTCTACCCTGCATAGGCCCAGCCAAGTGGCTGGGGTCTCACTATCCTTCCACCCTGGGTAGGTGGGATCTGGGACCATGGACACCCCGACCATCTCTAAAGGCTGGGTTCTGCCCATCCCTTCACCATCTCCCCGCCTGACCACAGAAGCTGGGCCAAGGTTTTGTGTCTGTTTTGTGTCTATTCATAATGACCATCCAACCTGTGATCTTTTCCTGTGTGTGATTTGGTAAACTGAGTCATGAGGCATCTTGTCTTAAAAACTAAGAATGTCCCAGGACTGTGATGGGCTCACAGTTACCCACACACAGCTCACCCTGTTTTTTTTCTACAAAGTACAGGGTCTGGCTTCCTGGGCAGGAAGTCAGGTGGGGTTTACCAGGATGGGAGGGCAGCACAGAAAAGCAGTTATGTGAGTAAAAACTGAGTAGGGGGACCTGGGGCTGGCCAGCAAGGGTTGAGATGGCTAGCTGGGGAGTGGGCCAGCAGCTGCTGAAGCCTGCTGAGAGTCTCATAGGGATGCAGAAGCTGCAGCAAGTCTGACCTGGATGTGATAGACAGAACCCTGACCTTGGACTCAGCCCGGTTCCTACCCTGGCCTTGAACGAATGTCCACTGCACTGAGGTGTATGCAAGGTTCCTGTTGCTTTCAAAGGTTCTGCCTCAGGACCCAGCCACGGCCCACAATGCCAGTCTGCTACCCTTCTTGTTACAACCACATTGATGGTGTCCAGGGGACAATGGTCCTACTATAGAATCCTTCCTTCCTCTACCTTGAGTTTCTCCACTTTGAATACTCTTTAAGATTTCTCTGACCCAGACAAAAAATATTGCTGGTTCCATTAAGCTCTCCCTTCCCAGCTACATGTGCCCACACCCTGACACTTCTTTTATGACACATGTCCCTTCCAGAAATGACCTGGCACGTGCACTTGCCTCTGTCCGTGCCTGACTTTAAGAAGGTACAAACCGTAAGTGCCATTCACTGCTGGCCTATAACCCAGTCCAGGGCCTGACACCAGAAGGCAGTGGATACGTATTTGCTGGGCGAGTCAATGGACAAATGGGCATCAAAATCCTTGGCTAAAACTGAAAATAGAGAAACAACCCCCGGGTTACATGATCCCCCAACATCTGGTACATGATTCTTTTCAGTGAATTAACCAGCTGTTTTGGAGTCATGCATAACCAGGCTGATTATATTCATTTCTGTAGGTTGACTGGAGTCAGTGGAGGAGAGCAGAGTCTGGTAGGAGACCATGCATGCACAGAGGGAAGGAGGAGGAACTCCCTGTAACTAGTGCACAGAGGATGAGCTGAAGGACTTGTAAGATGGTTAGATCCCTTCCTCACGCTACCCACAAAAACAGAGTCCAGGTGGGTGGATGGCTTTAGAGAGAGCATGGGGACCTAACTGCAAAGAAAAAGAAACATGATATTTTAATAAAATTGTGCTGGGGAAATTTTTCTCAACATGATGCCAATACCAGAAATCATTAAGTGGTACGTAGTTCTTAACTAGATTAAATTTCTCAAAGTGCTAGGCTGCAACATGGCCAAGAATGGTAAGACCAAGTCAAGAAGGAGGGCCTTCCCTTGGGAGAAGTTTGGTTGGTCACCTGTTGAAATGAAAAGGAACTGGATATCTTTTTAGGGGTGCTGGGGATGAAATATTTTGCATTGCTAGCCAAATATTATACTACTGAGTTATTTACTAGTCCTTAAAAAAAAACAAACTTTTTACTTTAAGACAGAGTCTTATTAAGTTGCCAGGGCTGGCTTTGAACTTTCCATCCTCCTGCCTCATCCTCCTGTGCAGTTAGGATGACAGGCCTGTGCCTCCAGGCCCAGATGGGATGTCTTAACTGTCTCTGTTTTCCAGGGGTGTGGGGAGTCCAGCACTGTGGACCCCACACTTTGTTTGAGATGAATGACTGCTACTCAAGCGACTTCAAGGGTGTCACCTGCCTCGTGCCAGGGAGGGACAGGGGCCTTGAGTGTTCTCCTTGGTAGCAGCAATCCCACAAAACGCCACAAGCTTTCTGCTGATAGCAGAGCACAGGTTAGTGCTGTTAGAGTCCTGGGTCTCTGGCACCTTATGTGCATATGCAATGTACAGAGACTATGCAAGGACATAAGAAGCCACACTGAGGCAGGGAGCTGATTCTATTGTGCCCATTCAGTGATCTCTGTCCCCTCACTATGCCCCAGATAGGTTTCTCAAGCCCTCCACCATGCATGCCTTATAGCAATGTGTAGATAGAGCACCTTCTCATAAGAGCTCCCGAGACCTCTGGCTCTTGGGGAGCCTGGCTTTGCTTTGCAGGCCTTGGCCACTGGACCTTAGCAATGACAACCTCTACTTCCATGGCTGCTGAAGATAGACTGCGTATGTTGGCTTTTGAGTAACAGTGTCCAATGACCTCAGTCTCTCAGATTCATTTGGACTTTTGGGACATGGCTTATCACTCATGGAGACTGCTCCAAGCCTTGTCTCTCTACCACCAAGGTAGAGGTGGGAAGGTTTAAGAACAGATGTCCGCATAGAGACAGGTAGGCCATGGGAAGCGTAGCCAGGCTCTGAGACAGTGGCCTTGGACAGAGACGCTCTGCACCTGTTTGTACCTGCTGGGTCAGCTCTGGATGTCTTGGTAACAATTTGGGTGCCTGCAGTGGTTTCCAGCTGTCCTAGGCTTGTGGCAGCGAAGGTTTTGATATGTGTACCAGCACCTGTTTGATGCAAGGTCAACAAAAAATCGAGATACAGCTTCCCCAAAGTTGGAGGTAGCCAGGAGACAGGAGCCCATGAAGATGGCCCCAGATGGGTTTTCCTCAGCCACTTTGTCCTGATTACTCCCCAACCTGTGCATGTGGACCCAGCCCAGGCCCTCCTGTGACTTTCCAATGCAGATTCAGGTGCTGTCCCCGCCTCTGGCTGAGACTCCTTACAGTCATAGGCTGGTAACTGGCAATTACCAAAGAAAACCCACAAACCACTGTACATAATTGTCCCAAATCCCCAAAGCAGAGACCACATCAGCCACTCTGGGAGAGGAGGAGGACCACACTGAGACTGGCTCCTGGCAGATCTCATCTCTCAACCACAGGATCTTAGTGAGCCCCCTCTCCCCCACGAGGATTCTTGGGGTGGGGAACCACCCTTCCCACCAATGCCTGTGCTCCTGTTCGTTGTTCAAGGCTCCCTCCTCATTTGGAGCAACTCTGGGATTCCATGTTCCCCTTCAGGAAGCTGGCTCTAGGCTCTGTTCCCCAGCCTGGGAGGTGGCAGGCACATCTCTCGGAAGTAGTGGCTGGAGCCTGAGGTTGATGCGGGGAGGGAAGAGAAAGCCTTTCTAATTATAAGGCTGGGCCTAGGAAATGGGGGGATTACACACTGGCAGAGCTGGTAAATGCGGTGCACCAAGTAATGTGAAGTGAGTTGGGCCACAGGAGAGACCTCCCTTTGGAGAGCTTCTCACCACCGTGGTTGTTCTGGGGGATCTGACTTCCCATGAGGACAGCTGTCAGGCTCCAGGAGAGATGATGACCCCCTGTGGGTCATAGTGTAATCTAGCTTCAGGGGTGGAGAGAAAGACCCAGAGAGAGCCTGGATCAAAGTCCTGACATGCAGGCTGTTTCTGGGTATCAGATGGCCAAGGCAAAGGCAGCATGATCACACAGAGACAGTGAGGGCAGAGCTTCCCGAGGGGACCTTGTGCCTCACAGGACTGACCCAAGGATGAGGAACAAAGGAATATAGACCCTTAGTACAGGCTATGAAGGAAATGGGCTATCCTGTGCAAGAGGCTTGTGGCTCTGACATCTCCTCAAGGCCCTACCGAGACAAAAACCAGTATAGGAACAGGGATGGGCAAATCCGGAGTCGAGTTCCCAGGGACCCTCAAGTCCTACTTCCCCTTCAAGGGTCTGCATGCCCTGGGGGAGAAGGCAAGGTCTTTCAGACCCCTTCCAGTTCCAAAGTCCTGTGACAAATGGACATGAGTGAACTCCATGACAGATGCATCCACACCTCAGCTGGCTGCTGTGTGCCCAAGGGCATAGGTGTTCCTACCCAGAGTGAGACTCCAAGTAAGGACCCAGGTGGTAGGATCCACTTGAGACAGTCAGTAGGGGCTTGACAGCCTACAGAGTGAGTGGGACATACACAAGTCTAAACACCACTCCCCAGAGTCTTGCAACGACACATTCTAGTGACAGGAGCATGGTAGAAATGGCGCTGGGGGACTGGGCTCTGCCCCATGGGAACAGACCCTTGAGCCTCTGCAAACCTGTGCAGGCTCTGTGTTCTGTGGTAGTTTGTCACCGTGACATGGTAGGTAACAAAACTAAGGACAGATTCACTTACTTATGGAAGGGAAGAGGGGAGAGGCAGAGAGAGACTGACAGAGACCGACAGAGACAGACAGAGAGAAACTAGCGGTCAACCTTGGGTGCTGTTCCTCAGGTGCCCGCCTTGTTTGAGTCAGGATTTCTCATTAGTCTGAAACTCTTTGTGTATGCTAGGCTGCCTGGCTGATAAACCCAGGGGATGACAGCAGAAATTATCTTCTTTGCCTTTAAATGTGTACTTGCACACAAATGAACACATGTACTTGTACACACATGAACACACACATACACACAAGAAAATTAAGGCCTTCACTGGCAAATAGCTCCCCATAAACCTAATCACTGAGAAGCCTGTACCACACAGGCTTTGGGGAGCATCACAGATTCAGACCGTAGCAGGCAGAGGTTATAGTTCTTCTTTACAGGACTACCAAGATGGTTCCCTATGTGTAGGGCTCAGCCGAACAGTGTTGGTACACAGGAGGCGCTTAACAAATGCAACTATTGTGACTCCCAGGTTCTGCAGCTTCACATAGGTGCCAGGCTGAGACCTACGGCCCCTGCTGCCTGACACTGGGTTCCTAGTCTTAAGGGGTTAATGATAAGTAGGTGGGCTGGGGAGTTCCCTCTTGACCCCTCCAGTTTCCCTCTGCCTCCTAGTGCCCACTCAGGCAGCACCACACAGGGTTTTGTTGTTCACTGCAGCCTACGCTAGTGTCAAAAGGTTGGCAGGCTACTGCCGGGACACACATGGCTGATGGCAGGCCAGGGAGAGGCCATGGCCTGGCTCACTCATGTTCAGGGTCTAGTGCTGTCAGGGGTGCCTCCATGATGGGCTCTGGAGGGAATTGACTACCCCCACTGGATTCTGTCCATGGTGACAAAAATAAGATGACTGAGACCCATGTTTTCCCAACCTGAATCTACAAGGAAATGGGGAAGTCCAGAGGCCAGTATTCTGCTGTTGATCAGGCCTGAGGCTAGCCAAATTTTACACATCTCTCTAGAACTTAGGATCACCAGAATGGCCTTTCCAGGCACCCCGAGGGTCACTTCTATGGAATACGGCTTTCAACCATCTAGTCCAGCTGCCTTACAGCTTACAGGAGCAAAGTTAAAACAGGGCCAGCATGTCAGCCACTGCCCCATCCCCTAGCATCTACTGGGGCCCGTCCTCTTCAAGAGTTTGTATGTCTGTCCCCTAGAAAGCTCACCCTTCCTTTTGGCTGTCCAGAGTTTTTAGGCCAGGCCAACCCTGAGCCCGGCACCCCCTGGCTAGGTTCCAGGGGATCTGGCAGCCTGGCTACACTGGCCAACATCTCAGCCCAGCTCACCTTACTCCTAGGTCCAGGCACCTGGCCCTCTCAGCTCCTGCCTGTCTGCTTGGGATGGCACTGTGTCCTCAGACCTTATCCATGTCTTGATCTGAAGATTTCATGGGATAGAGGAGTTACTTCCACCCTGGCATACCTATATCCAGTTTTCCTGTCCTTTGTAGTAGGGATCAGCTTGGACCAGTGACATCTGCCTCCCTGTACACTCCCATCTAAAGGAGGGTGAGTAATTATATTGCTGTAAACTGGAAATGCTTTTCAGCTGCAGAAACAACAGCCAGAAGGCCCAGGATCCCACCCGGAGCTCCAGCTGCAGGCTGGGCTGCTTTCCTGGTTGGTGGCCAGCAAGGAAAACAACCAGAGAAGGGGGATGTGAGGGGATAGGGACCTGGTGAGCTCCCCTTCCACTCACCACACTCCCAGGGTCAGATGTTCATAGAGATAGAAGAATGGACAGATAAATGGATGGGTGGATGAGGACATGGATTAGATTAGTGCATATCAGATATGTAGATAGGCTAATGGCTGGCTGGCAGGCTTGATGAGCGGATGGATGGAGAGATAGGTGGATGGGTGGGTGGGTAGAAGAATGGCTAGGTAGATTGACAGATGGGTAGAGGATGAATGGGTAGAGGGATGAGGATTTGGGTAGGTGGATAGAGAGATAAATGTACAGACAGATGGGTGGGTGGATATGTGGGTAGATAGATGAATGGAGTTAACGACCAATAATATATCTAGAATCTAGCCAGTAATATGTGTATGCACGTAAGCTAATGTAGATGTAGGTACATTATGACATGAAGAAAATAGATCAGGAAAGTCTAAGCACACAGGAGTGAAGAACTGTGCAGGTGATGGACACAGATTGTCTAGGAGAATATAAAGCTAAGTGTTTTCCTAGTTCTCAGGGTTTCTGGTCGGAGATAAGTACCCAAAATATGTTTGAGACTGAAAGTGCACATTTTAATGTGAAGTTACACAGCTTTCGTTCCAAATGCCCATTCTAATTGTATAGAAATTCATTGAGTTGTATAGACTTTGGGTCTAGTTAATTTCTTAGTGTGGTGTTTTTATTTATATGCAAGATCTTTTAGTTTTAAAAGTTGGATAGATATACAGACAGATGGGTAGATGAACAGTTTTAAAAGGATCTGGGAGAGGGTCTAAGGGGCAAGTAGAAGCTTCAGCTCCCTTCTCTTTGATGCTAGAGGCAGGAGAGCCACAGCTTACAAGGGTCCAGTCCCTCACCGAAGAGGCTCAAAGTAGTTCTGAATCCCTGCTTGAATTTGTTTAACAGTTCTTTGGGTGGACACTTCACATGCCACCTAAAAGCTTGCTCTAATCCCTTCCTTGCAAGGATTCAGAGGTTGCGACTGAACTCTCTGTCCCGTGATATGGAGTACAATGGGAATCGGAGTTAGCTCACCTGGAAAATGGAGGGTAGATCCCACCCCTGATGTGCCCATGACAGGGGTGGTATGGGAACCAACAGGCACAGGATCAGGATCTGGTGAAGTCTGGAGGTCTTTACATGATGTGGTGGTTTGAATGAAAATGATCTCCTCAGGCTCACAGGGAGTGGTACTACTAGGAGGTGTGGCCTTGTTGGAGTGGGTGTGGCCTTGTTGGAGTAGGTGTGGCCTTGTTGGAATAGTTGTGTCCCTGGAGGTGGGCTTTGGGGTTTCAGAAGTTTGTCAGGCTAGTGGCTCACTTTCTCTTCCTGCTGCCTGCTGATTCAGATGTAGAACTCTCAGCTCCTTCTCCAGCACCATGTCTGCCTGCATGCTGCCATACCCCCCCCCCCATGAGGATAATAGACTAAACCTCTGAACTGTAAGCCAGCCCCAATTAAATGTTTTCCTTTATAAAACCTACCATCCATGGTCATGGTGTCTCTTCACAGCACCAGAAATAGTTTCAATAGAAACTAAGACAGAAGTGATCACCCTGGGTTAAAAGACCTCAAGTCCTTAATGGGTGGCATATAAGACACAAAGCTGGGAAAGGCACCACGGAGAAGGGATCAAAGTCATGTGTCTATGAACTAAGGAACAATGAGAAGAACCTTCAGCAGCAACCCAGACAGTCACCTCCCTCAATCAAGGGATCCTGGGCCTCTTTGTGGCTGGTTTGTTACCCAGGAGCCTATGAGAGACAACAGGGACTGACAACCTTCTGCTACATGATCCCAAGTGAAAGGTGGGTGAATGAGTGTGTGGAGAGATGTGTGAAGAGTGTGAACACTTGTCTTGAGCCCCTCCTGGCCTCTTGAGGTTCAGTTTTCTCATCTATATGCATGTCTTATAAAGGACAACATTTGAGGCTTATAACCCAGCCTTATTTTTGGCCCAAATTTTCCGATTTCTGATCCCCTAAGATCAAGCAGAGCCACAAGCTGAACTGCAAGTTCCTGCTACATATATTCTTGCTGTGCTGGACTGTATCCCATGAGCTGGAACCAAAATAAATCCTCCCTGTCCTAAGTTGCTCCCGTGAGGTTTTTTGTTGCAGTGAAGAGAACTTCACTATTGTGTCCTGGACCTCTGGCCAGGGAGTGGCCTGTTAGCTGCTAGAACCCTGTAGCTCTTGCTTTTCCTGGGAGCCTATCATGAGTCCCTAGATGGTGCCTGATCTAAACTCCCTGGAAAGGACTCTTTCTTGAGCCTGTGATAAAAATCACTGTCCTATGATCCTAAAGTTTCCTGGGCTAGAGTCACAGCTTTTGATTGCCACTGTCCATGGCCTAAGTGACCATAACTATACTTCTGAGCTCTTATGACATTCAAGGCTCATGCTGGTCCCGGACTGCATCTACTTGTTCCCTGTGGCTTGCAAGCTAGGTTCCCCTATGATACCTAGGCCTAGGTTGTGGGAGCATCGCCCACTACGTGTCCCTGCCCAGCCTTGCCCTCTGTCCCTCTTCACACTAGCCTGCAATTACAGTGCCTGAAGGAGCTGAGCAGTGCAAAGCTGCTAATGGGCTCAGAATGAGGGTCTTCCTCCTTCACAGAGCCAGGGATCCAGGCACAGTGTCTAGATGCAGCTGAGGCGTGGGAACCTGCTGGCCCGGGGAGCCCCTGGTCTCCCAAGGCTTGCCCCTGCTGCCCCGCCCTCTGAGGTCATTTTCCGCCCAGCCCAAGTCTGCTGGAGAAAGCTCCCAGAGCACCTCAGAGGGCCAGGCACTCCCCAGTTGCCAAGCCGGAGGGGAGCCACGGGCAAGGGGCCACAGGAACCCCACCAGGCTGCAATTTAAAACAGGAGGCGAAGCTGGCAGCTGCCAGGGAGCAGCTGAAGGGGGCGTGAGGAGCAGCCCAGCCTGGGCCCATCAGGGAGGGTGGAGCTAGGACTTGGAGCCAGCTCTACATGTGGATATGTGCACAGGGATTGAGACCTACACAGATGGGGCCAGGGTGGGCTGGCCATCTGATGTGGTAACCATATCACTTGTCCTGAACCCTTATGTTCCCCAAGTGAACCTGCGAACCCCATGTGTCCCCTTGTATAAATCCAGAAACAGGAGGCTCATGGAGGCCCACAGGGTTCCTTGGTGGTGTTATTCACATGTGAATCCCAGCAGCAGCCTGGTTCAAGACTGGGTCTGTACACAGGGTCAATGCCAAGGACAAGATGTAGGTGGTGTTGCTATGACTGGTCCCAAAGCTGCTGGCACAGATCTGTTCCCTTGGTTCCCCGAGCAAGAACCAAAGTCTGTGGGCAAAGCCAGGTTCCCTCCAAAGGCTCTAGCTGCCTCATATCCCATTATGGTTTGGATGTGAACCATCCCTCTCACGGTTCATGGTTTGGGACCGGATTCTCAGTTGCTGTTGTTTGGGGGCCTGGCAGAGCCTAAGGTTAGCAGGATCCCTCTAGAGGAAGTACCTCACCTGCGGTGCACTTTGAGAGTTAGAGCCAAGCCTCCGTTTAGTCTCTGTTTCCTGATCTGCCAAGATGTAAGGAGCTGCCAGTGCGGGTTTCCCACTGAGCCACAATACACCTTTCTTCCCAAAATTTCGTCCCACAAAATGGCTATTTTGGTCACAGCTACAAAAGAAGCAACTAATATATTCTTTTGGTTTCCTCTTGCATCCAGCACTGAACCGCTTGGACTCACAGCCACATTCCTCCATCTTGGCCTTCTGTCCCCGAGTGTCTTCCCTGTGGGTGTGTCTGCATTGAGCCTTCTAGAAGGTTCTAATATACTGATGCAGCCCAGGAGCAGAATAGCATTTAGATATCCCCATTCCCCATGGACCTGCCTCACATCCCTGTAACTCCCAAGTCCCATGTCCCTGCCATGTCTCCCCACTATGTCCTCTAGTCCTCCTGCTGAGGAGAGTCTGGGACTCTAAGCAAGTGGGACAGCTCTCTATGGAGGAGAGCATCCCCAAGCAACAGGACACAGAGGTACCACCACTATAGAAATCACTGGGGCAAGAACCCCAGAGAACCTGATTCTGAGACCCAGACAGTCATATGCTCACGTTTATCTCCCTGGCCTCTCTTGAGGTGGTTCTGGCTCTTTGGCTTTCAGGATGGGCCTATCCAGAAGACCCTACCCCTGGAGGTCTCCTTGCTAATCTGCAAAATAAAGTTGTAGTTAAGATTATTATATATAGGCAGTGTAGTGGTGTCCACCTTTAATCCCAGCTTGAGGGAGAGAGAGGTGGGAGAGGAGTTTTAAGTCAACCTAGTCTACATAGTGAGCTCCAGCACATAGAGAGACCTTGTCTCCAAAAACCAACAACAAAAAAAGATTGTTAGACATCAAAATTGTGAGGTAGATTATGTTTAACAGTCAATATAATACTGGCTGCTATGAGGAATACATTTCCCACTTGGTTTAGCATGGTCCAACAATGTGTGGCTGTGTAGTGGCACTGTTTCCCACTAGTCACATGACCCTCACTGTCATGGAACAAGTTGCTGAGGTGACCTACAGGTAACCTTGGCCCATGGCGGAACTATGCAGTGATGTCTGGGTCTGCAATAGTAGGGATGGGCTATTAACACTCCCTTATGGAAGAAGGAGGCATCCCCATATCCTCACCTAAGACCCCAGACACCAGTCCCTCCTGCCTTGGCTGTGCATGGTTTAGGAAATGGGCTGGGGTGGTCACAAGAGATGCAGCTTTCATGAGTTGTCACTATGCTGAGTTGGTTTTTCTGTGATATAGCTGTTTAGGGTCACCAATATTCTTGAAAGTAATTAACCCCAATAAGCTCATTGGTTCAGCTGAACATAAATAGAATCATACTTTGGTCTCCTAGCTCCCTATCTGGGATGAGAAGATTTATATGTCTCCCAAGGAAAAGTCACATGATATTAACTTACGTGTGCTTAATGAGAGAAGCCACCATCCTTGGTATCATCATGATCATTGCTACCATCACCTTCAGAGACCAAGGCCCCAAGGAAGCACAGAAGGAGACAACTGGTTAAAGGCAACAGCCATCTTGTCGATAGATTTATATCATGTTCACTGGAGTATGTCAAAAATAACCAGAGAGGCTAAGGAAATGGGCCATTTGCATAGTGTCTGCCACACAGACACAAGGACCCAAGTTTGGGTCCCTAGAACCTGTATAAAAGCCGGGAGTGAAGAGAGAAATTGCTCAGAGGTTAAGAGCACTGATGGCTCTTCCAGAGGTCCTGAGTTCAAATCCCAGCAACCACATGGTGGCTCACAACCATCTGTAATGAGATCTGATGCCCTCTTTTAGTATGTCTGAAGACAGCTACGGTGTACTTATATACATAAAATAAATAAATAAATCTTTAAAATAAAAAAGCCAGGAATGCTGTGGCACATGCCCTATAATCACTTCTCCTACTGTGTGCCTTTGTGCAATGACACAACTTCTCTGAACCTCTTCTGCTGCTCACAGTCAGGACAAAAGATGAAGCCTGCTCCACGTGGTCCTGTGATGTTATTTACAGAGTGGAGGTGCTGGCACCCTCAGCGGGAGCAAAGGCTGGTTTCCTGTAGGAAGAGGCTGGCCGGTAGGACAACTCGAGCTTAGGCCTGGCACAGATACCTCCACAGAGTGGTGTACTGCTTCCCAGGGCCTGAGACGAAAGACTACAAAAGAGTAGTCTGCCTTCTAGCCCTGGAGCCTGGGTAGCACAGTCAGGGCATGGAGAGGGCTTCTCTGCCCTAGAAGAGACACCTGGCCCTGGAACTGCCATCTTGACCTGTGGGCACATCCCTCAGGCTTCCAAACATCTTTTACAGCTCTTCTGCATCTGTCCCCTTCCAGTTTCCATAACCATGATATCTTCAGATTAGTACTACTGACCCTCTATGGCCTCTATTTAAATAATTACCCTCAAAGACACTGGATTTCCAAGGTTTCACTTAAGGTACCACAGAACATTACAGTTCCTGGGTATACTGTCAACACAATGTGTCCCCAAGCCCTTGCTGCTCTGTGCTTACTGAGTCAGAGATGTCATGGCCTGTGAGGGCTACATGTGCCTGCATCTCATTACATAGCAGTCCTCCCACTTAGCCTGCTGGGATTACAGGTCTGAGCACCATATCTGGCTCCAGCCTCATTGATGCCTATTTCTCACACTGTCTGTCATTCAGCCCTTCAACAACTGTACAGCTGTGGCATGTCACACTTTCACATCTCCACAACCAAGTGTGCACACTCTTACCACTACAGAGAGGAATGCTACGCCCTCAACAGTAACTCCTTAACCCCACCCTGGCCACTGGCCCCACTCAGCCATTTGTTGCCCTCATATCCTCCTGCTCTGGATGTTTGCATCCCTGGGCTGCAGAGTGTGGCCACAGAGGCAGCGTTCTGACAGATCGTATGGAAACCGAGAACCTAATGGGCTCTGGTGGTTCAAACAGGTCTTCCTGGTGGAATGAGTTCAAACATCCAGGAAGAGGTGGGAGGGCTTCTGGATCCTTCCAGGGGGTACAAAGCACTGACCATGTTAACTGCCTTTGCAGAGAGGCCCAAAGCACAGATCAGCTGCGTCAGTGACCCAGTCCACCGAGTCTTACTCATGAATGCAGACACACTACCTGGTCCTGCCCTCACCCCCTCCTCCAAGGGTGCCTTTTGCCTACCAGTAGTCATCTCCACAGAGATGGCAGGTGGCAGGGTATGGGGCATTCAGGCTTCGGAGGTATTCTCAGCTGAGTACCCGGGTGGCAAGGTACTTTACACATAGGATGACCTCGATTCTCTTTTGGGGAGCCTTCAAGAACTGGGGGAAAGATCGTAGCCAGCTGGACACGTGGGTAGAAACACTGCTTCACCCCAATCAAGCTGACTGTACTCTACCTCAGAGACAGAGCAGGACCCCAGACAGGGCGCCTTGAGTCCTCTAGACTGTAAAGACTCTATGCAGCCAGAGAAACCAAGAAGAGAGGAGCAAGCCAGAGCCAAGGGTCACACCACCTGGAAAAGCGGGGCTGTGCTTTCTCTGAGCCAAGTGGCGAAAACAGCAGTTAACCACTCCAGCACCGCCGGCAAGGCTAAATCTCAGCCCTGCCCTTGGTTATCACCTGACTAAGATGCTCAGGAAGCTCATCTTCCTCAGGCCACTGGAATGGAGGACTCAGGCCTGGAAGAAGCCAAGCCTGGGGCTAGAGCTGGCAGAGCCCTTCTGTCAGCCATGGTAAAGTCACAGATGTCATCCTGTCTGGCGGCCTCCTTCCAGGGTCATCTGGTAGAAGAGACTCTGTGAGGTAAGAGAAGGCGGTGTCTAGAGCTACTGAAGATGCCTCTGGGCAAGGGGCAAGCCTGCAGGGCACAGAAGAATAAAAACATCACACACGGTACCTTTAGCTGACAGTCAGGAATGAGACAGGAGAGGCCACACAAGGCCCCGAAGTGCCTAGCACCCGAAGCCTTGTTTCTCAAGAGCGGCCTCTCAGACCACCACAGCTTTTGTTGGTAGACACTGCAGCATTTTTCTGTGACCTCTGTGGTAAAGCCTATGCCCTTCATTCATCACCCTGGCATTTCTGTCCCTTTAAAAGACAGAGAAGCTATGGTACAGGAGCCTGCCTTTGGTCCAGGTTCTCTCTAGTGTTGCAGGAGACTGGGGCTCAGACTTTTTGGGTCTCTCTCGGGATGAGTAGATGTTTGTAGTGAGACCTCCATCTCCACCTGGCCTGGCCATTTCTTGTGTGAGGTGCTCAGCCTGCTCCTTTTCAGGACAGCTGAGGCTGCTGTGTCCACTTCCCAGATGTGGAAACTGAGGCCGAGAGGAGAAATCCAAAGATGGGAACTGGGAAGAAAGAAGAGCAAAGGGAAATATCAGGTAGCCTAGTCATGAAGGTGTGGCTTGTTTTCTCTGGATTTCCCCACAAAGCTAGAGTTTCTCCACCTGAGACTCCAACAGCCTAGCCCCACCCACCAGCCATACCTGCTGGCTGGCAGCTTAGGACCTTCAGAAGAGCACCCATAGGTTCAGACTATTCCTGGTGCTTCCTGTTTGTCCTCAGGGCCTGGCTGACAGAGGAGAGGCTCTCTGAGTTTGGTTGGGATTCATAGGTGCCCCCAATTGCACTGTGACAGTCTCTCGGGAGTTAGGAACCAGTGAGCACAGCCCCTGTCTCTCACAAGATGCTGCCTGGCCCAGAAGAACTTAGCATTGGTTGTCACTCACCAGCCCTGAGTGTGTCCCCATCCTCACCTGTCCCAAAGAGAGCCCAGGGCTTCTGAAGGTCAGATGAATCACCCCAGGGAGTTCTGTCTTTATCGAGTGCAACAGCCACGTGTGCTTCTGCTTAAAGTAGAAAGGAGGGAGATGGCCCTGAGCAGCCTTGGCCTCTGGCCAAGTAGATTCCAAGGGAGTTTTCCAGGATGACCAGGAATTAGAATCTGCTCCTGGCCCAGTCCCTCAGGACCCACTCACAGCACTGCAGGGAGAGAAGAGTGCACATCCACCCCACCCCCCCGACCTGCATCCCTAGCTTCTAGAAGAAAGGACACTTTTAGCCAATATTGAGCTCTGGGGCCTGACAGGCCCAGAGCTGGCAGCAGCTTGAATCAAGGTTTCCAGTGTCTACCCTATGGTGCTGGTTAAGTACTGGCATGGCCTAGTTCCTACGGGCAGGAGTCACCTCTCCTATGCAGGCAGAGACTGAAACAAGGTACAAGGTGGGTAGACATGGTGTCAGATCCTTAAGGGAACTATACACACCCTCACTCCAATGATGGAGGCTGGAATTGGCAAGACGTAATTAAAGACCCACCAACATAAATCTTAAACCCCTGAGAGTCACCTTCCAGGACCAATGCCAAGATGGGCAGGTTTAGAGGACTTCAGAGTTCCAGGGTCCCAGCTGCTGGTGGGTTAGCTTGTGATTTTCTGCTCTGCTCTGCTCTGCTCTCATCTTTGCGACATGAGCACCCACTGTCCCTACTGCTGCTGGTCATTCAGGACAGTGCCTGTTGAACTCTGTATTCTGGCAGGAAAGCCCCACTCCTCCCTGACTGGGGAATTCGCTCAGAAGCAGAAGTTTGCTCACATACCTTGAAACCCCCAGCCAGGGTCACACTAGGGTGAGGTCCATGAGAACTTCAGACAGAGGCTGTAGGAGGAAATTTGGGAACCCCCTGAACACCTGATGGTCTGGGAGGTATTCCAGGTTTACTTTTAGGGTGTGAGGGATACCAGGTCATGCGTGAGTGAAGCCAAAGGAGGAAGGGACCAGGCCCAGCTTCTGACCACCACATGACCCTTGGCCAGTTGCTCCCTGCACCTGACAGTAACCTGCGACTAACTGGGGTCTCTCTCTCACCTTGGGAAAAACATCGTCTGGGTAGCCTCCTCCTGACATAATCACTGCTACTGGGAAGAGTCCTGACCATGAAACATTTATCAGCTACACACTAGCCCTGGTCTGGCTACCACCTGCCACTTTGCCTGCTTTTAAATAGCAAGAAATCGGGTTGTGGTGGCGTACGCCTTTAGTCCCAGCACTTGGGAGGCAGAAGCAGGAGGATTTCTGAGTTTGAGGCCAGCTTGGTCTACAGAGTGAGTTCCAGGACAGCCAATGCTACACAGAGAAACCCTGTCTTAAATAGCAAGAAGTCAGTAATGCCCTTCGCAGGACCACCCTGGATCCCTGATGGAGGGTCAGTGTTCAAACTCATTCTTACATGTAGCCATTGGCTCAGCCAGATTCCTGGAGGACACATCACCAGGTCCTGTCTACACTGGGTAGCTACCTGGATGGGTGTGGAGATGAGGGAAACCCAGCTCATCACAGACTCCTCAGTGCTATGGTGAGCAAGCCTCTCCCCAGCTCCAGGTCCTTGACTGGGTGGGAAAGCAGAGAGGAAGATGAGGAGCCCTGGGTGCTGGGGCTGGGGGGAGGGGCTGTCTCTCCATGGGGGACCCTTCTCTCACTCTCCTGGACCCTCCCTTCACAGAGAGTCTTCTACCGAGAGCTGTGTCCTCAGCCCCGTGTTGTGCAAGTCACACCTGTGCACAGACCACAATCCCCCTTACATTCTCACACTTGTTCATATCCTGCTGGTGCTCCTGGATGAGTGAGCCACCAAGAAAACATCCTGGTCATTGCAATTCGTGAGGTTTATGGATGCTCAGGAGAGGTTTGGTAATCTGAGGGTACAGACACCAGGGGCATTTTCCAGGCAGCTGACCCTGGGAACTCCTGATCTTGCCCCTGAGCAGAAAAAGCTCCCAGTTGCTTGGCATCCATAGCAATAAGTGTGGAAGGAGAAGACCCTAGTGTAACTTTAATTTTCAAATCCTACTTTTAATATGGGTTCTTAAACGCTTTAACCTCTCTTCTATCCCACCACCCAACAGAGATAGTGAAAAAGAAAGGTTATTAGGATATGGGGGAAGTGGACCTGTTTAGAAATTGTTCTTTGAAAGCAAATCCAATCTGCATTGTCAGGAAATCAGCAGCAGCAGCTTGATCCACTCCCATACACTTCACAGATATACCAGCAGTCCAGTTCAGTGGCGTTGGGATAGCAACAGCGGAAGCATGACTTAGCAGGAACAGCCAGGCCTCAGCTAATCGGGCAGGACTCAGCAGGAGGCTACCAGGACCATTAGGGATGCCAGCAGAGAAGTCCTTTGCCAAAGATCAGTGAAGACACGAGACCAAGAAGCATTGCAAAGCCAGCTATGTGAGCAAGCCCTCTCGCAGTCAGTTGAGCCCTATTTATACCCTCCAAGCATCACGTGTTCTCCATGGGTCTTGCCGAACCATGTGTCTCGCCTCAGCATGTGAGTCTCTATCAGCCAACATCACTCTGCAAATCGTCCAGTCCAAGGAAGCTGCAAGAACCCACCAGCACACCACCAGAGGTTTTTTTGATGCATTTCTCTCTATGGAGTCATGACAAATGGAGCTTAACTAAACAATGTAAGGCAGACCAATACAAGTGTGTTGTTAGTGAAGAATCCTTCATCATGCATCCTTTTGCTTTAGCAAAACATCCTTTCACCTGTGTCTGCTTCAGGAAAACACTTCTTCATGTGTCTGCCCCAGCAAAACACCATCCAACACAACTGACTTTCCAAAGAACTCTTACGTTTCCACCTTACCCTAGGCAGGGGAACAGGAGCGAGGGAATTAGGAGAAGCCTTTTGATACTGACCCAAGACTTGCTACCGCTGTCCTGAGGATGGTGCGCGGGATGCTCTGAGGCCAACTATTAACATGCCCCTGTCCATGTCTGCACCATGGACCCAAGGAAGCTAGAAGGGGTGATATGGAGAGGATGGAGTGAGTTCGACATGGTCAGGTGGTCCTTGTGTACCTAGACTACAGGGACCCCAAGGATGCCTGACAGGGTGAGTCCTCTGCCTCCTGAGAGCCACCTTGTCCTCAGCTGCATCTTAACTAATTTGGTTCCTTCAGATGCCAGAAATACGACCATAGGCATTTCAGCGGCCTCACAGAGGATGGGGCTTGAAAATACTCTGAAAGTACTCTTGGGATAAAGTGCACCTGTTAGTCCCCTGCAAGAGTCACTGCAGTGTCACACAGCTGTGGAGCAGAGACCCCATGAGGCTCAGTCTGCAGTACCTACAGTCTTCTAGCTACAACCCTTTGAGAGTCAGATGGGCTCTCTCTCTCTCTCTCTCTGCCTCTGTCTCTCTCTCTCTCTGTGTCTTTCTGTCTCTCTCTCTCTTGCTCTCTCTGGGTGGTGATGGTGATGGTGATGGTAATGGTGATGGTGTGTGTGTGTGTGTGTGTGTCTGTGTGTCTGTGTGTGCAGGCTAGAGGACAATTACTCCTGGTGTGGTTTGTCAGAACTTTCCACTCTTTTTTTTTTTTTTTTGGACAGGGTCTTTCACTATTCCAGATGTTGCCTAGAAAGCTAGGCTGACTGGCCAGCAAGTCTTGGGAATCCCCTTGTCTTTATCTCCCTAAAGCTGGGATTACAAGTATGTACAGCCACTCTGGACTCTTTTACACCGACTCTGGGAACCGACTCAGTCTTTGTGTGGTGCAGGCACTTTACCAACTGAGCCTGGATTTGCTGTTTCTTGGAGTGTGAATGAGAAGGCCTGGGTGGGGGTGGTGGGAGCAAGGGGGTTAAGAGGAGCCTCTCAGTTGCTCTTCTGTATGGACTCCTAGCCTCGCTCCAGGGCCTGCTCTAGCCTGCTGAGCTGCTCCTTGCTCTCTGGTTTATGGCCAACTCAATCCCTTGGGTTGAGATTGCTGTTGCTAAAGGCCCTCACGGTCGCTGCTGGCCACAGGCCTCTGCTCTTTTTACTCAGAATTTTAATTGTTTCCAAACTAATCCTCAGGACGGAGTGAGCTCTGTGCAGATAAACCAGTCACAGGGAGAGCAGCACACATCCTATCTTCCCACCCCGAGACGGCCACAGTCTGGCTGGGGTGGGGTGGGCAGCTGCCCAGGGCTGTGATGTAATCGCCTAGCAATGTCCAGTGTTCTTCCCACCCGGCCGTCTCGGAGTGCCCGTTCAACCAGGCGGCCAGCTCCTAGGGAGTTTTCCTTCATCTGTTCTTGGCTTGGCTTTCTATTAATCCTATTTTCACTCATTTCTATCCAATTTAAGACAACTTCTGTGAGTCAAAATTAGTAATCCTTCGTGATTCCTGTCCTGTGGCCTCTCTGCTCACGGCTCAAGGGTGGCCTCAGAAAGAAGGAGGTTGGAGGTCAGGCAGGCAGAGAGGGGAGAAGACACCCCACAACATGAATGGGCTGGGGGGGGCTCCTAGTTTCATGCCAAGGAGCTTTTACAAGACAGAGGGAACAAAGTCCCACACCCAGCATCGTAAAAACCAGTCACTCCCACCAGTCATTGCTCCGTATATCTGTGCCCAAGAGCAGTGGTTCCTCCTCAGGATTTACCCCTGTACAAGCCCATGTTCATGCCAGCCCCACTCACGAAGCACTCAGGCCCTTTAAAAAGAACAGAGACACAGAAAACACAGGTGACAGAAGAAAAAAATAGATAAATTGAACATTGTCCAAGCCAACACTTTTATGTGATGAACCCAGGGAAATGAAAAGGAAAAAAAAACCCAAAACTTCCAAATGGGGAAACTTTTCTTATAAGGAGCCAGGATCAGCCACCACAGGCAACCAAAGAGCTCAACAACAAGAGAGAACCTCTTAAACTAGGAATGGTGGTCCTTGCATGGTTGAGCATGTGATGGGAGACTGAGGCAGGAGGATCACTGATAGTTACAGGCCAACTTGAGTTACACAGCAAGACCGTGTCTCCAGAAAAACAGGCAAACAAACAACCTCAGAAGATTTGTTATGTTGGTGAATGCCTTTAATTCAGGCACCTAGAAGGCAGAGACAGGTGGATCTCTGTGCTTTGGAGACAAGCCTGCATAGTGAGTTCCAAGCTCACTGGGGCTACAGAATGAAACCCCTTCTCAGACAAAGCAAAACAACAAGATGCAAACTCTGCACATGGCTTGACATTCCTCTAGAGCTGGGATGCAGCATCATCCAAGACTGACATTCTTTCTGAGGTATCTGCCCAGAATGCTCACACAAAACCTGACTGGAAATGTTTGAGGGATCCCCAATGTTCACCAGCAGATGCAGAGCACTGATAGGCTGGCCACACTGGAGAAATACCTGTGCAGAAGAGCGGGCTCACATGAGAAATCTGAAAAACATGATACTCGGAAGAGGCTTGGACACAGGAGGCCAAATCACATCATTCCATTCTCATGAGAAGACTGGAACGGGCAGGACAAAGTATTAATGGGTGTTTGGGGTCATGCCTTAGGGAAGGACAGCTCCGGGCTGGGGCTCCCTTTAGGAGGTGGTGATATGTTCTAAAGTTGCCTGTGACGCTGGTTGCACAATTCTATAAAGTCATGCCAAAGACCACTGAGCTGTGTGCTTTAAAACTGCAAGGAAAGGGAACTGAATCCAACAAAAGAAATTATGAAAAATATTAAGGATGGCTGAAGCTATAATTTAGTTGGCAGAGTACCTGCTTAGCAGGCATGAAGCCTTGGGTTCTATCTCCAGCAGTACCTACTAAGCTCAGGACAGAAACCTCTGGCTTTAATCCCAGTACTCAGAGGCAGAAACCGAAGGACTCAGGGTCCAAAGTCATCCTTTGCTATCTGGTGAGTTTGAGGCTAGTCTGGGCTTCAACAGGAAACACACAAGTGGAACTTTATGAGCTGGGTGTTGTGGCCCATACCAATAATTTCAACAACACAGAGGCTGAGGCAGGAGGATTGTTCCGAATTCAAGGTTAAGTCTGGGCTACGTAGTGAGGATCAGGCCAGCCAGCATTACATGATGACATTCTACAAAAACAAACAAACCAACAAACCTCAAAACAAACAGGTGATCCAAACCAAAACAAGAGCAACAAGCAGGGAAGAAATAATAACAAAAGGCGCTAAGAAGATCAGAGGGCTAGAACCCCTAAGAAGCGCTGCCATAGCTTCTGCTTGGGAGGCACAGCAAAGACGTGATTGCTGAAGGCCTGCATTGCGATGGTGCTCTCAGCTCTTGCTCGTTGAGCCTATGCTCTGTCTGAGCTCACTTCAGACTTTTTAATGTGTTGACTCAGTTAATCCTCCTGTGATCTGGACAGGAAGGGGCCTTCGTAGATGGAGAAACTGAGGTAAGCCCAAGTTTACCAAGTGGTAAGTGAAATAACTCATGTTCATACTTTGGTTCTTGGGATCTGAGCATTGCCCCTCAACCCTAGTGAAGTCTCCCACACACACAAGGAGGACCCAGTGGGAGATACATTCCAGGCCTGGCAGTCCTTGCCAAGGATTGAGGTCAGTCCTTGGGGGATATTCAAGGCCATGACATGCTGCAGGCCAGAGAGGCGGACTCTGAAACCACCGTGAATAAAACCTAACCATCTCAAGCCTTGGGCATTCTGTTAATAAAAGAACAGGGGATGCCTGTGGGAGCCCACTGGTGCCTGGACAGGCCGGAAGCTTGAGAACACAGATTGAAGACCTGGCCTCTAGTATCCTGAAAGACCCAAGAAACCAGGACTCTGAGCAGCCTGGACTGTGAGCATCCTGAGCTGTGAGCATTCTGGGCTGAGGTCTTGGTCGTGTTTTTGTCACCTCTGCCCCAGGGGAACTGTGTAGCCACAATTCTCAAACACCAGCTGTCCCACCAGCCTTGCCCAGCATGAAGAGAAAGGGCTGGGCTAATCCCAAGGTCGCTGTACCTTGCTTTTGCCTTGGGACCCTCCCATCTTCCTGCTGGCTTGTACCTGATCCTCATACCCAGCATCCAGAGTCCTGTGGGCTCTGGGCCCAGCGTTGTCTGGCTTCTCCCCAACCCTGCAATATCTTTAAGGGACCTTCCAGAGGCCTTAGCCTCAATCCTAAGGGAGTGCCATTGTGTACCCTTCTTGCTGTGTAGCCCAGGCTGACCTTGAATTTACAGTCCTCCTGCCTCAGTTTCCTGGGTGCTGAGGTATGCATATAAGTATGCATCACCACAACCAATTTAAGGTCATGAGACTAGGTGTGGCAAGCCATTCTCTATAGCCTACCTGGTCAACACCTTGATAAAGAACAAAAGTGTAGAACCAGATGACCCAAGCCGAGGAGAATGGGAGGAGCTGGGCCAGGGGTAGATATGCCCTCTTCTGTCTGTGGCTGGCTGATCACACTGTGGGAATCAGTCAAGGGGGGTTGAGCCAGTGAGAAGGGTTTTCTGAATATGATTGATACCTAGATGCCGCTGAAGAAGGCTCTGGGGTTTATGGAAGTTCATGAGGATTCATGGGAGCTTATGGGGTCCTGTAGGACCTTGAGATGCTATAAGCACTTTGCTATTTCATTCTGGTTCTGAAGGCCACTGTTCTCTGCTAACATAGGTTGCAGTGGCTGGTCTGCCCATTTGCACTAAGCAAACTCAGAGGCGAGCAGTTCACCACAGAGAATGGGCCTGGCCCCAACACACACAGCCCAGGGTGCCACCCCACAGTTGCCTCCCTGAGAAAACTGTTAATGGCCATCATGATGGTTTACTGGAACTGGGCAGTCACATTGTCACCATCCTCAATGTTCCCAAACTTTCATGGCCTAGACCATACACCTTCCGCATGATGAACCACAATGCTCTGAAAAGTATGTGTGTGAACTACCAACCCCAGCAGGGCATCTGGTCTAGGAACCCCTGTTAGCCACTCCACCTAGTTTCTAGGCCTCTGGTAAGCAGGTCCACACCATGTACCCACTACCCCACTGGGATGATGCTGTTTCTCCAGCATGCTGGCCCAAAGGCTGCTGGGTTCTTGTGCTTTGGGCTAGGCAGATGGACCTCAGCCAGTTCTTAGTTTGGGCATAATGGAGGTGATTTCCCAAAATCCCACAAGAAGAAATGGCCCAAGCATGTCATAGATGGAAGAATAAGGCTCAGGGTAGATGGGGAACTTCAGAGCACCAGTCCTCATTCAGTTAATGGACTATAATCAGGAAGGACCCACTCCAATCCCAGCCACATAGGATGGCATCAAAGCTCTGAGCCCTTCTAGTACCAAGACCAGGTAGGGTGCAGTTTTAGTTGCTGGGACTCGATAAATCAGGGCTCATATTTGTAGTGAGAATTATATTTTCTTTTAAAACCATGTTATGTTATATGAATATTTTTTTTGTTTTAATCCCAGGTATGGAATATGGGGCTGCTTCAGATCATCCACAGCTGGCAACTATGATTGTCTTGTGCTCTAGAAGGGGCATGATTTTTGCCATCAGAAAATAAATATTTATATTATGATTCATAACAGTAGCAAAATTACAGTTATGAAGTAACAACAAAAATAATTTTATGGTTGGGGTCACCACAAAATGAGGAACTGTATTAAAGGATCACAGCATTAGGAAGAATGAGAATCACTGCTCTAGAAATCCAGACTACTACAGCATATCAGTCAAAGTGACAAGCACTGGACTTTTGATGGTTAATTTTCTTGACAACTTGACCGGATTTGAGATTCTCTGAGGTGTGCCTATGGGCATACCTTGAAGCCCATATTTGAGAGCTGGAGTTATTTTTTAATTTTAATTGTTGTGCTTAAGAGATCTATAAAACAAAGACTCCTCCAGCCTGTAAGCCCCACCTGTAAACTCCATATTCCCAAGGACAGATGGTTTCCAGGAACGCTGGAGTGTTGTTCATGTATGATAACAAGCCACGCGTTTTCACCTCAGTAAACAATGTGGGTTGCCCTAACTGCGCAGGATGTGCTTGATCACACATAGGCAGGAAGTACGTCAGGATGTAAGCTTGCCCCCAGTTAGACGAAGGCAGGAGGTTTTGCCTTTGTAAGCACCCTTCTCTGGGAATCCTTGGTATGGACCTGGCCAATATCCATTATCCTGGCCAGTATTAAACAAAAATTGCTTCAGGTTTGGCTCAAAAATATGATAGTGGTCTTATTTTTATCTGGTGGGATTAACAATATCTAGAGATATTAGCTGAGGAGGGAAGACACATCCTAAATGTGGGCGGCACTCTGCCATGATTAATCCTAGAGTGAATTCAAAGGTTATAAAGGAGGAGGTGAGCAAGCGCCAGAACCATGTCTTTCTCCTGACTGCAGAGACAATATGACGAGCTACGCATGTGCCGCCCATCACCGAGTATTCCTGCCTGTTCCTTCCTTCCTTCTGTGTCTCTTGTTAGGTATCTTGTTACAACAACAAGTAGCTAATAACTACTTAGCTCTGTGAGCTCAAACACGGGGAGACCAGAGCTGGGCAGGGCGGGACATAGTCTCAATACTGAAAAGCTTGATTATTGGGGTCATCTCGTGTATTACTTTGACTTTTATTGCTGTGATAAACAACATGACCAAAAGCAATTTGGGGAAGAAAGGGTTTATTCCAGTTCACAGCTTATAGTCTGAAGGAAAGGCAGGGCAGGAACCCAGAGGCAGGAACTGAATCAGAGGTCGTGAAGGAATACTGCTTACTGGCCTTCTCCTCCTGGCCTGCGCAGTTGACTTCTCTATACACACAAGGTGTCTGCCTAGGGTTGTGAAGGAATACTGCTTACTGGCCTACTCCTCCTGGCCTGTTCAGTTGACTTCTCTATACACACAAGGTGCCTGCCTAGGGTTGGCACCATTCATAATGGCCTTTCGTTTTAATCATCAATCAAGAAAATCCCCCCACAGGCTTGCCTACAGACCATCTGATGGAGACATGTCCCCCATCCCCCCAATTAGGCCTCTCTCTTCCCAGATAACTTTTGCTTGGGTCAAGTTGACAAAAACCTAACAAGCATACCTCAAAACATTCCTGGACACAGTGTTGGGGGAGGGGGGGGAAGGACTTTAGTCAAACTGAAGGCAAATTGGAATAACTTCAGAAGTCTATTCATATTCTAAACTGAGAATAGAAAGTCATCAATTGCTGGGTACCGTGAGAAGACAGGAGTCTCTCCATTGATAGTATCACCTTGATCTGAGGCCTTCTTGCTATGCAAGCCTCCTCTCTCTCTCTCTGCCTCCATCCTTGCCATGGTCCCAGCTTTCTACCCACAGCCCTTGCTCTACCAATAGTTAGGTGCTTATCTTCAACCCCATCTCTACCCACAGCCTCACCTCTTGCCCTCGGCCCCACCTCCTCCCTTTGTCCCCACCTCCTCCCGCAGCCCCATGTCCTCCCCTCAGCTGTACCATCTCCATCTTCAACCCCTACTCTACCCTCAGCTATTTAAGGCTCCTTTGGTCCTGAAAACCTGACTCAGGAATGAAGAAATGTCAGACACTAGTAAAACAACAGACACACACGCAAAGAAGGCTAGACTGGGTGGGCTCTACTCCCTCTCAGGGAGCATAGCTATGCAATCTGGGAACAAGAGAATAGGTAAGGCCCAAGGGAGAGAGGTTAGTCTTGGTGAGAGGTCTCAGGTTGCAGTCATCCAGGAGGAGGGAGCCACCCTTGCTAGTCTCTTTTTCACACTGTCAACACCCACACAATGGACTAGAGGGAGTCTTTGGCCATTTCCCTGACCCTGAGCCAGGGAAGGTTTTGCCATACCTACAGGTCTGAGACAACGGGGTACTTGACATGGCAGGGCCCATCTCAACAACACAAATTCCCTCAGGACTTCATCTGCTCCCCAGCTAGATCTCTGCTTTCAGCTCCATCCTCACCTTCAGACTGACTTCCACCCTCAGTCATGTCTTCCTGGTAACTGTACCCCCATCTTCAGCCACATCTCCTCCACCCTCACCTGTCTCTCCAGCACAGCTCCACTCGAAGCTCCATCTTCCTCTCTATCATCACTTTTGACCCCATCTCCACCCACTCTCTTCTCCATCTTCTTCCTTCTCTCCACTCAAAGGTGACTGTGGCTGGTGCCAACTCCCCCAAATTGATATTTGCCAGGCTGAGGACAGGTCTCCTCAGGGTCTGGTGGTTCTAGTGGAGCAGGGACAGACCTTGCTCTGGGATGCAATGCTGTGCCAGACTGGGAATTCTCTCATTTACTTTTGGAAAAATAACTTTTTTTTTAAACCACGAAATGTTCATTAATGCCTGGAGGAAGGTGAAGCTCACCCAGTGTCTGGGCAGAGCCCAAGATGAAATTCTGAAAATGGCAGCTCCCCCCACCCCGGGCCATCCCTCTAGGTCATTTTCCTCAGAGTTCCAGTGGCAAAGTCTGAACAGAAGCCTGTGTGTGTCCACCTTTTAGACACAGCTTGAGTCTACAGAGCTTAACCAAATTCCTATCACCTGAGTCTCCATAGGCGCTAACAGTGAGAAAGTCCAATGGACAGAAGTTCCCGAGCACTGCAGGGCCCAGGGTCTGCTTCAGGTCAACAGACCTCCACCTGCATGCATGCTGGTGGCCTTGTGTGGGTTTCTGGGCCTGTTGTGCGTTCCATAGACTGTCATTCTCTCACTGGGACTGGAGGCCTGGGATTAAATCACAGATCAGTCAGCTCCTCCTCAGGCCTCCCCCCTTGCCCTGTATCCCCACAGGGTCATCCCTGAGCATGCCTGTGTCCCTTTCCTATGAGGACACTGGTCCTGTTGAATGGAGGTCACCTCAGTGGCTTCATGAAGAGCTTCATCTTTTTCAAGGTCCTGTCTCCAAGTATACTCCCAAATAGGGTTAACACCCCCGCCCTACACTGTCAGTTTCTAGTGCCAGGCCCATGGCCTCTCTGAGCCTCATTTTTTTCTATCCGTAAGATAGACCTAGCCAGAGTCCCCATTACAAAGTCGGGTATGCTGGGATTTGTTGGGACCCACCCGAGGAGAGTGTTCTTCTCACGTGGTAGCCTTGTTGCTATCAGCAATGCCATGACAGGAAGCCATGTCTGGGGAGAAAAGGCTGCCACCTTTGGAAGCAAGGCCTCTGGCCAGTGGCAATGCTCAGGCCAGGCCTAAGAGATGGCTACCTGTAAATCTACCCAGCTCTGCTCCCTACTGAGGAGCCTCAGGGGAGCGTGTCACTGTGCCCCCACCTAACAGCCCCTGCCAGGGAAGTCACACCCTCCCTGGGAACCATGGGTCCATGCCCACTGGGCCTATCTGGGTTCAGTGGCTTGCTGGAGGCCCTCGGCCCTTGGCTCTCAATCAGAGTTTGCCTGCTTTTGGACAGGCAACAGTAGCACAGCCCCTTGTAGGCTGGCTGCCCATTAATGAAGCCTGACTACCATCAGCTGTGTGCTGAAAGAGGCCATTATGTGGTTGGTCTTTCTGGAGGGAGTGTTTGCCTTGTATTGCATCCAGGTACTCCTGGGAGAGGGTGTGAGGATGAGGCATGCTGGCATTTTCCTAGGAAAGTGGCCTACAGTCTCCTGAGCCCCTCAGGGTAGGATCTTGGCTCCTGACCCAGAAAGCCAGTGCAAGCCCCTCCTGAACTCTGGATTCAGGCAGTTGCTTTCCCCAAAGTCTGGAAAATGTATCTGGTATATGGTGGTGGTGGTGGTGGGTGGTGGTGGTGGTGGTGGTGGTGGTGGTGAGGTGGCAGAGCCATGCTAAGTGAGCAAATGAGGGTGTGCAGAATTCAAGACAGGGACCCATGTTTCATAAGCCAGAAGCAGAGGGCTGGGGCCTAGGCCCACTTCATCTTTATATTCTAATCCATAGTTCTTGGTGCCTGCGCAGGCCCACTGCATTGGCATCCTCAGGTGTTCTCAGGTAGCTGTCCACCTGAGACCTAGCTCCTCCAGACCCCTGTCCACCACCCACCTGGCCCAGCTCTGGTGAGGGATTTGCTGCTTCTGCCTGGGAAGGCTGAGCCCCACCCACTGTTTAGAGAAGCATCTTACAACCCCAGTGAGAACCAAGCCTGGAGGAGGTGCTCGTCCGCACCCCAGCAAGATACTGGCGTAACCACTTTGTCCCTGAACTCTTGGGAAAGATCAGGTGGCTCTGTGACCACCCGTGGTCAGATGGGCGTTGAACTTTATTGAGGTGAAAGGCAAAACACACACACACACACACACACACACACACCATCTTCTTTTCCCCCTTTCTTTTTATTCTAGGATTGAACTTGGGACCTTGTGCATGCTAGTCAAGCACTCTACAACTGAGCTACATCCTCAGCCCCTCTTTTTTATCTTTGTTTTATTTTATTCTACTTATCTTGAGTATATGTGCACACTTGCATGTACATGCACATACGTGCATTTATACACAGAAGCTATAGGCTGACGTTGGATGCTTTCTTCAACCACTCTCAGTCTTTTCCTTTTTACAATTAAAAATATCTCTTAAGTTTATTGAGACAAGAGAGAGACTATATGCCTTGTTCAGAGTATGAAGGTCAGAGGACAACCTGTGGAAATGGATTCTTTCCTTCCACCACGTGGATTCTGGGGATCGGATTCATGTCATTAAGCTTGGTGGCAAATGCCTTTACCCACTGATCACCTTGTCAGATCCACCTCATTTTCTGAGACAGCGTTTCACTAAACTTGGAGTGTCCTGGTTGACCAGACTGGTGAGTCAGGAAACCGCAGTGATCTGGCTGTTTTCCTGCCCCAGTATTGGGATTCCAGACATGAATCACCATGCCTTGGGTCACTGTGAGGGATCCAAATTCAGGTCTTCACGCTTGTGCAGTAAGTGCCTTATCAACTGAGCCAACTCTCTAAGAGATTAGATTGCCTACACCTCATCTTAAACTGGATGATTCAATAGCATTTCCACCATTCCTGATGTCATGTGATCACCACCACAGGTGACTTACAGAACTTTCTCACAACCTCAGAGACAGCCTATGTCCCTTAGCTGTCCATCCCCAACTGCTAGTGGCCTTCTATCTGCTTCTGTCTGCCTGCATCTGTTTGCTTGTTTTTGCAAGAACGGGGGACTGAACCCTGGGCTGTACAGACACTAAGTGTTCCACCACAGAACCATAACTCTGCCCAGGTCCCGCCTCTTTCCACCAGCCTGTCCTGGACGGTGGGCCTAAGTGAGAACAATAGCATTAGCCCTGTAGTCTGGCTTCCTGCATCCTTGTGTTCTTGAAGCTGAGCTATGTTGTGGTGTGTGTAGATGCTCTGTTCCTTTTCATGACGGAGTGAGTAAGCTTTCCTGCTTGTCCGTTCAGCCATTGATGATTGTTAGGGGTTGCCTTCACTGTGAGACTCTCGGAGGTTTGTCTAAAGGGCTTTTCAGCTGTCTGTGTCTGCACCCTAAGCAGCTGGTCCCTCACAGTGTGTTCTAGCTGAGTTGCCTCTATGCCTTGGGATCCTGTTCTCTTTCTCTAAGGATGCAGACACCCAGAGAAGGAGAATGCCTTTATCAACAGGTTTCCAGTTGTATGTCTTTGTCACCACAGGTACTTCCTCATATCTTGATCACCTTGAGAACCGTTCCCCTCAACCCCTGGTGACAGAGCCCTAGGGACAACAGAAGATTCAGCCATACCATTCACCATGACATTGCTTCCTAAGGTGCCTGTGGAGCTAAAGAAGTGGCAGAGACCCAATCTAGTGATGCCAGCCAGACTGAGCCCACCTAGCCCTAGGTGCAATCAGATGGCCACCTAATCCCAGCTGTGGAAAGACACATGGAGTCCTGAAGGACCGCTCTCTAAAAGATATCTAAGTGGGTTCAGGAGTTCAGGAGTAGGAAGTTTGTCAGGGTCCCCATGACGAACCAGGGTCAGTGTCAGCCCTCAGAGGTCTCTTGGGGTCAGCCTCTTCTGCCTGGCCCTGAGACTTTGCTTTACTTCCTGACTGTTTCCCTATGAGGTCAGGCTGCGTGTGCACAAGAGAGCTAAAGAGAGCTAAGACGCCTGGGTGGTGGTGGTGGTGGTGGTGGTGGTGGCCTCGGCGGCGGCGGCGGCGGCGGCGGCGGCGGCGGCGGCGGCGGCGGCGGCGGCGGCGGCACACGCCTTTAATCCCAGCACTTGGGAGGTAGAGGCAGGCGGATTTCTGAGTTCGAGGCCAGCCTGGTCTACAGAGTGAGTTCTAGGACAGCCAAGGCTACACAGAGAAACCCTGTCTCAAAAAAAACAAACAGACAAACAAAAAACAAACAAACAAACAAACAAAAGAGCTAACAAAGTCCCAAGATGTGTCCATGTGTACAGCTGCTAAGATGGTGTTAGCTTTTTTTGTTCCTATGAGTAAACATCTGAAGGAAACAACTGAAATAGAGGAAAAGTTTGTTATTGGTTCACAGTTTCAGAATTAGTCCTTGGTCATTGGATTCATTGCTTCTGGGTTTGAGATGAGGCATGACATTCCTGTGAGGCGTGTGGAGCAAAGCTACTGTTCTAATGGTAGCAGAGAAAGAGAGGAAGGGGTCACAGACAAGATAGAGTCCTCAAGGCTACATCCCTGGGGACCACTCTGCCAATCAAGCCTAGTTTCCCAGCAAAGCCATCAGATGACAAATTGGCCAATGGATTAATCTACACACGTGGCCAGAGCCCTGGTGATCCAGTCACTTCCTTAAGCCCATCACTTGGTCACTAACAGGCCACAGGACTTTGTTGTGGGTTTAGCATTTCTAGATGGGCTGTTCCTGAATTATCTGGGTTAGCCCATAACCCAATGACTGTGACCTCATAACAGAAGATAGAGTGAGATTTGGGGAACAGAAAGACACAAGGGAGTCCGTGAAGATGAAGGCAGAAACCAAACAGACACCACCACAGACATGGGGAGCCAGAGCTCCCAAGGAGCTGGAGGACATGGAAACACCTCCTGGTTCCTCTGGATAGAGTGTAGCCCTGCCTATGTCTTGGTTTTGGACTTTTGGGCCTCAGAGGGAGATACAAAGTGTGTAAGTTGTTTCAAACTAGCCTCATAGCACTCAGCTCTTCTAGTGGAAATTAGACTAGACAGGGAAGACTGGCCCTCTCTCCCAGAAGCCATCAGTGCTGAATGCCAACCTGCCTTACTACATATGGGTCCAGAGCCTTCCCCAATCCAGGCTAGCTGGGCCCCCAGGTCAAGGTTCCAGGCAGGAAGAGAGTGCTCTTCAGCCTTCCAGCTCCTACCTGCCCTGGGGAATAGACTGTAGGAACTGAAGGAGTGGCACCTCCCAAGCCTTAAGGCCAATGTGGGTGTCACCGTCTGGGCCTGGAGAGGGTGACAAGCCATTCTGATTTGCCTTGGACTCTCTGGGTTTCAGCTCAGAAAGCCCTCATTCTCTGGAAACACTGGCGCTAACACCCTTTACAGGCCAGTTTCCCTAGGATCCTGTGCATGAACCCTTCCTAGACAGAGACATTGTCTCTCAGCCACACCTCTGGCCCCCTCATCTCCTGGAGAGATCAGGGTGAAAGACTTTATGGCCCCAAATAGTTTGGGTTCACTGGTCTTAAACAGCATAATGCTGTGTGTTGGAGACCTGAGGCTTTCCCTGCCGCCCCATCTCATGGAGTCACTGACGCCCTGCTTGCAGGTAGCCCTCACCATACAAAAAGCTAAAATGGAAGGTAAATCAGAAGAGTACTGAAAGTTTGAGGCCAGCTTAGGCTTCAGAGTGAGTTGAAAGCCAGCTTTGATTACAGAGGCCAACTTTAATTTCAGAATTTTTTTAAAGAGGAGGCTGGGAATTGGTAGAGTCCTTGTCAAGCCTCCACAAATCCCTCGGTTGAATTCCCTCACCATGTAAAACTAGGCATGAATGTGCATGCCTGCAATCCCAGCGCTTGAGAGAGACAGGGAGGAGGACCAACATTCAAGATAAAACATTTTTTGGTTCAGTGGGGCCAGGTTGTGGTGGCACACGCCTTTAATCCCAGCACTTGGGAGGCAGAGGCAGGGGGATTTCTGAGTTCGAGGCCAGCCTGGTCTACAGAGTGAGTTCCAGGAGGGCTACACAGAGAAACCCTGTTTCAAAAACCAAATTAATTAAAATAAAAATGTTAACCCCCAAATGGGGTGCAGGAAAGAAGGCTCAGTGGTTAAGCACATTCACTGATCTTCCAGAGGACCTGAGTTCAGGTCGCAGTATTCTATCAGGTAACTCTCCTCCACAGAGTCACGTTCAAGCATGTACATGTATACACATGTGCACACATATGCACACACCTACACACACACATGCCTGCACATGCACACACACAATTTTCTTTACTTTAAAAAAAATAAATTCAAGATTATCCTTGGTTACATAATAAATTCAAGGCCAGCCTGGGCTACATATGACCCTCTTTTTTTTGTTGTTTGTTTGGGGGGGGGTTGTTTCTTTTTCAAGACAGGGTTTCTCTGTGTAGCCCTGGCTATTCTGGAACTTGCTCTGTAGGCCAGGCTGGCCTTGAACTCAGAGATCCACCTGCTTCTGCCTCCCGAGTGCACTAAAGGCATGCACCACAACTACCTAGTGACCCTGCCTTGAACAAAGAAAGAAAAGGAAAGCCAAACAGACAATCTGCAATAGCTGTCAGGGATGAGGGGCTGTGCCTGGATTGTCACCTGCTCCTAGGCACTTCATCAATGGGGGTACGTAGCCCTCTCCCCGCATGCTGTTCCTACCTCAGCCGATTTTCTCACTAGCGTGTGGGAGAGGGGACATCCTCCCAGAAGAAGCAGCAGGGCGTGTGCAGAGTAGTTTGTGGAGTCTGGCTTAAAACCCTTTGGGAAGCTTCAGGAGAGAAAATGTGGTTTTGATTTTGCAGAGCAGCCTAAGGCAGAGCTCAGTCCTCACCCAGACTCAGCAGGTCTGCTCCTGTGCTTCCCACCAGGACTGAGGAGCGCCAATCCTGAGGTCGGGACACTGAAGCCGTGGCCTGGTCCTACAACCAAAAAGGTGCTTCCCCAGCTGGCTCCGGACAGAACCAGAATCAGCTGTCGGAGCTCAGATGGCTGGCCCATGATTAAGGTCACTGAGGAACATGGACAGCGAATGGATTCCCCTCATAAATGAGAAGTTTGGTACTGAGCCACCTCTTGATGGAAGCTGGGGACATACTTCATCCTGGGGCCTTTCTAACACTTGGATAAAGAGGATGCTGAGCTGAGCTGAAATCCTGGGTCCAGCACATGTCCTGTTCTCTCTTTATCTGCCCTCTTGCCTCAGGATTCACCTCTGGCTTGTTACTTACAAGCGCTCTCTGAGAAGGGCATTCTGCACTCTAGCCCCAGGCCTTATCCTGAACCCTGGGGCCAGAAGACACCAATGTTTTCCTCTGTGCTCCTAACAGGGACCCACAAGGCTGCTGCTGCTCCTCATGGGAGGAGGCAGGAGGGGATCCCTAGAGTCATAATTTAAACCCTAAGGTCCCCGTGAGCCCTGCTCTGTAGCTCAGGTCCTAGCAGACTCTTGGCTCTGTTTCCTAGTGCAGTCCACTCTCCATGACATGTCAGGGCTCAGCCAATTGCACAGAGACGCTTGCTCAGAGCTGTGCTTGGGCCAAAACTTATCTTTTGCTGTGGACAGTCTCCCTCTGATTGCCTCAAGCAGGGTTACTTGATCCCCACTTCCTAAACTGGGGGCTGAGTCTAAGCTGTTCCATGGATGTCCAGCCCTAGTTCACAGAAAAGAACTCCATCCATCCACCCTTGCAGCTAAACTCTAGCTCCCACAGATCCCCAGGGGCTGGGGAATACAGCCTCAAGACTCCAGCTTCACAGACTAAGAACCAAGAAGGATTCTTAGCTGGCTCCTCGGGCTTCATGCAAATGAGCCCGCTCAGCCTGTTTTGTAACCAGAAGGCACAAAGACACTGAGGCAGGGAGCGGCAGCGCCCACACGTAGATCTGCGCGCCCGCTGCCTCCCACGGGCCCTGCGGAATTAGCTCGAGTATGGGAGGAACAGGTGACAGGGCGGGTGCCCTCTTTGAGGGGAGTCAGCTCCTCCAAAATCTCCAGGGTGTGCGGAACGGGAGGCGGAGGCGAGGGCTGCGAGACCCCATCAAATAATTGAAGTGTAATTTGTCTCCTTTTCAAAGGAGACAGAGCTGGCTCGGTCCCTGCTTCACAATATGACTTTTCTGCCAGATGGGCGCAGGACGCCCACCTCTGCCGCCGCCGTTACAGTTTCTGTCTTCCTCTGGCGACAGAACCGCTAACTCCCCCCCCCCCCAACCCCCATCCCCACACACACACCATGCATTCCTGAGGAGATGAAAAATGCCTCGCTCAGCCTGGACCTGCAGAAGGCTGCCTGTGACATCCATTCTCGCCTGGGGCTGGGGGAGCAGGGAATGGTGTTTAATGAAAGGAAATGCCCTAGCCGGCAGCTTCCTGCTCTGGCTGCCTAGTGTCTCAGTCTCTGCAGCACCCTATCCCTGGAGCGCCCGCCAGTCCTAGCTGCCTCTTGCACCTGGACACAGAGGACAGCTACCAGAGATCTGCATTTGAGGGAGCCTCGTTAACAAGGGTGTTTTCATAAGGTGGGACACAGGCCTTTCTGTCAGGGCTCAGGGGACAGAGAGATGCTCAGGGTCTCAGCATACTCTTTTTTAGGTGGTCCTGCCTGGCAGGGCCAAAGGGGAGACACACAGCTCAGGCTTGCTTGAGAGGAAAGGAGCCCAAGGACATCTGCAAGGAGCCTTCTTGTGAACACAAGCACTCATATCAACTGATGGTGGTATTGTTAGAGCATCAGGTAGCTTAGAAGTGGTTTCACCACATTACATCCTGGCTGGAGGAAGAGGCTCTCCTCGCCCTCATCCTTGCCAGTGTGGAACATTCTCAAGTGTTCCTCTTCGTTTTCTGCCTTGTTTGAGGCAAGGTCACCTCCTGAAACCTGGGATCATGAGACACATGCTACCGTACCAGGCTTTACGTAGGTCCTAGATAACTGAATTCTGATCTTCATGCTTGCGTGCTAAGCACCCCATTCATGGAGACGTCTTCCGGGCCGTGTTTTTTGTCTTCTAAGCTTGGCTCTAAGGGCAGGTGGCATGTATTTATAAAGGAAAGGTGTTTGGCAGAACCATCCATAATTTCTTGGTAGCTCATGGCCATCGCCACTCTCCTACATTAAACATCTTGGCAATGTGCCAGCCAAGCAGGCTGTCCCATATACACATTATGGGATACAGATTCCACCTGTGTCCCAGCATGGGCCTCACCTTGAATGACAGACACCTTCTTTGCTTCTTTTCCTGTTCTAGTCTGTTATACATTACTGTGATAAACACCATGACCAAAAGCAAGGGGAGAAAAGGGTTTATTTCCTCTTACAACCCACCATGAAGGGAAGGCAGGGCAGGAACCTGGAAACAGGTACCAGGAGGAGATGGGAGCTGAAGCAGAGGCCATGAAGAAGTGCTGCTTACTGGCTCCTTCCTCCTGGCTCACTCAGCCTGCTTTTAAAATTCAACTCAGTACCGCCTGCCAGGAGTGGCACCACCCACAGTGAGCTGGGCCCTTCCACTCAATCACTAATCAAGCCCTCAGATTCGATTACAAGCCAATCTGACGGAGGTATTTTCTCAGTTGAAGTTTCCTCTTTCTAGATGGTTGCGAGCAAGTTTCTGAGGGTCTCCTTTGGGTAATGAGAAGGAGCAGGGCTGCTCCCGAGCTTTGTGCTGCTGCCACCCAACCTGTCACCCCTGCGCCTTTCTCACAGAGCCTCCAAGTGCCTGCTTTTGCTAGAGAGAACATGCTTGCACACCTTTCATTACCAAGCATCTGCCCTATGTTCCCAGTGGACTCACAGATGCAGGAATAGACCGTCACGGCTTGAGCTCTGGAGCTCTTAAGGACGCCCAAAGTCCCACTGCTCCTGCTGTGAAGGCCTGCTTCCCATCCACTCCATCCATACAACAGAGTGCAGGTTTCTCCTGGAAGGGCCATGGCCGTCATGGAACCTCCTGCGCATGCTCACCAGGGAGATGACTGGCCTGCCTTACCTGGGACTATCAGTGCCTAGAACTCAATGGATGGATGGATGCATGCATGCATGCATGCATGCATGGAAAGATACATGCATGCATGGAAAGATACATGCATAAGTGGATGGGTACATGGATGGATGGATCCATGGATAGTGGAGATGTAGATGAATGGGTAGATGGATGGATAATGAGTAAATGCATGAATAGATGCATGGATGGATGTGATGGATAAATGGATGGATAGATGGGTGTAGTGATGGATGATGCATAGATGAATGGATAGATGCATGGATTAATGAATGGATAGTGGAGATATAGATAGGTAGGTGGGTGGATGGATGAATGGATGGATGACATATGGTGGGAACTGGTTGGTTGACTGAATAGAAAGATGTATGGATAATGGGATAGGTTAGTAGATGGGTGATAGAATAATTAGAAGGGGGTAAATGGTGGGAAGGTGGATGGATGGATAGATAGATAGATAGATAGATAGATAGATAGATAAAGATAGATAGACAATGGGTGATTAATGAATGGGTAGATGGATGGATGATGGAAAAGTGGACTGTGGCAGAATAGACATATGGAGTAGAAACTGGCCCTGTACAGCATACTAAATCCTTGCTCATCACACGCTGGTGCAATTTCTGTTTCTAAGGCTGAATGAAAACTCCAGGTAGTGTCTAATGAGTAGCTGCTCCTTAACTAACCCAGTACTAAGCCTCTGAGCCACACACCTCCTGTGCACCATTTTTGGGGAGCAGGTGCTGACCTTCCCATTTTACAGATGAAGTCAAGAGACCACCAGTAATTTCTCCACCGCCAATCATGTTTGGAGGTTAGCAGGAAATCCAAGCATCTCTCTCCTCTCGCTGCCCAGGTCGCCAGACTTCACATGTATCTCAGAGAAGCTCTAAAGATCCTCAACACCCCTCCTTCTGTTGAGAAGCAGCTAAAGCCAGGATCTCCAAGTGTTAGCCTACCTCCACCCTGCCTCTGCTGTTAGTAAATACATTGCTTGGATGAACTGAGTGGCCCCAGAAACTGGGAGGAAAGGCAAGCAAGGGCACTGTGTCACCTTGCCATTGGTCTACAGAATACCCTGAGAAGAGCAACTTAAGGGAGAAAGATTCTAGCTCAGCTCACAGTTTAGAGGAAGCCAATCATGGCAGGGGAGGCAGAGCGGTAGGACTTCAAGGCAGCTGGGCAAATCACCGCAGAGGCTAGAAACCATGACTGCTGGGATCCACTTGATCTCACTCCTCTTCACACAGTCCAGGACACAAGCACAGGGCCACCCATTTTAGAGTGGGTCTGCTCCCATCAATCAACTTAATCATGATATTCCCTCACAGGCAAGCCCGGAGGCTAACATAATCTAAATAATCTCCCATGGGTTTGCCTGGACAATTGTCTCCTAGAGGATTCTAGATCTTGTCACATTGACAACCAACACTAATCCCCACCACCTCAAGGAGATAATGAGGAGGTCCAGGACCTCCTCGGCTTTGTGCGTAGGAGAGGAAAGGATATGAACTTCCTCATCAGGTATCATGGGGCAAAAGTAATGAAACAATTTCAAGCAGTGCCCAAAGTCCTGCTCTGAGAACGGATGGGGAGGTGGGTGGATGGAGGATGGACAGAGGGATGTTTCCTTAACCTGGAAACAGGTCTGGCTATTGCTGCAACTGGAACAAAGTGAGGCCGTATCTCTAGCCTGTTTCCCAGGGCCCTCCAGTGCATGCCTCTATCTACACTTGGGAATGATCTCCAGGCAGGGCAGTTCCTCCCACACAGGCTTGTTGTTCCTGGTGTTCAAGATCTTGCTCCAGGGACAGAACTTGGCAGCTGTACTTTCACAGATAAAAGTCTATGGTGGCTGCTGGCCTCTTGCCTGCCCCGACCCCTAGCTGATGAGAGGAGGCCGCGCAGCCCTGAGGAAGGTGTGCTTTAAGACAGAGGCTGAGTGCAGCAAAGCTTGAGAATGCTACCATCTTCCACGTAACATCCAGCCCAGAAATGGCTGCTGACTGACAGGATGGCTTACCCTCTTTAGGTTCTGATGTCACCAGCAGGCAAGCAGGAAAGGTCTTTCTTCAAACTAGTCTGGGGTTTTACAACTCTCTCCCAGACCTGCGGGCCGGAGAGGCCAACAAGAATGCACCCAATAATCGGAACCTCAGTGGTTCTCCCGGAGCTTGAGAGGGTAGACACTGACTCAGAGACTAGGCCAGCTGAGGTTGCAGGCAGCACAACCTAGCTGTGAGCTTCCTAACTGGCCTGCGTCTCTGCTCCTATTTTGAGCTGGACTCATCCATTTTGGACCCTTGGTGATCACTGGCAAGAACACCAACCTGCAGAGAACTCAGTTTTTCTGAGTGTGACAGCTAGTCTTGTGTTTCCTGGTGATGTTTGAATAACAAAGCCAGCAGCAGCCAAGGCTGGGCACAGCCGGCTCCTCCCTCTTAGGCTGTCCCATCTCTCCCTTTCTGCCCCATGTAGTTCTTATAATGTAGGGAGCACCATCCATGTACCCACACTGCATCTGACTCCCCAGTTCAGGAAGGAGTAAGTTCAAAGAACAGAATTATTTCCCCAAGATCCTTCTGGCTCCAAACACAGAAATTAGTATATAATTTCATTCATCCATCTAACTCTCTCTCCCTGCTATCCAGATCATCAGGCCCTGTGTCTGCCCAGCCCATTATGGCAGCCCCAGTGCTGTCCACTGGGGCCCACTGGTCCTGCATACAAAGCACCCGGCTGGCCATTATCATTCCGGGGCGGAACTCCGCTTGGCCTGTGTCTCATCGGTCACTCGGCAGCCCTTAATGACCTGTCAGTTCCTTGGCCTGCCATTTTCTGTCTAATTAATTCTTTTATTGTGCACCGGATAAAGAAAGACAAAGGCTTTGCCGGCAATAATGATTCATTAAAATGCAGTGCCTTCCCAGCTCTTGGCCAGGCACCAGCTGCTCAACCCGCTGTGGGCATGGTTGCCTGCGCCCCTTAACCCTTTACAAGGTCCTCTGGGCAAGATATCCCAGAAAATCTAGATGTGAGCTAGTCCAAGAACCTGGTGTGGGAGGGTCTCCTGAAAGATGAATGCCTTGCCAGGATTGGTCTAGGGGGTCCAGATGTACATTTGAGAATCTAGGCCTTTTTCCCCTACATACAAACCTAAGTGGACATACCTAGATTCCAACCCCTATCTCATATAGGGGAACAGAAAGGCTTGGAGTGGGACATCTGATACTGGGCGAGGATCCAGAGACAATGTGCCCTTGAAATTGGGTCAAGAAGAAAGGGAGGTGCTACTCAGAGGTCAGCCAGTAGCTGACCGGGCTGTAGCTAGTTTGTCCTCCTGGGATTTCAATGAGGTTGTCAACATTCCATGGGCATGGGGAAACTGAGGCCTGGGAGATAAACTGGTTAAGTGGCAGCATTTCTAACTGGCCTGTATGCTGGGGGAGGGGGCGACTGAAAGGGAAACAGAGGTTCTAGAGGGGTGTCTGGGCTTCAGTTCTGGGAATCGGCAAGGAGGAAAAGGTGAGGCTGTGTCTACCTTCAGTCCCTACTGAGGACATACACTCTGCTTATTTCTGTATTTTCTTGTCTTAAACACCCACCTCATTTTGCAGAAGACCAAAGAGATTCTCAAGAGATTTGAGGGAGTGACAATCCCTCTGCTAGTCACTGTTGGGTGTCTGCACATGTGCTCAACCACAGGCAAGTCCTAATCTCAGGGAGTGCCCTGACACTCCATAGCGGCATTCTCAGCCCAGTGTGGTGGCACACACTGAGGAGGCAGAGGCAGGCTGGTCTGAGTTCAAGGCTAAACTGGTCTCCATAGTAAATACCAGAGCCATGGAGAGAGAGAGAGAGACCTTGTCTAAAAGTCATTACCAGTTACAGCTGAGGAACTCCGAGGGACTTGGGGTTGGGATAGGAGAGACAAGCACTCAGTCAGTTGCACACTGCAGTGTTTTAACTGCCTCTCATATACAGGCAAAACAACAGCCCCTAGACACCCATCATGTACAGAGGCCCCAAAGTTTCGAAGGTTTCAGTCCAAATGGCCTTGGGTTACAGGATGCCCTAAGAATCAAAATTTGGTATATGTTGAGGGGAGGGGGTGACTAACATCCCTTTATTGACTGCAATCCTGGAAATATTGGGGAACCCAGTGGAGGGAGCTCCTGGCTGTGGGACAAGGTGACCGGCAGCTACCAGCCCCAGCAATGCCCGGGCTGCAAAGCCAGTACCAGATGGACTTACTAGGTGATGAAGGTCACCTTATGTGCCACTAACATAAAAAAGGATGGACAGCACGGGGTCCTAGCCAACCCTCCTCCCTCAGGACAGTTCTTTGCCTCAGTGCCAGAAACGGCAATTTATCTCCTTGTCTTAAGAGTCACACTGGGCCTAGTAACATTGGGAGACTGGACATAATGCTGGCCCACAGCCTACAGATGAGTGTCCATATCTGTCCAGTGCCTGGCAGTTGGGACATCACCCTGAAGAATGTACTAAGGCCCAATGCCACTGACAGCAGCCCCAGCAAATGTGAGGTGGGCAGAGAGGCTCAGTCCTCGGCGGGGCTGGAGTCCCTCGACATGAGGTCAGACACTGGGAAGGAAAGGTGGGGGTGTAGACCCTAGGCCAAGCCTCTGCACCTCTGGTAACTCTGTGCTGAGCCTAAACTGAGGCCACAGGACACAGCATGTTGAATACCCAAACTGACTACCTGAGAGTCTGCAAAGATCGGGAGGGTCATGAAGACAGAAGTCCTCTATCAGGAACTGATAGCCAGGATGAACGTGAATTTGACCCAACAGATACCAGCCCCCAAGAGCTGACACTACCCCAAGAAGATCAGCAGGGAATGGAGCGGGCTTTTTTTCCAGTCTCTCAGATGCTGGGGCAGACAGGACCACTACTCCCTTTCTACCAAACAGGGCATTCTGTTCCACTGAGGTCAGAGCCGACACTGTGTTGGGTAAGGAAATGAAGAAGAGGGACTTTCTGTCAATTGCCCCTGGGATGGGCTAACAGGATGGGTGCTCTCTGAAAGAACAGGACTCCAAAGCTTGGACTCAGAGCAAAGCTGGCCAGGGAACTATTTTTAGACTGAAGCTCTCAGGAGACACCGGACAATCTCTTCCTATGGACCAGTACAACAGAACTCCTTCCTCCCCAAGCTATCTGCCCCAACCCTAGTCTCCTAGCACCGGGGGCCTCCCAGGATACCTGACCTTGGAAGGTTCTGCCTCTGAGGACAGAGAGCACCAGTAGGAGGCCACCAGTGGGCCTAGCTCCAGGAGTTGAGATGGAAGCAGGCAGGGGAGTACAAAATACAGAGAATCTACAAGGAAAAAGTTGGGGTGGACAGGCCATACACTAGTGCCCCACTTCATGATGCTCAGAGACAAGAGGCTCTCAGGAAGCAACATCCAGAATCAGGGCTGGTTGGCAAGACAGAAGGGCCCAGAGCCCCAGGAGTTAATACTCAGGAGGCTTGCCAAGTCCCAACAGAACTGGCAGGGCCACCCGGCCCTTGGGAACCTGGCAAGCCCCAAAGCTAATCCTAATCCAGCAGCAGGGCCTCAAGGCTTTGTCAGCGAGCTGGGCGCCTGGGGTTCTCCTTGGTCTGGGGTGTCAATGAGAGAACTCTGGGGGCCATACGGATTCAGACAACCCTTGGCTGGATGCAGGACTGGCAGGGTTTGGGTCCACATGGGCAGCAGGCTGTGAAGGCATCAGCCATCCATGAACCTGGTTCTCACAGCACCATCCTCAGAATCCCCTCCACCTGGAAGCTTGGTGCACTCAGACCTTGCGAACTCTTATAAATCCAAGTGACTTTTCTGAATGCTGGTCTTCGCAGACCCTAGAGTCAAGCTTCTTAAATTGGGGCAGAAGTAATCCCCCCCCACACACACATTGGGGTTCCAGGGAAACATGGCTTCCCCTACCCCCAGACCAAGACCGAAGTCTATCTAGCTTGCATGCAGCTGGCTCTGGCAGCCCCTGCTAGCCACATGCACCCAGGAGGCTTGGCCAGAACCCCTCCCCTGTCTCTCCTCACAACCATTTTCTCCCTAGAAACTTCGCTCCGAGCGGCAGGCTCTCTTGGGATGGTTCTTCTCTGCTCCTAGCCTGGCTCTGAGCCAGGACCCTGCTCCCAGAAGAAAAAATGCCTATCAGTTTGACACATTGTACAGCCACCCAGATACCAGCCTCGATCTGCCTGAGAGGAAAGCGCAGCCTGGAATGGCCCATCTGGACCTGTATTTGTCTGCTTCGGAGCAAGACTAAAGGCGTGGTGTTTAAATTCAAACTAAGTGGCTGAGACAGGGTTGGCTACCTCCCTAAGGTGAGGAAGTTCCTGCCTGGGGAGTCTGGGCTGGCCCAACCCCCTCCCCCCAGTGGCCTGCTTAAGGCAGCTGGAACCAGGCTCTCAGCAGAGTCACATCCATCTCTGCTAGGAACCTTCCTGGAAGAACCTTGGGCTTGAGAGAAGTAATACTCAAAACATGCTCCAAGTAGATAAAAAGCATTTTTTTAAAAAAAATTTTATCAAATCAATCTGTACAAAAGTTAGCATTGCCTGGTCAGAAAGGAACGAAACACAGCAGGTAAAGGGCAGCAAATGTCTTTCTGAATTCAACACCAAAAA
>NW_022196911.1:25397934-25405102 GCF_008632895.1 Mastomys coucha
AAAAAAAAAAAAGGCAGGATTTTTTTTCCCCTTTAAAAAAAAGGTAGGAAAAGTAGAAAAATTAAAAAGAAGCGAAACTTCTCAAGTGTGAGTAAATACACAAAGTCTCCAAGGCACAAGTTTCCGTGAAGTAGCCGGTTATAGACTCAGCGCACAGCGAGGCAGGCAGCGGTGAAGCCGCTCTCTAACTAGGAACCTAGACAGGTTAGTGGGGGAGGCCCTCCTTTCACAGCTTGGTAAGTCGCGCCTGGTGCCAAAGAGCCAAGATTCTCCGTGGTTCTGCAGCTGCCAGCTTGCAGGAAATTCTCTCTTCTACCGCTTGGCACCATGGAAGGCAGAGAGGAGGATAACCTGCCTTCCAGTGCCCACCGGTGTTTGCTGGGCTTTCTGTTGTAACCAGATCCCAAGAGGTCACTCACTTCCTCTTGTGCCTCCAGGGACATCCAAAGGCCAAGCGAAGAGATGCTGCGGGGGAGCTACCTCCTTCCGGCCCTTTACAGACAGAGCAAGCTTCCCGACTTTGATTTTGTCTTAAATTCTACTCTCTGCACAAATTACTTCATTAAAGATAAAATAATAACAGAACATAAATATGTCTTCAACACCTTTCAAAAACAAACATGTTTAAGCCTTAAAATAAAAATAACAAAAAATAAAAATAAACACAGAAAGTGTTCGTCTCAGCCAAACCTTGCTGGGAAGAACTGTGGTAATGAGAAACCCCTCGATCTCACATCGGCCCCAAGAGATGCCCGGGTGGATGTATCCTCAAGCATCCACAGATGTGCTTTCATGCTTTTACCATGGGAACAGCATCCCTTGGTCCCAGGGAGTTCTTGGGTAGGCTGGTAAGGACCTGAAGCCCCTTCTCTCCTTTGTCCTCAGGCGTAGCTATCTTCTTATCTACTGAGATGCAAAACTCGGGAGCTGGTGAGCACTTATCCGAAACCAGAGAGCAACAGAATGGCTGTTTTAGAAATCACCAGTCACCTCAGAGAGAGAAGAGGGGGAAAAGAGAGCTCTGTCCCCTGGCAGAAGTTTGGATATCCAGAAGCAAGGGGACACAGGGTGACAAAGTCTGGCTTCCTGCACATTCAGCAGGCACTTGACGGAGTAAGGCCGTGCTGGCTGCCCCCATCCTCTACCGAGTACACTTCCGGAAGAACTCAAAGACCTGGCTCGACTTCGTGGACACTGAGTCTTCCGGGATGCAGCAGCTTCAGGGCCGGGTCAGAGTGGTGTACACAGGCTGCTCCCAGTTGCTGCTGGGGCTGTGTGTGGGTGGCATGGAGAGCCCATTGAGCAGTGGCGAGGCATAGGGCCGGCGGGATGAATGGAAGTAAGGGTATTGGTAGAGGCTGGGAGGGTAGCCAGGGTAAGGGCTGTAGTAGTTGGAAGCCTGCAGGTCAGTGTAGTCACACTGCGTGCTGGCGAAGGAGCTGGCAGCCGTGGCGGAGGCAGCTGTGGTGACACTGGCCTGGGCACTGTAAGAACCATAGTCGGCCCGGCCAGGTGAGCCGTGTGACTGGTCGCTGTAGTGGCTGGGACTCAGCTGCTCCGTTTTGATATGTGGCCGGAGGGGTCCTGCCTCTGTAGGCGAGGCTGAGGCCGAGGGAGCTCCCTTGTGGGCCCACACAGGGGATGCCCCTATGCCGGTTGCCCCAGAGTGGGAGTAGGAAGCGCCTCCATAAGAGCCAGAGGCAGCGGCCTGGCTGGGCTCTGTGGACATGGCTGAGTGGCCATTGAGGGGCAAGTACTGGTCAAACTCGTGGACATCGAAGGTATCCATGTTACTGATAACCTCGCTGCTGAGCTCGGAGATGTCCACATTGCTGAAGTCGATGTTCTGGCGCCCGCTGTCCACCAGGCGGCGCCCTTCCAGCCTTAGCTCTTGCTTGCCTCCATTGCTGGCCTGGTGCAGGTCCGTCTTGGGGGTGGTGGGTGGGGTGGGTGGTCCATGGGTCTGGCCTGAAGAAGAAAGTATATTGCAAGAATGAATGCCCCTTCTGTAGAACCAGGGTGGAGCTGGTGGGTGACACCAGGAACCCTGGTAACTGCCACAGGTACAAATCAACGGCTTTTTGTTTCCTTACCTTCCCAGAAATTCCTGCAAACTCAGACCTAGCCCTCACTTACTGGCTGAGAAAATTCCGTTAGGCACTGTGCTGTGGGAAGACCCAAGACTCCTCCCTGAAGACCTGGGTGGGAGGATGGAAGGTGGCCAGCAGGCCCCACCAGAACTAGCATTAATGGGGCACTCTTGGAATGCTTAGCCCTGGGCACTGGACCAAGGTGAACCCACACAACCCCGTTCTTTCCCCATCACAGCCGAGTAAACGGAAGCTCACGGCCAGCCTGCCTCCAGCTTCACAGCGGCTGCTTAGCTGCTGGGACCCCACCCACCAGCCTGATTCTGAAGCTGGGGCTGCGGACCCATGCTGTTGTTACTGTAGAGTGGAGGCAGACTATGAGTGAGTCCCGGTGAAGATACATGCCTCGAGAGTGCTAGATAGAGCTATGCGGCCCCCTCCTTTTGTACATCAGAAATAGCTACACCCAGAGGCTTTTTCAAGGGATTGGGGAAGGCCTGGCCCTCTGCAGATTGCCAACCCCAAAGGGAAGACCTACCCACACTCTAGATCAATCCTGCTACTGCCTATCCCCATGCTGAGGGTCCTGGAGCCCACCTGTATGGTGGTCGCTGTGGTGGTGCGCCTCCCCGAGCACTGCATCAGCTTTGTACATGGGACCACCAGGGTGGTGGCCCAGGTCAGTACCGGAGTCCGAGTCGCTCCGGCCGGTCTTCACACTCTTCCTTCGCCTCGGCTGGTATTTGTAATCTGGGTGGTCTTTCTTGTGCTGCACCCGGAGCCTCTCGGCCTCCTCCACGAACGGCCGCTTCTCGCTTTCACTCAGCAAGCTGCAGAAAACACAACAGGGCAAGGATGGCCACGGAGCTCCAAGCTTGCTAAGGACCCAGGCACATACACTGCTGCCTGGTGTCAGTCAGAGCCCAGCATAAGGTGTAGGAGAGTTCAGGATACCCTCCAGGGGGTAACCTGCCCTCCTTCTGAGAATTCCGGCACCAGTGGGGGCAGAGCCCAACAGGCCTGTGTGGTGAGGACTATGTGTTCTTTATAGTCTAAGGACCAAGAAAGACCCAAATTCTCCATCTTTCCTGAAGTCCCCCTTTCAAACATTATTTGTTCATCCGTTAACCGCCCCCCCTCCCCAATCTCTCTCAAGAAAGACGACCCAGGACCCAGTGCAAACTATACTTCAACAAAGGCAAGGCTCTCTGGAAGCCAGCTGTCCCAAGCTGCCAGGAGTGATGGAGAAACTCCAGAAGACTGTCCTCCGAGCACACACCCACCCTGAGAATCTCTCGACCTTGCACCTCAACTTGCAGGCAAAGCTGAGAGGGCAAGACAACCTGGTACTCCTGCTCAGCTCAGTATTACTAACACGCAGTTTCAAACTCAAAGAGAGGCAGCTTGGGAGGTGGGACTGTGTAGCTGTCTTCAATAATGCCTGCCTTCCTCAGGCAAAGGGCCCACTGAGCCTCTGTCACTTTCACCTGCTCTTTCCGTCCTCAGTTACAGGTTGCCGTGGCCTGGGAGCAGTCAGTACCTGCCAGAGGACTTGGTCTCCTCACGGATCCCAGAGTCCCAGCTTTGGCCCAGGACAAAGTAGCTTGATGCCTGCCCATATGCCTACAGGCCGTGGTGGCCACTCAAAGCTGGGATCCCCAGTTCTGCCGTTCTCAGCAGAATATCCCAGAAGAGGAGAAAGGACTGGAGGGTCATACTCCAGGCACTGGCCTCGGTCCATCTCCAAAGTCCCACACCTGGTGTCTGGTCTCTGTTGACCAGAAGGTGTTTTTCCACCAGACCCACCCTGGAACCAGACCAGGAACACAGCCCAAGCTTGGGCACGATGCCACCTCCTTCAGTCCCTACACTCCTTTCCTCAGCAAGGGTGTCAAGAACCCCATACTCACCGCCACAGCTTGCCCAGGGTCTTGCTGAGCTCTGCGTTATGGAGATGCGGGTACTGGTCCGCCAGCTTACGGCGCGCAGCCTGTGCCCACACCATGAAGGCATTCATGGGCCGCTTCACGTGTGGCTTGGCCTTGAGCGTGCCGCCACCGCCGCCGCGCACCGGCATAGGCACCAGACTCCAGTCGTAGCCCTTAAGCACCTGCGACACGGCATCTCGGATGCAGGCTGGGAAGCGTTCGTCTGCTGCCTCAGCAGCATCCCCTCGGCCGCCGACCCCCGCGCGGCCCTCTGACCCCGCGGGCGACGGTGGTGCGTCGGAGTCTGAATCCTCCACGTGTGACATGGAGCTAGCGGTGCCAGACGGGCTGCAGGGCGGCTGGGCGCGGGCCTCACTCATGTCCAGCATCAGGGCCACGCGCGGAGGAGCGCTCAGTGGGGATGGACGCAGGGGTCGCGCCCGGTCACTCTGTGGACAGAAACTCTGGAATCCAAGGTTGCCACGCAGGACCCAATCTTCGTCCTCACTGTAGGGGCCCAGCAGCCGCTCCACCGCCGCTGCAGCTCAGTCTCAGTTCTGAGACCCGCAACAAGTTTCTTTAAGCCGCGGCCGAAACCCCGCCCCTCCCGGTCCGGGTTGGCAGGCGCCTCCGGAGGCGGAGCTTTATGCCCAGCTCGGAATCCAAAGAAGCCAGCGGACCCCGCCCCACCCTCCGCACCACGTGGGCCAGGCGCCCCGCAGCCTGATCCCTCGACTGAGCCAGGGTCAGAGGGCTAAAGGTGACTGACTGCCCGCTGCATGGATCTCTGCAGCTTGGCTTGACTTTCGGGAGGCAGGCGAGGATGCTAATCCACAAAGTTCTGAGCCCAACATCCCTCCCTCCATTGTAGGGCTCGAATCTGCTACTGCAACCAAACCCGGGTTCTGCCCGCAGGGTGGCGCAATGACAAGAGCCACCAGGTGACCCTGGTAACTCGCGCACTTCGGTGAGTTGGAGGACCCCGGGGCTAGACAGAGGTGGGAGGGCGGGGGCGCTGGGCGGGGCTGCTCTGGCAGTGGCAGCTGAGTCCCTGGGGCGGTCAGGCGGATGGCGGGGCCGGACGCGGGGGCCCGGGTCCTTCCGGGTATGACCTGTGGCGGGGGCGCGGAGGCCCTGGCGGGCGGGCCTGGGTGGTCTAGCGGAGGCGGAAACCACGCTGGGCCGCTTCTCCTCAGCGCCTAGAGAGAAGGCGGAGAGTGCTCAGGGTCGGAGAGGGCACGTTTCTCCCCAGGCCAGAGCCAAGCCGGGACTCCGAGCTGCGCCCGAGGTCGCCCCCGCGAATTGGCTCCCAACTCCGGAGGTCTCCAAGTGCAGCTAGGAGTCTCTTGCCAAACTCAATGGAGGCGATGTACCTGCCACCCTAAGCTTGTCTAGGTGGCATCAAGCTGTGGCTCGCGAGAGCCCGGTAACCCTAAGCGAGGCCACCTGTTTCCCAAGCCCATGGAGGCGGCTGCAGGGAAGAACTGTGGTGTCTAATGATCCCCAACTCCAGCCAAGCCCTGAGTGGTGCCCTAACCTTCAGGTCTAGCATCTCAGCCTCCAGTCAGACTTTCCCTGCAGACCTGGAAAAGGCCAATCCTGTGCAGATGTGGCCTTAGGGTATCTACAACTCTGGACAGAAGGAAGAGGTCTAGGTCCCTGCTTCCTGCTGAGGGGGACAGCTAAGGAAGAGAAGCCACCTTAATGGTGATCTTATTTTAGTTGCTTGCTCTCTCTCTCCCTCTCTCTCTCTCTCTTTCTCCCTCTCCCAACCCCCCCCCCCCATGTGTGTGTTGAGTGGATGGAGAGCTAGCTGCCATTACCTGCTGAACTCTATCCTTATTTTAAACATCACCTGCCAAGAAAGACCCTTCCCTGTACATCTGCAGTGGCAATCCTTTCCCTTGGGGATCCCACCATCCAGGGTCCCATCTCTTGGAAAGGAAGTGTCTTGGAGGCATAAAGACCCCGGCTGTCTAGTGCTCCATCCATACAAGCAAAAGAAGGCTTAGTGGCAGAGCTGAGGATGGATACCAGGCCCACATCATGGTCCTCTCAGGAGGACCTAAGGTTTCAGGTCCCAACCCTCTGTGCCTCTGTGGATGCATGCTGTCAGACCTGCAGGCCTTAATAGAGACCTCCACGTTTCTAAAAAAGCAAAAACCTGAGCTTTCATTGGGTATCCCAGGTTCTCTGTGCAGCTTCTTCCTGGCCCTCACCCATTGTGAATATACTCACTTCTCTGATCCCTTGAAAGAAAGGAGGTGAAGTTCATCTTGGCTCTACTTACAGTTTGCATCTTCCTGTCACTTGGGCTGTAGTGAGTCCCTGGGGGACTGGTAGTCAACCCTCGTTACACAGGTATAGGCCACTATGGGCTGTCCGGAGCTAATCCAGCCCTGCTCAGTACAAGCATTGGCATGCAAGAGGTGTCCTGAGCTCTTCCAGGCTCTGTGCTCAGAACTGAGCCCAGTGCAATCTGTGGGCACACAGTTAGTGCTTCAAGCCCATTCCAGCCAGGCTCATTGTTGGGTCATCTTAAAAGACCAGTACACCCTCCAGGTCTTTAGACTCCTTTCAAGCTGACCAGTTCACATCCTCAGCCACCAGAGAGACCCTGAGCGGACATGAAGCTGCAGCTTCTAGAAAGAAAGATATTCAGGGTGGGCTCATGTATTCTCTAGGACTGATCAAACACAGTGTCATGCCAGGGCCTCCTAGGACCAAATCATCAGGACCCTGCTTCATAGTCTCTGATCTGGAGTTCCTAGTGTCGAGGGCAGGGAGGGAACTAGTCCTTCCTTACGGTGCACCTTGTAGGGAAGAAGGCTTTTAGAAGGACGGTCCCAGGAATCTCAAGGGTGTGATGGTTTAGCTGAGATCTGAAGCCTGCCGCTTCTGTAAAAGGAGAGCACAGTAGTCCTTGTGCATCACGTGCAAAGGCCCTGCAGCTGCAGACAGCGCATGTGCAAAGGCCCCGCAGCCGCAGACAGCACATATGCAAAGGCCCTGCAGCCACAGACAGCGCGTGTGCAAAGGCCCCGCAGCCGCAGACAGCGCATGTGCAAAGGCCCCGCAGCCACAGACAGCACATATGCAAAGGCCCTGCAGCCGCAGACAGCGCGTGTGCAAAGGCCCCGCAGCCGCAGA
>NW_022196911.1:25405431-25438257 GCF_008632895.1 Mastomys coucha
GTGCAAAGGCCCTGCAGCCGCAGACAGCGCATGTGCAAAGGCCCTGCAGCCGCAGACAGCGCATGTGCCAAGGCACTGCAGCCACAGACAGCACAGGGCATTTGATAGCACAGGAATCTACAGACCATTAAAAACGCGAGTGGAAGCTATTGAAACTTGCCTCTCCGTTTTTACCTTGTGGGCCGTCGGACCTTGTCTGGGTGTGGGTGTGGATCAGTTCCTCCTTCTCTTTCTTTTTCTTCCTGCTCCCACTCTGCCTCCTTGGCTGCTGCTAGTTTTGCCCTAGTCCAAACGACCTTTCCCTAATCCCGGACTTCCCCATTATCATGCGGGTTTTGCAGTTCTAGAGTGAAGATATCATTGGCTGAACTCTGTTCAGGTGCCCATTTGTGGACCAGTGCTCTTGGAACCTGGGGAAGGTAATGGAGTGGGTCTGTGAACCTCAGGTTGGCTTGTGTGCCCTCAGTCTTGGCCTGCTTCTCCCTCCTCCCCTGCATCCAAAGATGTATGCCAGGCAGTTGGCAGGTCATCCCAGCACAGCCATGGAGATTTTTAATTGCTGGCCTGGAAGAGACAAATGTGGAGGCAGTGAAGGGTGAACTCAGAGCAGGGCTCCTGTAGACCGCTGCCCTGCGGGGCTCCTCCTGAACACCGTTGCCCTGCACACTGAGTTCCAAGAGGCAGTGGGTCCTCCTACGGATTGGATAGTTGCTGCTTTTAAAGTCTACTTGTCAATCCCAGAAGGCTGGCCTCCCAGGAACAGGCTCAGGGCACTGGGCCAAGCACTCTGCCTCCCACCCTCATCTTAATCCAGTGGTCTCAGGGATGTTGTCAGAGCTGTCTGCAGTGGAAGCTGCAGTTGGGATCAGAGCTAGTCCCTCAATAGAATTGTCCTCTATAGGGGAGCTTCTGGTGTCGGTACCCACCCCTCTCTGCTGCTCCATGCTCCATCTCTCAGACCTACAGAAGTAGTTTAACTGCTGTACCGCATCTGTAGCCTACTCCTATGTTATGCCATGCTATCCTGTGTGCTCACAGCATGCCTCTGGATCCTGTGTGTGTGTGTGTGTGTGTGTGTGTGTGTGTGATCATGCTCCAGCTCAGCAGCAGCCTTGGTGCTTGATACCCCTTGGGAGGCACACTGCTTTGGAAGGCACTGGTGACAGCAGGGTGGGATCCTCTACGTAGCTGTTCTCAGTCTGAAAGGATTCTGGAAAGGGGCTCTATTTAACCCAAGCACTGGAGTCCAACATTTATGATAGGTGTGTACGGGGCCCAAGATGTGTTAGGAACATCTGACATTTCCACTGCTTTGCCCTGATGCCTCTGGAGCTCCCGGGCTCCTGAATTTCAAGCCAGGCCCCATCCTTCACCTTGTCAGGGCCCTGGGTGCAGCTGACTCCCAACAGTATGCAGTGGGTCTTGGTACTTCCTCCTTGGCATTCTACAGTTGGTGGTTTTAAAGTTAGAGCCCTCCTTGGTAGGGTCCTCGGGGCTCTCCAGCAGCTTTTCCTGGGTGGAAACCAACTCCATGCAGCCTTCTGCAGAGGTACCAGCATCTGCTACTGTGATGGTGAAGTCCAGTGATAGTGTCAACATGGGCTAAGGTGGACTTAGAAAGGCTCATTCTGACACTAGACATCTAGCCCTATGCCTTGGATTTGTCTGGGGAACTCCACGGCACCCCAATCCTGGTCTTTCATCATTACTTACTCCGTGCCAGAATCCTATGGGTGTTGGGTTCCCCAGAAGTGAGACATAATGTCCTTGAGCAGATATCGATGGGGACTCACTCATGGGCCACCTGATTTCTATGTTCATCCTCCCAAGCTTCACATTTCAGATCCAGCAGGGCTTCCTGCCCATTTGTGGTGTCTGCAGTTACAACTTTACCAATCAGATCTCTGTTCCCAGCTTAAGCTGAAAGGCTGATTTAGAATAAAAATGTAACAAATAGCCCTATAGCCCAAACCTCTTCTGCCGTGATTGACGGTTCCAGATACCTATCTGTGTCCAGGGAAAATTAAACCCACCAATAAATGGCTTTCTTGTGTCTGGCCTGCATTTATTCCTTTGAATGTAGTGAGGGAGGTTTCAGTTAGATCCCAGCAGGCCATATATAGTTGTTTGGGGCTGTTTGTTATGCAGCATTGGTAAGACAGTTGGTGGCTGACCTAGTGACAGTCTGGCTCTGTGAGCAAAGTCCAACCCACAGGCCTCTCTGGGTTCTGATCTCTAGGATGGAACTTTCCAAGAATTCTTTTAGTTCACAGCCATGTTCTGCTATAGGGTCCTACCCCAGACATCTGACTTCCATTCTACCCTGAAGTCACAGCTGCTGTTGAGATTCACAAGGCATATCTCCCTGGGGTGCATGGGAGAGCTGAGGGTGCAGCAGAAGAGAACAGTAGCCAGGAGGAACAGCCGCTTGTGTGTCACAGCTTCGGTCCAGCCAACAAATGGCATGGCACCTGCTGACTGCCGCACCTGCTGGGCTCTGATGGGTTTTGGCCACTGGACAGTCAGGGTGGTGGTGGTGGGGGACCAACTCAACTGGCCACTCTTCTAGGAAAAAGCAACAGATGTGGATCCTGCCCCCCCCCTTCACAAGCAAACATCAAGACATGAAAAATTGGGGTAAATGAAGGATGCATGATTATATTCAGCCCAGGCTGGGTTCTTGGGGAGCCAGAGACAGCTGTGACTGCATGTCAGGGACAATAGCCCTGAGACAGTGGGGACTGCTAGGCCAGGGTGCCTGGGGACAGCTGGACGAGGTGCTGACAGGGGGCTCATTCCTCTGTGAAGCCATTCCGCAGCTGCTGGGAGAGCTGCCAGCTAGTGGGCAGTGTGCCCTCTCCCCATACCCATCTTAGCCACTGTGCTGGAGGTTTCAGGCAGCTGGGGCACAGGCCCCAACTAGGAACGGTGAGCCCCAGGCCTCCGGAGACACCAGTCGGGTCCTGAGCTGGAAGTCCCTCTTGGGACCCCTCTCCAGTTTGCCTTCTTTTTTTTTTTTTTTTTAGAGCTGCTGCTGCCAGAGGCCCCGGGGCCTTTCATCTCAGTTCCTTCTGCCCTGCCAGCTTGATGGTTTCTGTAGTTTTTGGCTAAAAGTAATATTTAGAAGCCTACTTCATGTTGGTGGCCTCTGAGGTGACAGGGGCAAACCTCAGCCCCACCTCCCTGTTGCCCCCTCCAGCTCCAGTATGTGAACCTTCAGCTGCTTAGCTCAGTCTAGGATTTGCTTTCTCTATGGACCACAGCTGAATGTAGGCCTAGCTGCTCAACTGCCAGATGTTCAATACACAGACAAATGTGGTATAAGCCACAGCTTACTCTGACTAGTGCAAGGGATGCCTGCCTTCTAGATAATTGTGAAACATTCAGCTTAAGGGACTCCTTCATAATTTTTGTCTACATTTTTTTTTAACATGTGGTAAAGCCAGCCATGGCGATACACATCTGTAATCCTAATGCTTGCAAGACAAAGGCAAGAGGAGGGCTTCAAGTTCAAAGCCAGTCTGAGCTACACAGTGAGACATCTCAAAAAAAGGGGGGGCGGGGGGCTTGGGGATTCACAATTCATATAAACCAAAGGACTCAGCAGTATGCAGGCTATCAGCATGTTCATGTATCGATCTAGTTTCAAACACTCCTGAGGGACTCTCCATATGCCCTTCTTTCTCCCTCACCCCTGGAAACCACAAATCTGTCTTTCCTAAGGAAAGTGCCATTTTTTTTTTTTTTTAAAAAAGGATCCTACCATGTATCAGACTTGCCTCAGCTTGTGGTCTTAGGGGTCATCCATACTATAATATGTTCAACTTTATCCCTTTTTATGGGTGAGCAATACTCCAGTGTGTTTCAGCTAGCTCAAACTTGCTGTAATCCTCCTGCCTCAGCACCACCAGTACTAGGATCACAGGTATCCAGCTTCCCAGTGTTCTTCGTATTAAACTTGGGCAGAAACAGGCAAGCACGTTAACCTCTTCAGGTTCAGCCCTGCCCTGTGTGACCTGCTTGAAAGCTGGTTCCAGATAGCATCCCAGGAAGGCAGGCCAGGGGCAAGAAACTCTGGCCACCACCGAGGACCCGAGTTTCCTGCAGACCCTTCTGCTGGCCTCGACCACTGTGGGCAAATCCAAGAGGGAGCCTAGAGCTGAGTCCCAGCCCCAGCTGGAGCACTGGATGCTGGAACAAGAGGTCCATTTTATGCTTTTCACAATGCCCCATTGTGCCCTTCTGCAGGGAGGACAATGTTACCAAGGCAAGGGGAAGCTGAGGACAAAGGGCCCTTTGTGAGGATGGTCCCCACCTGAGTCACAGCACCCAGGGTAACACCTGACGGCAGAGCAATCCTTCCTCCCCTTCCATCCCCTGCTTAACTCTGACTTCCAGAAATAATCTGGGCAAGTTGTACAGACTTGAGCTGCCCTCCCCAAATGTCTTGGCTGGCCCATCCCATGCCTGGCACATGCCAGTGAGGAGAGGCAGGGGTAAGGGTTCCTACAGAAGGATCTGGGCGCAGGATACACAGGTGTAACTACTCCTTCATCCTTTAAAGTCTTGAGACCTTGGGCAGAGCTGGCCTGTGGGAGGCCTGGCAGGTGGGAAGTATTTGTATTATCCATTGCAACATTTGTGATGGGGCATACTCACAGCTGGGCTCCCAAGGGAGTGTTTCTGAAGAAAAAGAAAAAGAAACTAAAAAAAAAACAAAAACAAAAACAAAACCCAAAGTGCTTTATAAGATGTATGTATATGCTCCAGTATCAGGGAGCCTGGAGGCTAGGAAGAGTCCCAGCAGCTACACACCAGTCCTTACCCAGGAAAGGCTCACTGCTGGTGTGGAGGTTTAAACATTAATAGGTTGTTTGACCATGCAAGCATTGGTAATTTATATGTCAAAACAGCAATCGCAAAAAGGACATGCTAAAGGCAAGTTGTTAAAACAAAACAAAACAAAAAAACAAACAAAAAAAAAAACCCAGTAGCTTTAATTCACAAAGGCACAAGATCTTTAATACATAAAAAGTTCTGAAAGATGAATGAAGAAAACCCTTGTTCCAGAGAGCCCTGTAGTTAGCCTTATAACCCCTCGGGCTAGTGGTGCTCCTGCCCGTCTGTCCTCCTTTTCTCTTCTCCAGTATCATGTGTGTGCAGTGCTGGAGTGGCCCCTAACACGAAAAATCAGAATTGCTATCAGGCAAGTGGCGTGTAATAAGAGTATCGAGAAAGGCAGCTCATGAGGACAATTTCTTTGCTGTCATTCTGGACTATATAGTTCAAGGCCAGTCTGAGTTATTAAAAGTAAAATCAAATATAAAAACAGAGTTGAAGGTGTGTCTCCTTGGGATTCTGCAAATGCCACTGGTGGGTTAAACTGAGTCCTTGATGGCCCAGTGGCTCCATAAATAGCTTGAACACGGCCCCAGATCTTCGTAGGGGTCTCTGGGGGCTCTGGGAACCACAGAATAAGAGATTTAGGTAGAAGAAAAAGCAGGAGGTTCCAGGGCAAATTTTAGGTTTCTTCCTGCCAATTGTCTTAGAGCATGATCTGAGCCTTCCTGGACAGCGGGCAGCAGAGGAATACAGGGTGAAAACCCTGCTCAGCCACTGCTACAGGCCTGGCCTTCCCTGCTACAAAGTAGCAGATCCGCACCCAGGACAGGGCGGTCACTAACTTCCCTTGTTGCTCGACTCTGCAAATACTGAAGCCACTAAGGAGATGTCCACCGCTAGACGAGACCGCCCAGAGAGGGCGTGGCGCGTGGGCCTTGGCTGCGAAGGGTACTGCCTGTCATCCAGGGGAGCGTGTGTGGCCTTTCAGGATATGGGCGTGGCTTCCGCGCGCGCCGCCCTTTGTGCTCATGCGCCCAGACAGCCTAGTAATGGCTGCGTTCACGGGGTTCCTGAGAAAACGGAATGTCGGAGGCGCGGAGCACAGTCCGGCGTCGCCGTCCTCTCTGGCTAGAGATTCCGCGGATTCTCCAGCCCCGCTGCTCACGGGCACCTTCTGGCTGACCAGAGTCGTGCTCCTGCGGGCCCTCGCTTTCATTTACTGTGAGTGTCCGGTGGGAGCGGGCTGTCGCCGGCATCCTGTGACCTGGTCCCAAACCCTGCTCGCTTGTGGCTCCCGTTTGTCCTTCTGTAGGCTTCTAGGATCCTGCACTACAACCATCCTGCCCCTCTGTGAGCTTCCGGACCCCGTCTCCTCACCTTCTACGCAGTGGCTTCCTAAACTTAATGTCAGGTCCCTCGGCGTGTTCCCAGGACCCCACCCCAATCCCTGCCTCTTCACAGCCCCACTTGGCACGTGTAAGAAGCGAAGGCTTGCACTCCTCTGCGTGCTCCCTGGGAGTGGCGAGACGAAGCCCTAGGGGAGAGGAGAGTCTTAGACCTAGCCTCACCTCTTTTGCCTTCTCTCAGCGGGCTCCCCACTGGACCCAAAGGTGGTGCAGCAGCTCCAACCTGACCTGTTTGGAAAGGCACCCGGCAGAGGGCCCAAGGGTCTAGCCAGATTTCATTGGCAGGCTGGAAGTAAGGTTCAACCAGGTCAGCTCTGGAAGGACTGCCAGGTTCGGCTTAGGCTCTGTCTCTGCAGACCTTCACTGCAACATCCCACACCTATCTGAACCCCTTAGCCTCCTTCACTTCAGGAAAAACAGAACGGAGGGGACTGGCAGTCATGCTGGTGTCCCCCATACACACCTCGTTTCGGTTTTGGTTTTTGTTGTTGTTGGTTTTGTTTCTGTTGTTTGTTTTTGAAACAGGGTTGCTCTGCATAGTCCTGGCTGCCCTGGAACTTGTTCTGTAGACCAGGCTAGTCTCCAACTCCTCGAAGAGATCTGCCTGCCTCTGCCTCCAGAGTGCTGGGATTAAAGGTGTGTACCACTACACTGGGCACTGATGTTTCTTTACTGTCCCCTTAGCTCCTGGCCTGTTATTGCTACTTACAGAGGTAGTGGGCCAAGAGGTATCATATAGAACCAGTTCCAAACAATCACTATGGTGACACCTGAACCCCCAGCTGTGGCTGAGTGCCTGTCCTCCTCACACTGGGCTTGCCCTGCCTGTGGCCACAACACAACAGAGCTCATGCTTAAAACCTCTGGACCCCTGGCTGGGGGAAGTAGCTGTGGGTTCCAAATCCTCGCCCTAATTCCTAATACCTAGGAGGTGACCCATTAACTAAGTGAAAACTGGTGGCCATGGCCCAGCCTTTTAGTGAGGAAGGCAAAACTGAGTGCTAAGTAAAGCCCAAGGCCCAGGGCAGGCTCGTGCATAACGTACTTTGTGCGTCTTTAGGAAGAGTCATCTCAGGCTTTGGGCTGTGTCCATGTGGCTCTCCTGTGGAGAGTCAGGTTCATGTGCATTTTTGTGTGACAGACTGACCACTTCTGGGTGCAAGGGAGAACTGGAGTTCTTAACCAAATGGCCCCATGTGTTTGTCTGCCTGAGTTTCAACTCATTCTCTCTAAAGCTAGTGGAAAAAAATGTGCTGTTTTATCCCATGCAATACTAAGGAATCATGAGAAAGTTGGTCCTGATACACTCAGAGCAAGATGAAGGGAGTCTACAGGATGGATGGAACTGGAAGGCTCAGTGGCACCTGGTGGCTTTGTGCTGAGGATACTTTGCAGATGGGCTCTCGGGTGGGCAGTGCCGCCTTTGGTCATTATAGGAGCCAACATGTCAGCTTGACACACAAGGCTGTGAGCGCCTGACTCAGGCAGACACTTCTAGTAGCTGTTCAGCATGTGCGTGCAATGTGCTTTGCTTCCTTAGCTCGAGCGTACTTGAGGTAGGCACATTCTTTAGGTTTCCCATCTTCCTGGGTCCTGGTTTCATAATTCATGGCCGCTGGGTAAAGCAGCAGTCCTAAAGTAGTTTCTTCTAAAAGGCTCTGTACCTCACTGGATTATGAGCTACACTCCGATGTCTTTTCATAGTGATAGGCTGTCTAGCAAGTTCACTTGAATGTCGAATTGACAGTGCTTCTACTATGGAAAAAACTTGTAATTAAATACAGCCCAGTGCATTCTGAGAGTTACCTGCGACTGGGATCTCCTGGCTTTTCCTTAAGACAGTGCGTCCAGAACACCCGCTGCCTGTAATCCCTGCACTTGAAAGGGAGTCTGGAGTTTGAGCCCAGCCTGAGATTCATAGTAGCAAGGTCCTGTCAAAGATAAGTAATGGCTTTAAGGAAAGTGTTGGTCAGAGAACTGTGTGGATGAGTAACAAGAGTGCAGTGTGGTGCCAATGACTCCTCAAAGCCAGCTCCAGAGCCTGCCTGTTAGCTGCAGGCTTGTGCACTCCCGCCTGGGGTTGTGTGATTCTGTCCACAGCAGTCCTAGGTGCACCCAGATGGCAAGGACGAGCTCCACACAGAGCAAATGTACATAATTAATCTCCCAGAGCGGCTACCACGGGAAGCCATGGAAGCAGAGGCATGCCAGCACTTGAGAGCTGTTTTCCTGTAGGGATTGCCCCAGCTGCTTGAAGTAAAGATTCACTTGTCACCCTGATAGGTGGCCTCTAGTCCCTGAGGATGCTCACCCTACTGAGCAGACACTAATATATCAACTGCCATGCACCTTGTTTATGCATCACAACGTGCATGTGTCCAGTGATATCACTGTCACCGACATCGGAGAGAATGCATTCAGGGTTTGGCTTAGTGAGTGAATGGCTGTGAGTGACAAGCCCTTGGCTTTAGCTCTGCCATGGATTTACTATGCCCAGGGTCTGTATATTTTGTGTACCAGGCTTGCTCCTGGACAGTGTCTTCCTTGAACCCCATGGAACACTCAGGAGGTTAAGGCTGGAGAGGGGACACTGGGCAACTGATGAGATCCATCTACTGCTGCTCTTGGGAAGGGCTGGGCTCTGGGCATACATACTCATGGTACCAGACTTCCCAGCCTCAGTGTGGCATGGCAGTGTCTGGGGAGTGTGGGGCAGTCCTTGCTCCACTCAGCCTAGCTCAGCCTGTTGTCCTCCCCATGTATGATGGGGAAGCTGTGTGAGAACAAGATAGTTCTACTCCAGGGAGATTTAGGTGTGTGTCCCAAGTATTGGTCATGTATGTTCCTTGTATTTGCTTGGTCACCTTTTACATATGGTCTGGTTGAACTCTTAGCTGAGGAGAGAAAACAGAAAGTGCCCTTGATAGCCTGTCCTTTTGGTTCTGAGCATTCATGGGCTGAGCCTCTTTTCACTTCTGGGCTTGGAAGCCCCCAGGCCACTTATACTGCCGGGTTTTTCCAGATTTGGGTCTTTTGGTTGGTTCATTGGTTGGTAGAGACTGTTTCCTGTATTTCTGGCTGACCTCGAACTTGCTATAAACCTGAGGATGACCTTGAACTGCTTGATCTTCCTGCCTGTATCTCCCGAGGGCTGAGATTACAAGCATGCACCACCATGCCCAGAACCTCACTGGTTTTATTGGCATTGCTGTGTTTTCCTGTGTTCGTTTGTCATATGTGATTGCATGTGGCAGACAGTTTCAGTACCTCTAAACATCTTTTACCCCTTGTTGGGTTTTCTTACTGCTGTGTTCTTTAATGAAAATCCTTTATCAGACACATGATAGTTTGCAACATTTCCCTCCAGTCTATGTGTCATATTTCCATTTTCTTTGAAGTTTCTAATGAAAATTTAAAGTTGTTTTCTTCCTTCCCTTTCCTTCCCTTACTTTCCCTTCCCTTCCCTTCCCTTCTCTTCCCTTCTTTCAGTTTTCACAAAGTCCATGAACTGACCATTTGGTGTTTTATCTAAAACACTTGCTGCTAAACCCGAGTCACAAGGGGTGCCCCCCCTTCAGTTTGTTGAACTCACAATTGAGCTATGTGAGTGATGGCAAGCCTGAGCCGCCAGGCCAGCCTAGGTTTTCTTTTATGTTTGTGTCTAAGTGTTTAGTTTTATCTGTACCACATTCAGGCTGTTGACTTTTTAGATTAACTTTCTATGTTAACCATTAAGTCTGAGGCCATCTCTTTGGACATGGATTTGATGTTAGCTTGCTTTTGGGCCTGAGTATGGATGAAGGAACATTTTGCTCAGGTTTTTGTTTTGTTTTGTTTTGTTTTTGTCTTCAGCAGGAGAAGTATATGCACCATCATGGTAGTTCTGGTGGGTACCCTCTGCTAAAATCATCTTTTAATGGATGGCACCATCATAGCAACCCAAGCCCCCTCTATTGGAAGAAGAAGCTAGAGTGATTGATGGAGTGGAGCTAGCCTAGAGACCTCACACTAGAGTGATGGAGTGGGGCTAGCCTAGAGACCTCTCACTAGAGTAATGGAGTGGAGCTAGCCTAGAGACCTCTCACTAGAGTGATGGAGTGGGGCTAGCCTAGAGACCTCTCACTAGAGTGATGGAATAGGGTTAGCCTAGAGACCTCTCACTAGAGTGATGGAATAGGGCCAGCCTAGAGACCTCTCACTAGAGTGATGGAGTAGGACTAGCCTAGAGATCTCCCATTCAGTTCCACAGCTTCATGATCCTGCAGCACTGCCATACTGAGGAATAAGCCTGCATCCGAGAAAATCTTGGGGTCAGGTCACATTCAAGCTGTAGCAGCTGGTGCAGCTGCAGCTATTGATTGTATTTCCTCAGCACTTCGTCTTTGCAACTTTGTGAGTCTATGTGTATCTACCGCTGGGCCCTCTGCTCCCCTCCAGGATTTCTGTTTCTAGTTCTTCCCTTCTTCTTCTCTGTCTTCTTCATCTTCTTTTTTCTTTCTTCTTTTTCATTTTCTTCTTCATTTTTCTTCTCTCTTCTCCTTTCCTCCTCTACCTTCTCTTCCTGCTTCTCTTCCTCCTCCTCCTCTTTTCTTCTTCCTTCTCCCCAGTTCTCTTTATCTTCTGTCTTAGTTAGGCTTTTACTGCTGTGAACAGACACCATGACCAAGGCAACTCTTATAAGGACAGTGTTTAATTGGGGTTGGCTTACAGGTTTAGAAGTTTAATCCAGTATCAAGGCAGAAGCATGACAGCATCCATAGTGTAGGAGGAGCCGAGAGTTCTAATTCTTCATCTGAAGGCTGCTAGTAGAAGACTGGCTTCCAGGCAGCTAGGACAAGGGTCTTAAAGTCCACACCCACAGTGATACACTTCCTCCAACAAGGCAACACCTCCAAATAGTGCCACTCCCTGGGCCAAGCATATTCAAACCACCACATCTTGATTAGTGTGGATTTGTACAGTGAGTCCTGGAAATGCTCAACCTGAATGCCACAAGTCTATTCCTCTTCTGATTACATTGGCTCTTCTGTTTCCTTTACTCTTCATCTGTGCTGCTAGAATCAGCCTGTCAGAATCTACATACAAACTCCTTATGTGATTGAGATTGTTGACTGTGGTTTCAATGGCAAGCAGCTCTCCGTGGCTTGGCTGTCTATGGGGAGCGGCTCTTTGCATGGCCGTGGCTTAGCTCTCTATGGTGTCAGTGGTGAGCAGCTCTTCACCCAGCCGTGGCTTAGCTCTCTACACCCTTTGACACTTCTTTCTTTCTCTTGTGTTTCCCACACATGGAGATTTGTTGGATTTGTACTTGTGCTATTTCCAGTTGCTTTTATACTTTTTTTGAGACAGGGTTTCTTTGTGTAGCTCTGGCTGTCCTACTCACCTCTGCCTCCCAAGTGTGGGGGTTTAAAAGGCACCACCACTGCCTGGCTCTTTTTTTTTTTTTTTTTCAAACTTAGATGACGCTGTTCATTGCTTGTCTATAAGAGCACAGTCAGCTCTTCTGTTCTGACCTTGTGACCCATCCCATGATCTTGGTAAACTCACCTTTAGTACTAAAGGTTGCCTTTTTTTTCTTGTTTTTGTAAGTTCTTTGGGATTATCCACATAGACCATTTTTTGCTAATGCAGACACTTCTTCATCCCCTGTCTCTGTATGTGCCTTTTACTTCTCTCCTCTCTCCTCACACCTTTTCCTTCTTTATTCTACCCCTCCCCAACTCTGCACTAGGCATATATAGCATGGACACCCAGAAGAAATGGAAGTGTCCTATAAAAGGGAAGATCCTAGAAATGGACTCTGAGCTTGAGGTCTTACAATCTCATGAGTGGCCCAGGCTGCTGGCCCTGGGGAGCAGTGCTGTGGATGGAGCCAAGCCACTAGAACATTCCGTGATGGCTAATGGCACATGCTCACACATTCCCAGGCACAGGCTTACATAGCAACGTCAGTCTGCTTGCTTAGACATCACGTGAGAGCAGACACAGTCCATGTATGTACACACAGCAGGCTTTCTCCAGGGAGTGCCAGAAGCCCCCAGGATTCCGAGCAAGCTGCTGCTGTGTGTAGCTTAGACGCTTCGTGAATTACTTTCCCATTGCTGGGATGAAACACCATGACCAAAGCAAGTTATAGAAGGAAGAGTTTATTTTGGCTTACAGTTCCAGAGGGACAGGAATCCATTGTGGTGGGGAGCCATGGTGGCACAGGACAGGCGTGGCGGCACAGGACAGGACAGGCATGGCAGCAGGAGCAAGAGGCAGAGAGTGAACTGGGAATGGCATGAGGCATTAAATCTCAGAGCCTGTCCCCAGTGGCAAGCTTTCCACAACAAGGCTGAACCACCTAAACTTCCCTAAATAGCACCAGTGACTGGGAAAGAACCAAGGGCTCGGAACCTGAGATTATAGAGGACACTTCTAATTCAAACCACGCAGGTGCCGCAGCATGTGTGCTGCCTCGGTGAAAACCATGCCCGGCCCTTGCCTGCTTGGATCCCCTTGTGTCCACAGGGCCGTTGCTCGCTTGTGTCCTGTCCTAGTTAGTGTTTATTGTCAACTTGACTTAGCCTAGAGTCACCTGGGAATAGGGAACTTTGGGTGAAGAATTGCCCCTTTACACTGAGCTGTGGGCGTGTCTGTGGGACATTGATGACCATGACTGAGAGTTGGTGCAGGAGTGCCCAGCCCCCTGTGGGCAGCACCATCCCAAGGCAAGTGGTCCTGGGAGCTAGAGAGCAAGCCAGTAAGCAGTGCTGCTTCACTGTTTCTGCTTGAGCTCCTGCTCTGACGTCCCTTAATGATGGACTGTGACCTAGAAACGTAAGCTGAAATAAGCCATTTCTACCCTTAAGTTGCTTTTTAAGGTACCTTTAGTCATGGTGTTCATCATAGCAACAGAAAGCAAACTGGAACATGTCATCGTATGTCTGTGGAACTATCCCCTCCTACTGTGCCTGTATGACCATAGGGCCGTTACCTCTTCATACCCCGCTAACCCAAGGGCCTCTTCTCCTGTACCCATGGAGGCCTGGTCTTACCTGTGTCCCCTTGGGTCTGTGGAAGTTGATCTTATTCATGTCCACTTGTGTCCATGGGGGCCCATTCATGTCCACTCATCTCACCTGTCCCCATGTCACCCAGCCATTAGCATCTCCTTTTCTCAAAGGGACCCAGTTCCTATTTGCATCCTTGAGCCCATGGAGGGGTGGTCTGTCCCTACTCACAACTCCTGCATTCGTATGTCTTCCAGTTGTGGCCTTCTTGGTGGCATTCAATCAGAACAAGGCCCTCATCGGTGACCGGGGCCTGCTCCCCTGCAGACTGTTCTTGAAGAATGTCCAGGAGTACTTCCAGGGCAGCACTGGCTGGAGTGCCTGGACCTATACTCCAACCATTTTGTGGCTGTTGGACTGGTCAAACATGAACTTCAACCTGGACCTCCTTGCTCTCCTTGGGCTGGGCCTCTCATCCTTTGTCCTGGTGACCGGTTGTGCCAACATGATACTCATGGCTGCCCTCTGGGCCCTCTACATGTCCCTGGTCAACGTAGGGCAGATCTGGTAAGTAGAGCCTGTCTCCTAGCCCTGTGGACATATACCTACCTCCTGGCCACTGAACTGCCACAGTGAGCTTGTGCAGGGGTGCATCACAAAGCACTTAGGCCTTGACAGAGGCTGCTGTCACCATTCAGCCAAACTCTGGCTTTTCTCTCTGGGGATGATACGTGCGATTGTACTTAGACATCTGTGTCCCCTTGAGAAGATGCTCTAGCCTGCTTGAGCCATGAGTTTTGAGAAGATGGAGACAAAGCTCATTGGGCGGCTGGTGGGCACACTGAGGCCAGAAGGACTTTGAAACATCACCCTTCTAACCTTACCAAGAAGAGTCTTTGCCACCTATGCCAGGCATTATATGGGGCCATGGCTCAAAGCTTGTCCTGCAGGACTAGAGGAGGTGTTACAGTTTATAGGATCACCAAGGGCAGAGAGTTTATGGACCACAGGAAGGAGAAATCTGTGGGCTTGGCAAGCAATATCAGTGTGTACACATGGGAAGTGGGAGAGGGGGTTGGGATCTGTATTAATTGTTTTTCTCCTTGCTATGACAAAATTCCTCACTAAAGCAATTAAGAAAGTTTGTGTGTGGCTGGGCGGTGGTGGCGCACACCTTTAATCCCAGCACTTGGGAGGCAGAGGCAGGCGAATTTCTGAGTTTGAGGCCAGCCTGGTCTACAGAGTGAGTTCCAGGACAGCCAGGGCTACACAGAGAAACCCTGTCTCGAAAAACCAAAAAGAAAAAAAAAAAATGTGTGTGTGTGTGTGTGTGTGTGTGTGTGTGTGTGTGTGTGTGTGCTGAGGTTACAAACACCATACCCAGCTTTTACTCAGGTCCTACGGATTCAAACTTGGGTCCTCATGCTTGGAGAGCAGGTGCTATCACCACTGAGCCATTGCTTCAGCCCCACCTATGAGCCATTCTCGATTCAGAGACACCACTCATTGGAGAACTTCTCACATAGTGTGTTTCTGGGGTTGGCTGTGAGTAGGAGCTAGTAAGTCTGCTGTTCACTTAAATATTTCCTCTATGGACATATAGTGCCATGCTCAAAGGATGCACTCATTGCCGCCAGCATCTGTGGTTAGAAGAAAAAGCCTCAGGCATTCTTGTTCTATCTGAGAACAGCGTGTGTCTCTGCCAGGCAGGGGAATCACTTGACAGTTTCAGAAGCAGCAGGCTGTCGGCTTGCTCAGTGAGTCCAGACCCCATGGCAGGTCTCAGGCTCTTTTGTTTTGTTTTGTTGTTTTTTGTTTGTTTGTTGAGACAGGGTTTCTCTGTATAGCCCTAGCTGTCCTAGAACTCACTCTGTAGACCAGGCTGGCCTAGAACTCAGAAATCCGCCTGCCTCTGCCTCCCAAGTGCTGGGATTAAAGGCGTGCACCACCACTGCCCAGCAGGTCTTAGGCTCTTACCTTCATTAGCACACCTTGCATTCAGTTTTTCTTCCTCACTGAGATGTAGCTCATACACTGTAAAATCTATTTAACGTGTATGAGTCAAGCTGAGTATGGCAGTATATGCCTTTCATCCCACCCCTCAGGGCAGGCAGGCAGAACTGCAAGTTCAAAACAAATCTGGGCCACCCAGTGAGTTGCTGCACAGCCTAGGCTACAGAGCAAGACTCTGTCTCAAAATGGAGTAAAACTAGCCAACACTAAACCTTACAAGTCAGTGGCTTTATGTATTCAGGGTTCACAAAACCTTGCCATAAAGTTTAAAGCATTCTCATCACATCAAGAGAACCCTGTATCTTAGCCCATCAGCCCGCCCCTCCAGCAGCCCCTGATAACCAATAACTGCTTTCAGCCATGGCTTTACATTTACACCCATGGTGCTTAAATGCCTCGGGCGTTTACTGTGAACACAGTCCCTTAGTATGTGGCTTTGTATCTGGCTTCACCCCTAGCATGATGTTCTAGGGCCCTTCATGAGTAGCATGCGTCACTGTGTCTTTCACGATATAATAGGTATGTTTGTATAGATGGTATTGGGAGTGGGGACACTGAGGGTGCAGCTCAGCGGCAGAGCACTTGCCTAGTGACTAAGTTATTGTTCTATTGCTATGTAGAGACACCGTGATGACCAAAGCAAGCATTTCATTGAGGCCTTGCAGTTTCAGAGGGTTAGCCCATCATCACGCCAGCAGGCAGGCACTAGAGCACCAGCCGAGTGCTGTATCCTGATTGGTAGGAGAGAGAGCCAGACCTGGCATAGGTATTTGAAACCTCAAAGCTCGCCCCCACTGACCCCACTGACACACTTCCTCCAACAAGACCACACCTCAGTTTTTTTCGTTTGTGTTTTGTTTTGTTTTGTTTTGTTTTGTTTTTGGTTAGTCAAAACAGGGTTTCTCTGTGTAGACCTGGCTGTTCTGGAACTCATGGCCTTCAACTCAGAGATTCACCTATCTGCCTCCCAAGTGCTGGGATTAAGTTATGTACCATCATGCCTAATTTCACCTCCTAATTCTTCTAATCCTTTCCAATATCATCACCCCTGGTGACAAAGCATTCAAACACATGAGACTTCAAATGAATGAGCCATTCTCATTCAAATCCTCACACGCAGCAGAGTTCCAGGCATCTTCCTACTGTGACTTTAAAGTAAAGGACACTGCGGCAGCAGAGCCTGCTGCATTCTTCCGAGTAGCCTCTCTTCCAGTGATCTATGTCAAGATACCTAGGCACCCGGACTTCAGATCCTGGGGTATAACCTTTGCAGTGGCAGCCAGTTAGAATCTTGGATCTGCTCACTCCACAGTGTCCTTTGCCGGCCTGTAGGCCCCGCCTGCCCCAGCTTTGCCTACTCAGTGCCTAGCAGCTGATCCTCCTGGAGGCTGGTCCTCCTGTGCCCCACACTACCCCAAGCTCACAAGTGGGTTTTGCTCAGTGGGTAAGCATAATGGTTTAACGTGTAAAACCAGGCCAACATCTTAATGTTCTTCCTTTTTTGTGTGTGTTTCAGGTATTCTTTTGGTAAGTGACAATCATGCAGAAAAAGACCTCTGTGAGGGCTTACCTTGTGTGTTGGGGTATGTATCTCTGTGCATTTCGGATATGGGGGCTTATCTCATGTTTAAATACTTACTGCTGGCTCTCTGGGTGTGGGCATGGTTCAGGCTGACAAGTCCTGACACGTGGGCTCTGGTAGAAGTGAATGGCTCGGGTGGGTTGTGACTGAGGGCTCCCAGGTGAGGCACTAGAGTGCCTTTAGCAACTGCACTGCACAATAATGGGGATGCTGGGCTGGTTTAGACACTAAGTGCACTTAGTGCTTTTGTAGATGAGCACCCACATAGAGGCTAACAGCCACTTGTACCTCCAGTTCCAAGGGGATCCAGTGTCCTCTTCTAGCCTCTGCAGGGACTGCATGTATGTGGTACATAGACATGCAGACAAGCAAAGCACATATGCACATAAAATAAAAATAAGTAAATCTTGAAAAGAAGGTGGTTGGTGTGATAGCACACACCTTTAGTCCCAGTACTCAGCAGGCAGAGGCAGTCAGAGCTCTGAGTTCAAGGCCAGCCTGGTCTCCATAGTGAATTCCAGTTCAGGCAAGGCTACATAGTGAGACCCTGTCTCAAAAAATAAAATAAAGCCGGGCGGTGGTGGCGCACGCCTTTAATCCCAGCACTTGGGAGGCAGAGGCAGGTGGATCTCCGAGTTCGAGGCCAGCCTGGTCTACAAAGTGAGTTCCAGGACAGCCAGGGCTACTCAGAGAAACCCTGTCTCGAAAAACCAAAAAGACTGTAAATGTTCCCCCACATTTTTAGTTCTCACTGTAAATGTTTCCCTTCGTTTTTAGTTCCCGCTGTAAATGTTTCCCCACGTTTTTAGTCCCCACTGTAAATGTTTCCCCACATTTTTAGTTCTCGCTGTAAATGTTTCCCTTCGTTTTTAGTTCCCACTGTAAATGTTCCCCCACATTTTTAGTTCTCGCTGTAAATGTTTCCCTTCGTTTTTAGTTCCCGCTGTAAATGTTTCCCCACGTTTTTAGTCCCCACTGTAAATGTTTCTCCACATTTTTAGTTCCCGCTGTAAATGTTTCCCATCGTTTTTAGTTCCCACTGTAAATGTTTCCCCACATTTTTAGTTCCCACTGTAAATGTTTTTCTTCGTTTTTAGTCCCCACTGTAAATGTTTCCCCACATTTTTAGTTCCCACTGTAAATGTTTCCCCACATTTTTAGTTCCCACTGTAAATGTTTCCCCACATTTTTAGTTCCCACTGTAAATGTTTCCCCTCATTTTTAGTTCCCCAAGTAGACAGATACCTGCCTATCTGCTAAGCCATTCAACTGTGCTGACAGAGCTTTTCCCACACAGCAGGGTCACTTTGGCTGGTCAGGACACAGTAGTCCAGGATGTTCGTATCTGCTTCTTACTCCTGTATCAAAGTCCTCCAGAGAACCCTGTGTTCTACTGTGCTTCAGGGAACAATCCCTCTTTTCTTAGTGAGCATTGCTTATCTGAAATTGCAACAAGATTACTTTTTTGTCTGGTTATGAATATGGAAACCTTGAGGCCCTGACTCCTGTATGTGGATGGGATCCCTGCTCCTTGGTGCAGAGGGTTCCGGCAATTACTGGTAAAATCAAGTCTGAGGCACCCTGGGTGCTTGCTGCCAGCACTCTCAAGCTGTGGCTGTGTCACAGGACAAGCACAATGAGAAGTAACAAGTGTTTCGCACATCTTCAGGCCTGGGCTTGGCAGTGGCTGCTCCATCTTTGGATCTGGGTGGTGGTGGGGTATCCCCAGGGCTCTAGGTACATAGCAGGGGAGGGGGTGAGATACAGAAGAACTTGGAATTCCGATGCATAGCTGAGGTGCAGGGATGTGTGCAGAAGACCTCCAGGTGGTAGCCTCAGGGACTTAGAGGACAATCACTATGTAGTTACCTTTTGCCTGCATCCTTAACTACTGGCACTCACAAGTTCCATCTTAGCTGGTGGTATAGGGACCTGGAAGCTTACGGTGTTGCTGTATCCCTGCCTTCTATCTTCTCTCTTGCTGTCCCAGAGAACAAAGGCCCATCTGGGTAGGCAGCACAGGGCGGGCAGCAGATGCACCAGGTAAAGACTTTTCTGGAAGGGCTGAAGTGAGCTGCATTTGAGAGGTGGCAGTGGCCCACACCTTTGATACCAGCAATGGGGAAGCAGAGCCTGGTGGTTCTGTGTGAGTTCAAGGTCAGCCTGGTCTACAGAGCAAGTTCCAGGACAGCCAGGGCTACACAGAGAGACCCGGTCTTTACACCCCCTCTCCCCCAAAAAGGGAAAAAAAGAACACTGGCTACTCTTCTGGAGAACCTGGGTTCAATTCCCAGCACCCACTTGGGAACTCACAACCATAGATAACTCCAGGTCTAGAGAATCCAGTGCCCTCTTCTGGCCTCTGTGGGCACTGCATACACATGGTACACAGACACGTAGGCAAAGTACCTATATGCATAAACTTGTAAAGACTCCTCTGGGGGTTTCTCTTCTCTGGCCCTGTGTTGCTGCCCACGGGAGCCGGAGATCTCCCAGTGAGCACCTCCCGCTGTCCTTGCTGCATGATCTTAAATGTATCAGTCATCTCTGTTTTACAGGAGGCTTCAGTGAACTAAGAGCTGAAACATGGAGCTGCCTGCTGGTAGCTCTCTGCAGGGCTTTATCCCCTGATGGTGATTTGACATGCGCTGAGCTTCCAGAGCCCTGTGCAGTGTGGCAGCTGCTCACCATGTGAATTATGTCTTTATTTGTATCTATTTGTTTATTCATTTTAAGATAGAATTCTTACTTACCTACCCCATACTGTTTTTAAACTCCTTATCCTCCTGTTTCAGCCTCCCAAATGCCAGTTACAGGCATGCACCACTTAGGCGGCTTAACGTGCGTTTATTATGTTAGTTAAAATTGAGTCTATGCAAATGCCCATCAGTCAATACCAAAGCCCCACCAGCCGTCACTGGAGAGCTTGGAAGCTCTGCGACGCTCAAAGGCATGAGATCTAGAAGGGTCTATGGACTGGGTCTCTTGGAGGGCACTCTCTATTCAGCTATCAACAGGATTCTGGTCACCTCTGTTCTTGGGTAAGGGTGAGCATTGATGTGGAGGACTGGCCTCTTGTGTACACATGGTCACTGTCAGTGAAGGATTCTGGGTAAGGAGCCCCGACAGTGAGATCTCATTTCCAGTGCCTTCCTTCATCTCAGACAATCACCATTCCCCACCATACTTAAGTTTTTTTATTAGTAATTTTTTGCTGTCTCAGAAGCCCGCTTTAGCTCTGGCAGCTTTGGGTTCCTCTCCATCGCCTGCCACTGTCCCAGTAATGTACTCCCATTTCGAGACAGATGCAGTTGCTGAGTGGGCTGGGGGTGGGGTGGGGTGAGGGATACTGGCACTGTTCCTTGGGTCACAGGGAGCCTGAGGCATTGATCATGTGCTTTGTCATCTTTGCTGCTTTCGACTTGCCTTGGCATGGCCACTGTCTACCCTGGGCTTCAGGCCATACTAAGCTCTGTGTGTACTGTGAAAGGGTTTAGAGAGGGAGCTGCAACCTTGTCTCTGGGGCTTGAGCCCTATGACTCTGTCTGCAAGGTTTCCTCAGTCTTGTTCCCAGACTAACTCCTTGTAGACATGGGCTGTGAGGGACAGGGGGCAACAGGATGACTGCTCTGGCTCCAAGGGCTGTCCTGGGGAAGGCGGCTTGTGAGCGTCATGCTATAGGGGCTGCCTGCTGACAGGACTGGGGAGGGCCTGGGAGAAAACAGCGTGATAGAGTCCAGCCAAGTAGCACAGCCGCCTCTGGCTAGGCTCTTGGGTGATAGATATGTAATGTCCTCAAGGTCAAGATAGTCAGTCGGAAAATGTGGCAGATTCCGGAAGCTGCTGGAGTGTTTTAGACCACAAAACCCTTTTGTATGTTTTCTGTGGTGAATGGGGTGTAGGCCTTGCCTTCCAAGTGGTGCTCAGACAGTGTAGGCCACACTCCCCATTCTCCCTGCCTGGGCCCCTCGGCATGGCCACGCTATTTCTGGTGACTGTAGGGAAGGGAGACCAGGCTTCGTGGGTGTAGGATTGTGAGAAGCCCTGTGCCTCAGGGGATCCCACAGGTTTGGGATAACTAGAGGCCTTTGATGGCCCCGTAGGTCCCCCACCACCACTCAGGGCAGCACGAATCTAATAGCCAAAGGATATCCCAGGTGTGAAGGTCCCTGGAACTCAGAAAAGGATCCTAGGAAACCCTGTGCCATCTGTGTTTCAGTACAGCATGTTTGGGATAAGAATTGGGCACTTTAGCGTTTAGATGACTCTGGGTCCCTTCATTTCAGTAAGAAGCTGTGCTAACAAATGATTAGTTTGTCCTTGGCCTCACCCGCTGAGGACAGAAGTTCTGCTGTGTCAGCTTCCCCAGGCACAGTGTCCGGACGCAGGGATCCACAGAGGCATTTGGGCATCTGCCTTGGATCATGTACAAACCATTAGCTGTAAACACACCAGGAGCATGAGGACAGCTTTAAAGCATGTAACCCATAAAGCCAGTAGGTAAGTCACAGGGGAGAGAGGCCAGAGGTCTGTAGGAAGCTGATTGGGATATCAACAGCTATGGCTCTCATGCAGCCCACGAGGGCCCAGGCCTCACTGCAGCACGGATGGCAAGAATGGTACCCACAGATTATCTTGTGAATTCTGTTCTTTGCCACCATATCTTTTCCATAGTTTTTCCAAGTGGATGAAGGTCTTAATGATTTGGGGAGCTTTGTCACTGTCACGCCCAAATGTCATGGAAAGCTCAGTCTGCTGTCAGGTCATCCTTGGCAGGCCCTGGGCCACATGGGATGTTTATATGGCTGGGACACTCATGTTTCCCTTCGTGGCAGCGCCTCCTGCCAGCCGTTGTGAATTAAATGCTCCATGTGACCCTTCACCCTTGCCGCTCTTAAATTCATGCTTTAAAAACAGCTTAATGAGGGGTTTACTGGCCCAGTTGGAAGTTTTTATTAAGACCCATTAGTGAGGGAGCAGAGGCTGCCCGCAGGAAGTGATTAGCACCATGGCCCGGCCCAGCAGGTTCCATGAAACTGTTTCCAGACCTGTAGCTGACACTGCAGCGGCCTGCGTGCCCTCTGCTGCAGTTTACAGACCCCTGCTCTCCTCCCAGCCCCACTGCTCAAGGAACACAGTTTCCTTAATTAAGTTACCCTCACAGTCAGCGGCAGGCAGCCTCCTTGGCCAGGCAAGCCAACCCTAGGCTTCCTTCCTGGGGCCTGTCTCTGTTGATTTAACCTCTTGGTGTGTCACTAGGGGAGGAATAGCCTCGCAGAGCTCATTTCCCGAAAATGTCAACTCAGGAGGACAGCAGGCCCTCTGTCCCAGTACCACGTCCCCTAACATCCTTCACAAGAACCCAGAAAAACCTGGTTCCAGCGCGTGTGGCATGCTGGCTATAGACTGCCTCAGTCAACCATTTGGTAGGGACCTAGGTTCAGTGTTTACCCAAATGGGGACATGCCATCATAGTCTCATCTCCCCACCTCTATATATCTCTCCCTCCCCTTCCTCCCTTCTCCTTCCCTTCAATGTCCCCCCTCCTCTGATTTAAATCAAGTGGAAAAAAGTCACTAGTTGAATCTGAAAGAGAATGTTTCTGTGTATGATGGTCCATGCCTTTAGGCCTAGCAGGCTGGAGATCGAGGCCCAAGGAGTACTGCTGCAGTTTGCAGGGTGAGATCCTGTCTCTAGCTGCCTGATGTTCAGAAGCCCTGGCTTCGAGACATGCCTGCAACCCCACACGCCCGAGGTGGGGCCAAGTTCACGGTCACCTGGAGGCCAGCCTGGGCTTCTTTCTTCCTGGGTTTCCTTCTTCCGTGTTGCTCACTGGGGTCTTACCTGGCTTCCCCGTCCACTTCCAAAGCATGGCTCCCTTATTTGGACAGAGTTCTGAGACTTTGAAAAAGAGCAGTTTCACTCGAGTCTTGAGGCTGCTGGGTGGGTTTTATCTGGAATTCTGCCACCTTGCCTCTTAGTTTTCTTTTTGCCAGGCTGTTTGGAAATGGAGTATGTATCCAGGGTAGAAGGTTGTCTCCATCCCTGGTCACTCTCAAGGACAGCTGAGCCCAGTGGACATGGTCTCAGTCTCCTACAGTGAGGCTCTGTCAGATTTCAAGTTTGTTCCTTCTGAAGCTGCTCGAGTAGCTGCGGAGTAGCCTCACCCACCAAGCCATCTGTCCATCTTGCTCTCTGGCACACCTCCAGTCTCTCGCTCTCCAGCATCAGGCCATCTTTGCATGTTTCTCCTCTGATTTCCATGGGCAGAACAGTCAGAAACTCCTCTCTTGTGGTCCTGGAAGAGTTGGTTTAATTTACCAGATTTTTAAGAGTTTAAATTAAAATCTGTCTTATGTTGCTGGGAACCTGAAGGGTTTGTTCAACGCCATGCAAGTGTCCCACATTTTGCTACACCAGCTCTGATAGGGAAAGTTTTGTCGTCAAGTGTCTGGAGCTGACAGCTTGGTTGATGCACTGTCTGTCTCCTCTCTGATAGTAACAGATGACCACTGCCCTCTAGCTGTGTCTCCGTTCCACCCTGATGACAGTCACTGTCATTCTGTAGCCTTCAGTAATGATGCCACTTTGGACAGGTGCCATCCAAAGAGACGGACAACAATGCTGTGTGTGTAGGGCGTTATGAATTACCTCCTGCTTATCAGCCCTGGATTCCTTATACTCTGGCCAGACCATGACCTAAAAAGTATTCTTTTAATTGCTAAAAACAAAAAAGGTAGGCATGCCCATGGACTGAATGGCATGTTCCGAACCAAACGGACGTGCTTTGTTTCACCTCTCCTCACCCCAGATCCGGCTCTCCAGATAAATCCCCTGTACTGACTTGTTTTGTGTGTCAACTTGACACAGGCTGGAGTTATCACAGAGAAGGGAGCTTCAGTTGGGGAAGTGCCTCCATGAGATCCAGCTGTGGGGCATTTTCTCAATTAGTGATCAAGGGGGTAGGGCCCCTTGTGGGTGGTGCCATCCCTGGGCTGGAAGTCTTGGGTTCTATAAGAGAACAGGCTGAGCAAGCCAGGAGAAGCAAGCCAGTAAGGAACATCCCTCCATGGCCTCTGCATCAGCTCCTGCTTCCTGACCTGCTTGAGTTCCAGTCCTGACTTCCTTTGGTGATAAACAGCAATGTGGAAGTGTAAGCTGAATAAACCCTTTCCTCCCCAACTTGCTTCTTGGTCATGATGTTTGTGCAGGAATAGAAACCCTGACTAAGACATCCCCTTATCTCCGCTAGCACTTATTCTGGTATTTGCATCCATGTTTCTCATTTTAAAAAGTATTGTTTGGCCAGGCAGTGGTGGCGCATGCCTTTAATCCCAGCACTTGGCAGGCAGATTTCTGAGTTCAAGGTCAGCCTGGTCTGCAGAGTGAGTTCAGGACAGCCCAGGCAACACAGAGAAATCTTGTCTCAAAAAAAAAAAAGTATTGTTTGTATGTGTGTGTCTGTGATGTGTGTGTGAGTGTGAATGTAGTGTAACACACATGTAGAGGTCAGAGGACAACTTTGTGGAGTGAGTCCTTTGTTTCTTTCTTTCCTTCTTTCTTTCTTTCTTTCTTTCTTTCTTTCTGCCTCTATATGGCATCTTGGGTTCATTTCTATTTCTGTGATCAGATATACTGACCAAAGCTACACAGTGGAGGAAATGGTTTATTCAGCCTACACCTCCAAGCTGTGATCCACCATTCAGGGACGTCAAGGCAGGAGCGCAAGCAGCTGTCACATCATATCCACAATCAAGAACAGAGGGAAACTAAATGTATCCGTGCATTGTCAACGGCTTTCATCCAGCTTTCTCTCCTCCCACCCCCATAACTTAGATTTACTTGTTTCTTCACTCTTGGTAGAGAAAGTTCAAGGGCCCCAGCCTGGGGATGGTGTCACCAACAATGGACTGGTTTTCCTTCATCAATGAAGCATCAAGCTAATCCCCACAGATATGCCCACAGGATGACTCGGGCTAGGCAACCCCTCTATTGAGGCTCTTTCTACAGGTAATTCTAAGCTGTGGCAAGTTGATATTTAAAACTGCCCATCAAACACCTTTACCTACTGAGCCACCTCGCCAGTACCTGAGTCCATATTTCTAATAAGGTATGTACATGGATCGCTCTTGGTGTGCCCCTTTTAGACATTGCTTGCGTATTGCCTGTCATGAGTAAGAAGGACCCCTCACAGGCCCTTCATGTCATTTCCAACATCTTACCATAACTATATCACAGGCATCTTTTTTTTTTAAAGATTTATTTATTATCATACATAAGTACACTGTCGCTGTCTTCAGACACACCAGAAGAGGGCATCAAATCTGATTACAGATGGTTGTGAGCCACCATGTGGTTGCTGGAATTTGAACTCAGTACCTTCGGAAAAGCAGTCAGTGCTCTTAACCACTGAGCCATCTCTCCAGCCCATAGGCATCATTTTTTATACTTGATTTTTAGCCCAAAGACCAAGAAGTGATTCAGGTATAACTATTACTGATTTACAATGCACACCATCTGTGCTTTATTGTGTCTGGGCAAACATTGTTGCCTGCTGGGCCAGAAGGAGAGCTGCAGCTATTTTGTCTGTTCACGTTTGGCTTTTCCCGGCGTTGAGAATCGGTCCTTCTTTTGTGGTTTAGTTTTTCATCTCTGATCTTATCTCACCAACTTATTCTAAATTTTCCAATGCAACTGCCTTTTTGATATTTTCATTTTCCAGAAAGCACGTTGTACAATCTATCCTCCTTTTCCCCCATACTGTGGAGGTTTCTCTTTATAGCCTCTCTGGTGCCACTGGACTAAGGTGCATCTGCATTCTAGACATTCGGGTTTGGCAGTCGTGGGGCAGGCTAACTGTCTTTGCCAGATGTTCTTGCACTAGTTGATTTGCCCCTCCCTGCATCCTGGAGATCCTTATCATCCTCAGGAATTGGTGTCACATTGAACACCAACCTCAGCATCAACAAGCACATTTTCCACTACCAAGACCTTCTCCCCTCCAGACCCAGTGCAGTATTCTTCTGTCAGGCCTCCCTCTGCGTGCCCACATTCACAGGCGACACCTGAGAGCAGCTGGGCAGTGGGATCCTCATCTCTACTGATCCAGCTTACAACTATTTATCTGAGGCAAGGCAGCCCATCCTGCATGCTTGTTGCCTATTAAGTGCCCCCTGCCCTGTGCAAGTGTGCTGTCCTGGTTGCATCAGGCAGCGGAGAGGCTAGAGAAGTGCTTTGGTCTCTTCAGACACCATCAAGCTTGCCAGCTGGCCTGGCACCTCCAGCACCTGTGTGTCCCCTGTGCTTCCTGCTTCCTGCCTCCCAGGCTCCTTGGTAGCTGTGGGTGAACACTGCCAGCAAGCCTGACTTTCTCCAGTGTGAGGAACAGGAAGAGACTCTGCTGGCTGCCCCAGCTAGTGTCCACATGCCAGTGTCTGCTGCAAATGCTTTGATGTTCTTGAAACGGAGATTCTTAAAGAGGAAGCTGTGCTCCGTGCTGTCACAATGGCAGCTCTTGTGTGTGCATTTGTGGGAGGGGATGGTCACTGATGTGGTTTGGCTACTGCTAATGGTTCTTAGGAGTGAGTGACAGGGCCTTCTGGGCAGTTCTACCCTCTGGTGCAGCATACTGTGCTTCTTTCCAGGTATGATCCCTACATGTATTATGGTGTCATCTGTCTCTTGGGCATGCATCTCCATATTGGGCAAACCATAGTTGTTTTTCTGTTTGGTCCTCACCATGATAGACATCTCTAGAGCATTGTTAGGCTGACGATGAAGAGGAGTCAGAGGTGAGGTAAGCTTTATTCTTAGTGCTGTTGCATGTTCCTGATGCGTGTGTGATGTGTGTATGCAGTGCAGGTGCACACGGGCCTTGGTGTGCATGTGGAGGCTCCAGGACAGTTCTCTAGAGTCAGGTCACTCTTCCACATGGGTTCTGGGGACTGGATTTAGATCGTCAGCCTTGTCCAGAAAGTGCTTTTGCCCCGGATCCATCTTGCCAGTCTATGTGTTATCTATGAGGACTATACGGTTTCTGTATTGGCTGCCCATTCCTCCCCTCTGTGCCAAGGACTGCCAAGCAAATATTCTCCACCCACGACCTGACTTTATCCTTCCACTTATACCCTGTGATGTAAACCCTACCTGTGAGGCTCTGTGTCTCTGTGCCTGCCTGTCTTCCTACCACTGCCTACTCCTTGAGGCTGGGCATTGCCTCACCATAGCAAGAGCCCTGTCCTTGTGCAAAAGAAGGGGGCACCTGCTCGTGCCCTCATCTAGAAAGAAGCGTGCACCTTCCCTGAGTCATTGCAGCCCAGGAGTCCACATGGCAGGGTCGGCATGACTCATGGAGGCACTGGATCAACCGTTGTCTCCAGTTTTTCAACAAAACATTTCCAAGCCAGAACTACTGACCAGTAGAAGAGTGGACCTGGGGGTCCTGAGAGGTATGCAGAAAAGTATGTGCCACTATCAGGGTTGCTAGCCTCAGGGACAGTCACAGCCTGGGTATGATATGGCTCTGCCAGCCAATTAGGTGGAAACCCACAGAAAGTGGCTCAACCCACTAATGGCCGAGTGCAAGATGACGATCAGAAGCCACCATGAGGAGCATGGTGAATCTGGAGGTGTGAATCTGCTCATTGGCTGTGACAAGTGACCACAAGAGACTATGGGCTTAAGTGGTCCATGTGGCATAGGCAACCACAGGGACTCGGGCAGGCTGTCAGACAACAGGTGACTACAGCAGGAGCACCCATAGGGCCACAGGGGTCATGTATGTCTCTTAGGGTCATTTCCCTTTGACGTCCCACAGACATCACCATGCTCACATCTCTACACTGCATAAGAACCCTGAGATTGAGCAGTCACGTGCTGAGATCTCATCAAGTGTCTTTGCCACAGGGACATCTGAGGGCCATCCTGGTGGACACTTAACCTGGCTGTGGCGGTAACTACAGGGCCAAACAGGCAGATCCAGACCTCCTTCTGTGGCAGAAGGTACTGGGGCCAGGGGTGCATTGTGTGTGTAGGCATGGTATCCCTTTCTTATGCTCAACCTTCTAGGGGCTGCCATCTCTCCAGTCACTTTAAACAGTCCATACTCACCATCAGAGACTTCTTCCAGGTTCTAACAGCAATGCAGCTATTAGACGTCTTGTGTCCAGTTACTTACCACCTTATTTCTCCAGTAGCACCCACTATGGGAAGTGCAGCTCTGCTGGTTACATGGCATGGCTGGTTCCATGGTTATAGGTGCAGGCTCCTGGCTTCCTTGTGCCTCATAGTGGTCAGGTGTATTCCAGCTAAAGCAGCCAGCAAAACCAACACCAGCACTGTGATGCTAGCCTGGTGCTTGGAAAAGCAGTGCCAGCAACACCTTAGAAGATGAACTTGCAATAATGCTATGCTTACAGAGGAACTGCAGAGAAAGGGAGAGAGCCCCACCCTCCCCTTGGTATACCAGCTTTGGTGAGTGGCTAAGAGAAACCAGCCTCCGCTCCAGATAGCAATACAGACCACTACTGGAGGGAGTTCCTATGACATCAGCCTCCCGTGTCCTTCACCTTTAGTCCTTGTCCCACAGATGCCTGTCGACTTCTCATGTTGGTGACTGTGTAGTCCATTCCTGGTAGCATGTTCTGCAGAATGTGCCACAGATTGGGTCCACCCCATGCTTCCTAAACTTGGATAAACTGGATATTGGGCTTGGGGCAATATCCCTGTGCTCTTTTCTGTGTCTCACCTCTATGATCTTCCTGCTGACCCCTGTGCCCTAATGGCCCATCCATGAGGTATCTCCGACAGGGCTCCCACCTAGTGCTGCAAGAACCAGTGGGTTCTCCAGGCACACACTTGTCCTGTGCCAGCCATGGATTCCTCCTGTGGTGCTGGATGTGACTGCTGTCTAGCCTGTTGGTGGACAGATCTAGGAAAGACAAGGTTAACAGCCCCACACAAGGGAGAGGGTGAAATATGGGTGGCAGCTGAGAGAATATACCTGCTGTGTGCCCCTTGCTGTGTCCTCAGGGCAGCGGTGGTGAGAGGGGACAGACCATGCCATCAGGGAGGAAGCTGAGCTGTGCCGCTGTGCCAGTGGTGGGGGTGATCTGTCGACACTCAAACCTGGAGCGAGGCTGGAGGGGACTTGGGTGTTCGTAGTCAGTACCGTGAACTTGAACCTACACTGTCACATCAGGTCAGCCAGGTGGTTAGTTCTAGCTTCTCTTTGTACATTTGTGCAGAAGCCAAGCAGGCAATGCAACAGAGAAATGGGCTGCAAGCCAACAGTATCTGATAAACACAAATGGAAGGCAGGTAGTGTGTCACACTGAGCTGGCAGACAGGTGAAAGAGCTTGACACAAATGATTGCTCTCTTCTGCCAGGGCATTTCGAAGCACAAACTACAAAAGCTGCTGGAGAAGCCCATGGTCGGGGGCTAAGGTGGAAGCTCCTTTGGTAGAATGCTTTACCTTTCAAGCACAAGGACCTAGTCTGATCCCCAGGCCCCATGAAAAAGCAGGGCATGGTGGAACTCGTTTGTAATCCAGCCAGCTTAATGTACTTGTCAAGCCCCAGGACTCAGTGAGAGTCTGTCTTAGAAAATAAAAGATGGATGTGACCTGAGGAATGATACCCAAAGCTGATCTCTGGCCTCCACAGCCAAGTGTGCACATGGGCACGCACAGATACACAAAGACACAGAAAAATAAAACCAAACAAGAGGTTTGCTGAAGCGCTTTAGGCTGACAGACTCAAAGGCACTAATCCAGCATCAAGCCACCATCTCTCACTCTGGTTTCGGGGATCATTGACTGGTGGCCTCGGGTGGCAGGCATGGCTGGAGCAGCTGAAACTGTGGGCCTCCCTGGAAGATGGCATAGCCAGTGGTCAGGAACCCTGATATGGGATCAGAGATGTGAGGAACCATCCCTAAGCTTATAGCAGGACAAGGAGACTTCAGAGGCTCGGCTCCTCTGGCCCGAAAGGCTGTGTCTCCACAGCTGAGTAGCTTGAGTCCTTCCTCGCAGGGAAGCGCGTGGAAGTACAGTAGGAAGGGCCACCTGTTCCAGGTCTTGCCCATCTGATGGCTGTGTAGCTGAGAGGTATTTTCTGTGTTCCTGCTAGCAGTGTTGGGGATGGGGTGAGAGTGTGTCTGCAGGAAGTAGGTACAGAGGATAGCAGGGGGCTGCATAGACCACCCCCTCCCCACGGCTCTGTCAGCTCGTTCAGAGGTTTCTCAGCCAGGTGTGGCATGGTGTAAACATGTGAGATGAGCAGAAGTGTGTATATGGGGGTAGTCATCTGTGATGTGGGGTCTGGGCTAAGCAGGGGCTAGGTGAGGAACTGATGACACAGGAGAAATGGAGTCCTGGTTTGAGCTTCCAATGCAGGCAGTGGCCTAGTGAGCACAGGGCCAGTGGACATGCTCATGATGCTGCAAGAAGTGCCACATTGCCTAAGGAGTGAAGTCTGACTTATACCAAGTGCCTTTCAGGTCCATTGGTGACAGGAAAGGACACTTCTCTGCCCAAGTTAGGTAAGTTCAGGGCCCTGGTTCCCCCCCGCCCCCATCCCGTCTGAAAATCTCCTGCCCCTGTGCCTGTGTGATGGTGCGGAGTATGCGGCAGGAGTATGTGCTGCAGCAAGGTGGCGTCTGAGGGCAGGTGGGAGGCAGAGACAGGGAGGAGAGAGCCTTCACTACTAGGCCTCCTTCTGCATCTGCTCGGTTTGAGTCCTGGCCTGTCTTAGATGGTGCTGCTCACACTGAGTGTGTGGGGCATGTCTTAGATGGTGTTGCTCACACTGAGTGTGTGGGGCATGTCTTAGATGGTGTTGCTCACACTGAGTGTGTGGGGCATGTCTTAGATGGTGTTGCTCACACTGAGTGTGTGGGGCGTGTCTTAGATGGTGCTGCTCACACTGAGTGTGGGGGGCGTGTCATCCCTTGCTGCTCACACTGAGTGTGTGGGGCGTGTCTTCCCTTGCTGCCCTTCACACCAGTCCTCTCAGGTAATACCAGGGGTGTGCTTTTCTAATGTCCTAATCCAATCACAGTGCTCAGTTGGAACATGGGGGTTGAGGGGAGTCAGCTTGCCTGGGAAGTGGGCAAAGAGCACTGGTACCACATACCCCTCTCAGAGGCCAGGATAGCCTTGAGTGCTCTTGGAGGCCAGGTAGCCTCTGCTCTTACCTCTCGGCCTGAACTCTGATGTGTCTCTTGTCCTCCGTGAAAGCTGAGAAGGTAGCTGGAGGGGTAGGTGCTGGAGCAGAAGTGGGAGCTTGGCTTGGCTCCCAGGAAGAAAGGAGACCCTAGGACAGGTATACAGAGTGCAGGTCATGGGTGCTGCTCACTTCCTGACTGGGTCATTTTCTTGTGAGAATTATGTCATGATCCATAGCTGGGCATGGAGGCGCACACCTTTCATCCCAGTGCTCTGGAGGCAGAGGCTGACCGATCTCTGCGTTTGGGGCCAGCCTGATCTACAGAACTAGTTTCAGGACAGTCAGGGCTCCACAGAGATACCCTGTCCCATCCCCACCGCATCCAATCCCACCCCTGAGAAAAAGGGATGCTTTCACGAGTTCTTTAAAAGAAAGCATTTCTGGAAATTTCTCCTGGTAGCATTAAGAGTGAGCCGCCTTAGGCTGTCAAACCCTGAGTAAGGCATTTTGGTAGAGCCCCAATGTATGGCTGCAGTGCCCACTTCTGTCCAGTTGTTTCCACCTCTGCTGGGAATGAACACACTGGACTGGTCAACTGTGTCCTCTCCAGACGTCCCCCCTAGTGTCAATGCCAGTGTCACTGTAGACCTACAGGAGGGCTGGGTGAGGAGGAAAAGTGCCACCCTGTCTTCCGAGCAGAGCCCACTGTGCTGCTCTGGCCTCTGACATGGAGTTATGATAGGAATATGTATTTTCTGACCACTTTCCAGCAAGCTAACCCATCCTTAAAAAGTGTGAGGGGCTATCCCACTTCAGCATTGGGCAAGTGATGCTATTGGGGGGACATTAATGCCACTGAGCCGCAGCAGTCTTGGAAGCCCATAGTGCAGGGGGAGGGTTAGGGCAATTGGTGGGCTCCTTCTTACATGCCCAAGACGCCCAGGGCAGGAGCAGATGGAAATTTGTTCAGCCCTGTTTCTGTTGAAACCCACACTACACATTCCTGAGCAGGTACTGCCCCTGAGGATGGGTGGGGGTTGAGCTCCAACCTACAGACCATGGGCACCCCCGCCCCACATAGCCATTTAAATCTAAACCCAGTTGAGCTAAATTTTAATTTCTCCCTCAGTCACATGAGCCACAGTTTTAGATCTCAGAGGCCCATATGGCCAGTGGCTCCTTTACCAGGTCACAAGCCAAGCCTTGCAGACAGTGCCACAGGACCACGGAGTCTGGCACTTCCTTAGGATTCTGGCCTGTGACTTTGAGGCTGGGCAGTCTGTAGCTCATTTCCACACACAGGAAACAGGAGAAAGCCCAAGAAAATGTGTGCCCTTCAGCATGCTATCTATACATTAAATACTTGGAATATATTAATCTGAAAAAAATCTGGCTAAGTCTAATTTCCGTTAAGGGGAAGCATATTCATATTTATCCAGAGGCAATAAAGCTGCAGAGGTCACTTCTGTGGTTCCCATTTCCAGGCTAGCTGGCGACACCTGCGGAGATCTAAGCAGTGGGGACACCCGGTGGCTCGGAAGTCTGGTTGTCCTAGCAACCGAACATTAGCAAGCACCTGGGACCTGGGTTGCATCAAGGGTCACCACAAGGTCATGTGGGTTATGGAGGTCACTTCCTGTTTCTCTGAGTGCCCAAGGACATCCTTAAAATGTGAATTAGCAGTCTTCCAAACTTTATGCTTTGTCCTGTGCTTGCTAGTGAGTCCATTTCTTTTTCTCTTTTCTTCTTTACTCTCTTTCTTGCTTTCTTTCTTTCTTCCTTCCTTCCTTCCTTCCTTCCTTCCTTCCTTTTTTTTTTTTT
>NW_022196911.1:25438267-25441469 GCF_008632895.1 Mastomys coucha
TTTTTTTTAACAGTTTCTTGCGTTTTAAGACAGGGTCCCACTCTTTGACATCAAACTCAGGGCAATCCTCCTGCCTCAACCTCATAAGTGCTGGCATTACTGGCATGAGGAACCACACCTGGCTTTCTTGATTACACTCACAGCATGAAGGCTACAGCCATCGAGTTGAGAGACCACTGGTCACTGGAAAGTACTCTCCTTCTATGGTCTGCTCGCTCACACTCTCGCTCTCTCTCCTCGCCTCTTCAGCTTGACCTCTGCACTCATACTCCTGGCTTGCCCGTCCTTTAGTGAGTTAGAGTGTACCTCATTGCTTGTGGGGTGCTCAACACAAAGCAGCGTGGCTCTCTGGGCTGACAGCCCTGTATTTGTGCCTGTGTGGAGATGCCTGTGTAGAGCTGCAGGTACCCAGCTGGTTCCACAGGGCGGTCGGGGGAGGTGGTAGAGCGAAGACTGCATATAACAGTACTTCTTTCCTGTGAGGACAACTTTGTCATAAATCCCTTTCAGCGACCCCAAGGGCAGCTTTGAGTGTATAAGGTGAGTGGGGAGTGTGTTAAGGGGCATCTCCATGTGGCTTGCACTGAATAGGTTGCCTCAAGGGTGAGGGTCAGCCGTTATTTGTGGTTTCTGGAAGAGGGTGATGACCCACACGTGTGCAGCGCAATTGCTGCTGGGGCTCCAGCTAAGACAGAAGCCATTGTGCATGTGCCCCAAGCCTGCTGGCTGCAAGTCACCCTAGCTCTGCTTTCCAAATGTGGTTGTTCTCCAGCACTCCGCACTTTGGTGCCCTTGGATCTGCTGGCATCTGTCTGCAAACCCAGCAGGACTCAGCTGAGGCAGTGGGAGCTATGGGTCTGTGTTTAGTATGGAATGCACAGTGAGTTCCAAGTCAGCCCAGGCTACAGAACAAGCAGGACCCTACCTAAAAACAAAAGTCAGATGACATCTAAACCTTGAGTTGAGTCTCTATCATAGCCGCAACAAGACAAACCCAGTTCTCAGCAGTGAATCGTCGGAACCGTATATGGAGCAAAACCACAAATCCAAACTTAAAAATGTGGCACCGTGGGTCCTGTATTCTGGATCACAGAACACTGCTTCCTCTGTGTGACCCGTGGCAGCCTGGTGGGACAGGAAGGCAGGAACATTGCAGTCCTAGGACCCAACGAAGACCACGGAGGACAGACTCTGAGGTCAGAGACACAGGTGGAGGTCTTGTGGCAATTTGGGGATTGGGGTAGCTTCCTCATGATGTCACTGCTTAGGCTAATGCAGCTTTGCTAAGCACTACTGGGCACCATATGGCCCCCAGAGTTTCTGTTATCCATAAGCCTTCCCTCCCATCCCATGCTAGCAGTAGAGCAAAGCAAAATTTTGCTATGCTAGCTCATAACTTCTCCTAAAATATAACCTATGAAAATTAAGGAAACTTTTAAAAGCTGCGGGCTCCCTCCAGGGCCATCATTAGAAGCCCCTGGGGTGGCAGAGGGCGGGCGGCTCATTGCTGGAGTGACAGCCAGTCAGGAGGGAGTGCTTTGCCCCCTTCTCCCTGTTTTTAACGAAGGAGCTAATGGATTTCCTATTCCTCACGTGGATGGTGCTGTCACTTTTGAAGGATCCATCTGAGCTATATTTAATTACTCTTTCTGACTATCTGAAGTCATTCTGACTAGCGCATGCAGCCTGGCTGCTGGCTTCTTTCTAGAGTGGCCATCTCAGGGAAGAGGCCTCAGATGCTTCCGAGTTCACTGCTTATTTATGGAGTTAGCTTGGCCTTTGACACAAGTAACTCTTGCTCCAGGTGCTAGTTCCCCATGCCTCATACTATATGATGCCTGCTCCCCCTGTCTAGCCCCAGCCTGGTACCAGGTCACCCCTGGGCCTTTATTCCTCACATGGCTGATTTTACCTGTGTCCTGGCTGACCCTGACATGAGTAACAACTGGTACCATACCATCCATGACTCCTGTCCTATTCATGGTGATCTGGAGCAAGAAACAGCCTTTTGGAGTGAACTTTCCCACCTGATGAGATAGCATCCCACCCATAGGGCCTTCCAAAGAGTTTCTGCCTGCTCCCTGTTCCCTAAATCTCTCACCCCTTCCCAGACTGTTGGACTCAGACCCTCGGCTAACTTGACTGCACTCTGCCCTTGATTGGTCTGCGGCCTTGCATCCAGTCAGACTATGCCTACCTCTCCCCTACCATACACGTGCATCAAGTTAGTGTTCCTGAGAGCCCACCTCCTCTTACCCCTCACCGCAAGCTGTCGTTCTTCCTGGCTGTTTTTAGCATCAAACTCTCTAGCTTAGCTTCTAAGCCTCTGTTGGGGCTGAGGGCACCTCATTCCTGAGCCACTCATCCAAATAGCCTCCCTGTCCAGAGCAGCTGTCCTGTGTAAAACTGCCTGGCCTCCTCTTGCTGGCTCCTTGTGTCCCTTCATTCCAACACTTGTCCAGCCAAGGCACAGACCGAGCCTCTGGGTGGATGCCTGGTGTCTTTCTTCTTTCTTTGATACCAGTGAACAGAGGAGCCAACACCGTTCATTCTACTTGAGAATAAGTAATGTGTAGCCAATCGAGGGGTAGGGCCCAGATAGGTCTCTCTGCCTCTGCTTCTCCACCCTTGCAGTCTCTGGGGTCTAGAATCTTCTTATTGCCTCTGCATTACATCTAATTACATTCTCCTGGCTGTGTCCAGTCTCTGTAGATACCTGAGCCTCCTGGACATTTCCTCGTGCCATTAGCATCTGCACTTAGAGATTTTGTTCAGGGGAACCACATCTTCCCTGTGAGTCTACAATGTGTGTGCTCTTCCTCACCCAGGCTGGAAGGAAGGTAGGGTGGCTGCATAGCTGGCCTGGAGACTGGGAAGCCTCAGTGGTCACTGTGGATAGCAAGTGGGAACAGGAGACTGGTGAGACTGGTATGCTCAGTCTGTTTCAGACACAGCGTGAAGATGTGGCCACATCACCTTGCCTGGCTCTCCTCCTGGGTGAAGTCATGCTTCTTTCCTCTCTGTTCAGCATCTAGACCATTTCCATATGCAACTGGGAAGATTCATATTGAAATGGCACTCTCTCTCTCTCTCTCTCTCTCTTTCTCTCTCTCTCTCTCCCTTCCTCCCTCCCTCCCCCCTCTCCTCTCTCTCTTCCCCCTTCCCTCCCTTCCTCCCTCCCTCCCTCCCTTCCTCCCTCCCC
>NW_022196911.1:25441596-25475547 GCF_008632895.1 Mastomys coucha
TCCCTCTCTCTCTCTCTCTCTCTCTCTCATTCTTGCTTCCCCTACCCCATTGTTTATTCTCCCTCCCTTCCACCAGTCTCTTGCTCTTGAAACATGGTCTCCCTAAGTTGTCCAAATGAGCCTAAACTCATTCCGAAGCTGAAGATGATTTGAATTCCTAATCTTTCTGCCTCCACCTCCAGAGTGCTGCAATTACAAGTGTGCACTCGATGCTCAGTCTGTGGCTGTGGTGCTCCCAGTAAGCACTCTCTAGCTGTCTCTCTTAAACACGAGGCATTCGTTCCTCCCTGGAAATAGTTTCACACATATACCCTGGAGGAGCTGATCTCATCTGTGGTACCCAATGAGCATGCCTGCTGAGCTGCCCAAGCCTTATGCCCACATCCCAAGAAACAGCTCCGAACGGAGAGCTTCTCTCAGGTGTGTTGACAGGTTGTGTGGCCCCATTCATTTCACAGGTACAACACCCAGGTATAACTGGTTCAGCATTCAGCTGTGTGACTGGAATTGGAAGGGGCAGACTATGGAAGAGAAGGATCTAGAACCAGCTGTCTGTCACCACATGAAGGCAGTCTCCACAGTGCTGTCACTCAGGAACCCTTGTGGGCCTCTTCTGACAGCTGCCTGTCATGCCACTGGCGAGACTCTGTGGCCCAAAGCACGAACTAGGCAAGGGCAGCACTGTCCCCAGAGACCTGGACAGTAGGCAAGAGCCTTTCTAGCTGCCCCAGTAGAGAAGACTTAGCTCACAGGCACAGACGGTGGGAGGGGCACTCTTCAGAATGCAATTGCACAGCGTTGTGTTTGTTCAGTTAGAGCCGTCTGTCTCCTGTAGAAGGTGCTGTCCCGACTCTGTCCACTGCATAAGAATTTGGTACCCTGGGCAAGAATGGTTAACCACTCATCCACCCACCCTCACTGGGTCACTTGGCCCGTGGCAATGTGCTGGTTATTTTTTTTTTTTCTGGGGACTCATCCCCTGCCATGCTGAAGAGAACAATGGCCTTCCTTGTGCACCCAGTGCAGCTGCTGAGACACTACAGATCCAGGCAAAGAAGACGAGCAGGTGGGAGTGCAGTAGCCCTTCCCTCCCGGGTGTCTGTCACAGGCTGCTGCCACCAGGGCAGCCCTGGCTTCTGTCAGAAAGACCCCGGTGAGTCACAGCCTTTCCATGAGCTGGGGTAAAGCAGAGACTTAAGCTGGAAACAGCGCCTCAAGCCTTGGGTCAGTGATGTTTATCCAGATAGGACAGGAACGCCCCACACCCTCTGAAGGCCGTAGGGTGTTGGGGGGACCTTCATGCACACCCTCCTTCCTGTTATAGACAGCTTATCTCTTGTCACCCAGCCCTGCCCTGTCACGCACCCCACCCCCACAGCCCTGTCACCCTGCCTCTCGGCACTGGCATGCATCTCTGGGTTCTGCCATTGTGTATCAATCACTTTGAACGGTGTCATTCACTGCAGTGCGTGTTAAAATTCCATTCCTATGTCTGCCGATCGAGATGGCAATTAGGCAGGCTCTAAGCTCTGGGGAATGTGTCCCCTAAAAGCTCTGAGACTGTATGTGGCATCTGTCACAGTGCCAGCTCTACCCTGTCCCAGGGCTAGCAAAGGGGTTGCAGTAAGGGTTGGGCAACTTGGTGGGTGTGGTGCAAACTGGTGTTGTGCTTGCTCAATATGCAGTGAAGTGGAGTGGACTCTGTGGCTCCAGATTTGCACTCTGGGCTTCTGAGTTCTTTTGCCCGCCCAGTAGAGGAGGAGATTGGAGCATGTAATCTTGAGGGTTCTTCCTCAAAATGGTCACTGCCAGTGGCTCTCTCAGTGTTTACCGGATACTGCCAGCTATATGATCTACAGGCACCACCAGCCATGAAATTCCATGGGGTATCAGGCACAGCCATGTGAAATGTATCCCAAACTAATGCAAATTATCCCAAGGGAGAAAAACCAGAGGGATTGTTGTGCAAGGGGACCACCGATGTGAAAAGGAGGACGGGGGCGGGGGAGGCGTATTGCTTAGCACATTTTTCACTGCCAGCAGGACAGGATTCAGTCATGCAGTGTACAGAGGGGATACAAGCTCCTTCCCTGGGCACAGACATCAGCAGAAGCATCCAGGCCAAGGGTACCTAGAACCCATCCCATCCCAGATTTTGAAAATGGCAGTGATGTCATTAAATGGGGTCCTTGCTTCTTTTTCTGGGTTTGTAGCTCTCCCTCAACCCTTTGGTGACACTTCACAAATCTCAGCTTTGGCATCGTGCCAAGATCAGGAAAACTTGGTGCAAGAGGCCCAGCTCCACCTGACACATGTAGCTCTCAGCTCAGCAAATTCCAGCTGCTGTGGCCACAGCTCAGCTTCAACACCCACTGAAACACTGCTCATGACTGCTTGTCCATCCACTGTATCGCCCAGAGCAGGCAGTGCCTGTCAGAACCATCCCATGGCTTGTCACTTCTCCAGCTGCACCCTGCCATCAAATGGATGGGTGGCTTCCAAGGGGACAGCCATTGAAATGGACCAAAGAAGACCCTAGCACAGATAGAGAGGGGACAGCAGACTTGCCAGGGGACTAGCAGGAGACCTGAGGCCAAGCAGAGCCTGCGGCTTTACGGGGCAGTCCTTTGAGGGTGGTGTGTGAAGAGTAATGGGGGGTGTGGGTACAGTAAAAGGATCCTGATTGTCAGGAATGGACTTTCCGGTTTAGAGCTATTGATGTCTACAGGACTATTGTGAGAATACACATGACTGCCGCATCTTGACACCAGATCCCTTAGACTCACTCAGCACCTTCACCACATTGCATACATCCTCAGTTTCGCCTAAGTTTTTCTTTGTTGTTTTTTGCTGACCCAGGACTCCAGGTAACATTTTGTCACCACATTTCAGCCATTCCTGCTTGACAGCACTTTTTGCCTCCCTTTGATTTTGAAGCCTGGGTGTGCTGCTGAGTCTGTGGAGCGCCCTCCATGGGGCCCACTTTTGTCTCCCCCAGGGTTAACTGCTATGGGTTTGGGAGGGGTAGCACTGCCCTCACCTGCTTTGACACACACTGCAAACCTCGATGAGTTGACTTCGATCACTTGGAGAGGCCACCACAGATGGCCCTCCCCATACCCTCTGCCTGCCGAGGACAGTGACTGATGCACAGTGCTGATGCACTGTGAGGGGTTGTTCTGGGAAATCTGTGCCTGGTCCTGTGTCTCTCTGTTAAGTCAATTGTTGGTTCTGCCAGCATGGAGTCTTGTTGTACCCTATTTTATACTGTATTATGACTTCATGCTAATTAGCTATTCTATAAGCTTTAATTCTAAACTAACATGTAGAAAAAACCAGCACATGTAACTCCCTGTACCTGTCCTCCTCTAAAACGTCCTCCTGGTGCTGTCCCTCCTAACTGTCCCTTACTCTGTGAGGTACGCATGTGCTTAGTTACAGCTCTCATTCTGAATGGTTCATTGTCAGCACAGCCCTGCCAGGTGTCCTGGGACCTTGTGGGCAGAGGGCACCCCGGCCCCTTGGAGTCACCACTCCTCAGATGGTGAGGACAGGACCAGCAGTGGGGCTTCCTCTGCCACAGGGCTTTCCCCTCTTTCAGTCTTTAGGGCCGCAGGGCTCACCCGTGGGCTGTTCTCGTGGTATTTCCTGTGCTGAGCCCCCCAAGTGTCCACACATAAGCACACAGCTATGTACCCTCTCAAGGGCTCACAAATCACTGACTTGGGTTTATTGATCCCTGGCTGCCAGCTTTGCCTGACTCATTCGACCTGGGCCTGAGTGGGATCTGCCCTCTCCACAGAGTTTGTCATGTGTTGTGACTGCGCCTGTACTGGCAAATATTCCTTGGGCAGGACATTCAAAGCAGTGAGTTTTCATGTAAATCTAAAAGCAAAAGGCTTCCCACAAGTGCCCACTGGCAGTGCACACCCAAGCGTGGGCTCAGATCACACTGCATCCCACACAAGACGGCAAGTGTCATCTGAAGTGGGCAGCAAAGAAGGGAGGGCACCTGGGGCTGCAGTGTTCCCTGGTCCCGGACTTTGGGTCACCCCACTAAGAGCTTAGCATCATGTTTCTTGTGAAGACACATGGTGACATTTGCGTGTCTCAGTCTCATTTTAAGGACTTCTTGGTCAGGCTGAACTTGGGGGTGATTCCTTTATAAACGTTTGACCCCATTGACGAAGTTTCCCCTTTGTGTCTCCTCTTGTGCCCCACCCCAACTCCCCAACCCCTGCAGGATGGGAGTCACAGCTGCTGGAAACAGGATTCCTGGGAATCTTTCTGTGCCCTCTCTGGACGCTGTCCCGCCTCCCCAAGCACACCCCCACATCCCAAATTGTCCTGTGGGCCTTCCGCTGGCTGATCTTCAGAATCATGCTTGGAGCGGTAGGTAGGACTTTCATATAAAAGTATTTGGGAATAACATCCTCAGGACACACCTGGTAACCTGGGCAGACAGCTGGCGGGTGGGTCAGGGCTGGGCTGGGCCGGGCTGGCTGATGTGGATCTGGGATACCTCCTTGATGACCTGTACCTGCTATCCGGATGTTGGCCTGGCCCTGCCCACTGCATCCTCCACCTCAGAGAGGCCCACCGTGAACAGTCCTCTCAGCAGTTGTACCAGCCATGTTCTCGGTCATTTTCTGTGGGAAGTGGCCACAGCTTTGCGTGCTTTTCTGGAGGAGATTTGGCGAAGAGCCAATCCTCTCCCACAGTGCCTTGGATGCCTCCAAGGTCGTTTCAGTTTGATGAATGAAGGCCATGTGCCATGGAGGTGTGTTGGTGTACTGCAGTGGGAGCCTCAGGTCTCACACTGGGGCAGCTTCCAGCTGCCTCCTCCTGTGTCTGTCTTTTCTTTGGGTCCCCAGTCTGCTGGCTTCTAGGAGTATCTCTCACATAAGCCAGATGTGTGCATGCTTTCTGTAGTCCAGTGTGAATATCACTTAACAGCTTGTGTGGTCGATGGCCCTTGCCTGCTCCAGGGCTTCCCTACCCAAGTCTGCACCTTCCCCACCCCTCACCCTGCTTTGTCCCCAATATCTCCTGTATCCCTGCCCCTCTTGCTTCTACCAATGAGATGTGCACAGCTGACATTTTCAGATGCATTATTTGACACTTTGGCGTGAGAGCAAGCTATCTGTCTGCCTTTGGCTCCAGTGGCTGTACAGGGAACTTGGCTGTTCACGTTCTTATTCTTCACTTCTTGCTCTTTGATGAGATCTTTATTCTTCCAGGATTATACCACAGTAGATTTTTCATATTGCACCCTTCTTGAACATAATCTATATGGGTCTCTTTGCTTACTTTCACATTTTCTGAGGGGACCAACCTAAGCATGCAGAGAGGTTGAGGCACATGGCAAAGAGAATCATGGGAGCAGGATGCTCACACAAAGGCAAGATTCTTCAAACCAGGGCCTCCTTCAGCCTAGAACATTCTGCATCTCTCTCAGATTGCCCAGCTCTTGACTTTCAGGCTCCTCAGGTGACTTTGTGACTCTGGGCATGGCCTTGCAGCCAGAGGTGCTTCCTGTGCTCACAGGGCAGCTTACAGGGATCTGGGAAGTCCCTCCACCAAAACTGTCTTCTTAAGTGCCTCGAGGCTGTGTCAGGTACACAGATAAGGCTAACTAGGACACCGTCTACACTGCGGATGAAGGCAGCCTATTCTGAGATGAGGTAAACTCCCAGAGTATGAGGATCCTCACCTTCTCCACTGTCTTCTGCTGAGGTCACTAGAGGGTGTAGGCCTCGGTGGAGGGAGCACCATAGGAGGGTTCCAGTTGCCTCCATGGGCACATACAGACATGTAGCCATGACAGGCTAAGCCCCTTCCTCCCCACTGTCTGCAGCATGGGCCTTGGGCCAGGTACCTTTGCCACAGAGATCTCTATCCTCTGAAGAGGCTCTGATGGTGCACTCATGGTGGCATGAACAGGGTTCCCCTGACAAGTTGTTCCTGGGACTAAATTGATCCAGTAGCTTCGTGGTTTGATGTGTGAGCAGTGAGAGTCACCTGGTTTCCAGGTGCTCTTTACACACGTGTTACGTGAAGCAGATCACCCGGGACATGATCTTTTGTAACGATAACTCTGCTGCTGTGACCAGGGGAAGGCCTCGGCTATGAGCCACTACATCTACTCACGTCCCCGAACTGTCTCCAGTGGCTGTGAGCTCCCCCATGCTGTATCATACAAAGGGCCACAGCAGCCCAACAGGAGGATAGGCAGGTGTGTGAGACCCCAAGAGAGCTGTGTGGAGCCGTGTTGCCAACAGTGCCACAGATGGAACCCAGTGCTTGCTAGGCCACCGGGATGGCCCTGGGCTGGATTCTACATCTAGAATGCTGCTTGCTGTATGCTGCTGTCTCTGAGGCCAATGTGCATTTGAAAAGGGTGCTGAAGTTCTTTGCTGTCTTCAGAGATAGTTTCGCTTATTCCTAGCAGCCTGAGGTGCTATAGCTCCCTCTCCTCTCCCGGCTGGCTTTAAGGAGCCCGAGACCTTTCAAATGTTTCAAAAGGCTCTTTGTAGAAGGTAGCTGCATTACAGGAGGCGGTATGAAGACAAGCTGAGTGGAGCCCAGATCTTCAGGGAAGCCTGTCTCTGTGGAGAAACCTAGCTATGCAGAAAAGCTATGTTTAGCAGAAAGCCCAGCTCTGTGGGAAGGCTCACCTTTACAGAGAAACATAGCCCTGTGGGAAAGATGAACTGGATGAGAAGCTAAGCTCTCGAGCAACATTGAGCTGTGTGGAGAAGCTGGCTTGTGTGGAGAAGCACAGCCCTTAGAGAAGCTGAGTTGTCTGGATAAGCTGTAAGACTGTTTCATGCACCATTCTTGTGCTAAGAGTTGAATGCACCCCCATGATGCCTGACAGAGTGAGCAAGTCATTAGCACATTCTGAAGCCCTTTTATGGCATTTTGATTGACTGCTAGCACCAGCTGGATAAAAATTACCAGGTGCACTAAAAGGTGTAATTACTTGCTACAGTCTTAGGTTGGATATTATTAATCTTGCTTCAGTGGGAAGCATGGAGAGAGAGGTGCTGCAGTAGTAGACTGAGGGTAGCCTCAAGCCCATTGTGGGTGGGCTCAGACCTGAGACCCCAGGACCAGAGAGAGTCTGGCTCAGAAATCAGCCCTCAAGTTTGCATTGTCTTGTGGCATTTCAAATGCCCCCAAATTGATTGATCCCTTGGAACTGGGTCTCAGAGTCCCACCACCATGGTGTGGTGGTGCCTAGAACATTTTTGCAAAAGAACAGCCACACTTAAATTCTTTCTGCTGCAAAACTTTTCTGGGAAGCTAGGCCATGTTTGTGGGCCTGAGTTCCAAACGGTTCCTAATGGTCACCACTCCAGGCCCAAAATGCCAAGGCACTGAATAGCCACGCTGGTGTTGTATGAACAACTCGAGAAGACAGACTGCTTGGTTCTATGACAGTCAAATCTCAGTGATGTTACAGCCCCAAGCATGAGGATCTGTGAGTAAGGTCATGCTCAGGAAGGGAAGCCTGACACGAAGGACAGACACAAACACATGGACAGACACACGCACACAGAGACATACACACAGAGAGACATACACACACAAAACACACAGACACATAATACATACACACAGGTACACACAGATGTATAGATATGCACACATACTACATACATCTAGACACACACACACACACACACACACACACACACACACATACACATACACACACACTCCTTTCATGAAAGGCTCCAGAATAGGTGATTCAGCTGGCCTCTTTGGGTAGGCCATAAGGGATCCTTTTTGGGTGATGGAGACATAGGTGACTCAGTGGGAGGAGGCCCTATGAGAATGTGTATTCTTATCTCCTCAAGACAGTAACTTTGTGGCAGCTCAAGAGCTATTTCTAGACCTAATAAGGTCAGCCTATGGCTGAGGAAGGTTGGCTTAGGGGAGCAAGAATCCCCCTCAAACCTAATTGTCAATGCATTTCCTCAGAAACATGTCCCTCAGGGCCTGGGGAGATTGAGCTCAGCCAAGCTGGCCACCTATGGTGCTGCCATGACCTCCCTCCATCACCCGGTTCCCCAAAGCACAGCAGGGGAGGAATCTGTTCCCCCTTCTGGTTCTTGGTGCCACTGAAATCAAGGTGGTATTAGGGGACAGTCTACTGCTAATGGGCCAGTCAGGGTCACCTGCTGCAGGAGAACACATGTATACCTGCTAGAGGACCACATCAGACCTTACACTCTGGCCAATCTTTTCTTCACCTCACCCATGAACCCAGGTCCCAGATGCTTGTCCCAGGCCCAGTGACCCCACTGCTGCGTGAGTGTTGTCAGCACTAACTCCTGACAGCCTCCCCACATAGGATAGGGGCAGCCCTCAGGACTCTGAGGATCAGGGCCTCAGGGAGAGTTACAGCAGTGCTGTGTGCCCCTCTCTGAGTGCTAGCTTCCCTGGAGCTCACGTACTTCCCAGCCTCGCAGGGTAGGGCTGTGGCCATGGGGGGAGCATCAGTGGCTCCATAGAGTCCCTGCCCTCCTTTTTTCTCAACTGCAGGAGCAGTGAAGTCTCACATGGCTCCCTCATTCCAGGATGGTGTCTCGCCTCCATCCCACCAGACTGTGATGTTTTTCTTAGGGCATCAGTTTCAGCCACAACGAGACGGAAGCTCTCCTACTTCAGGAAACAGTAGTGGTGTGGGCGTCAAGCCAGCTTTTAGGGCGGTACACTACCTTTAGTGATGCTTTTTTCTTTTTAATTCTTTTGTGCTTCTTGATCTTATTCTGTTGGATAGTGTGTGTGTGTGTGTGTGTGTGTGTGTGTGTGTGTGTGTGTGTGTGTCTGCAATGAGGTTTATATACTCCTCTGCAACCCTAGCTCCTCATCTAGGGCCACTGGACTGAGTCCCAGCATCAGAGTTTGCAGAGATGGGTTTTCCCTGCAAACTCTGGAGCCGCCTCTGTCCTTGATTATCCCACCCCGATGAACTGTGCCGAGTGACAGGCTAGCAGTCTCCACTGCCGAGATTCTGGGAATGGAGCCAGCATCCTCGTTGCTGGGAATTCTCAGGCCTGTACATTACCCACGGGGAGAGAGACCCCTTCCTTTTCATATTGACCCCTAGAATGTGGGAAGGCTGAGCACCTGCCTCTCTGTATACCTCCCCCCTCCTCTAGCCTCCCGGCCTCCATCTGGAGGAGCTTGTGTGGGTGGCAGTCCCTCCTCCATGTGCTCCTCATGCCTCTCTCTCTGGAAAGCCTGCTGTGAGCTTCACCTACAAAGGTGCTGTGGGCCCATGAGAGCAGAGATGAGACTGAGAACATGTAACTCTGGTAAATAACAAGTGAAAGGAGATGTCAGGTTGGGGCGGATGGGCCATCCTTACCCCTGGCCTTGCTTCTGGGCTGTGTCTCTGCAGTGTGTCCTGAGTTGGCACCAGTTTCTGCTCAGTTCCTGTCTCTCTGCTGTTCTTAAACAGCTTGTGCTGCCAGTTTTTTTAAAATGTATATTTAATTTAAAGTTAGCATATATTTACTGTATTACAGAACAGGTCTCATCGTGACATTTCCATATAGGCATATAACATGCTAGTTCTGATACTGTTTTCTTTATGTTTGCTTCATACTTTAGAAGTTAAGAATTTACTACTTGGCCAAACCTAACAGTATATGCTGTTAACCCCAGGACTTTGGAGGCAGAAACTGGTAGATGTCTGAGTTTGAGGCCAGCCTGGTCTATACACAGTGAAATCCTGTCCCAAAACAACCACAAAGAATTTAGGACTCTAGATTTTCATGGAACAAATTGTAAGCTAAACAGTAGGTTCTGTATGCAGTGAGAATGGCTGCTGTGCCTGCATGCAGGGTTTTGTATCATTTTTCCTGGAAGAAGGGATAAGAGATCAAGGCTCAGAATCTGCAAGGATGTAAGGATTGGAATTCTGTGTCTCATGCTAAGGTGATCTCAACTCACAGGCGGTAACAGTGGTGAGCCCTACGTGACCCATTCAGACTCAACTTCCTGCTTGTTAGTAGACACAGCCTTGACTACTGCCCGTGTGTGTGTGTGTGTGTGTGTGTGTGTGTGTGTGTGTGTGTGTGTGCACCTCCCCCTCCAGCTCTGTGTTTGTCCCTAGCTCCCCAACCCACAGGTCGTGCCCTCTGATGCTCCCCACTCTCACACAGGAAACTGCATCATCTGAAGTGAAGACAGAAACCTGCAGGGTCAATAGCTTCCAGGTCAGAATTGAGCAGCAGCCAGCATGTGACAGAAGACTTCCTGAGAAAGCATCCCCCAGGGTCAGCACGTGTGTCTGAAATGCTGCCATGGGGTCACCTGGGATGTCACAAAAGCTTTAGGCCTGCAGATTTGACAGCTCAGACGAGACAGACAGATTCATTGACAAACACAGCCACCAAAACCAAGACAAAGAAAGCAGGAAACCTGGATAGTTTTGTGTCTGTTAAAGAAATTGAATTAGAAATCGACAGAAGGAAAACTATTCCAGAAAGAATCTGCACCCCAGCTGGCTTTGCTGGTGGACTTTGTCAGATATTCAGGAGGAAATAACAGCAGTGCTACACTGACGCTTTAGAAGATGCTAGAGGAGGAGTGGTCCCCAAGTGCCCCTGACAACCAGCACAGCAGTGCCCCTAGAGCTCATGAAGACATGCAGAGATGAAGGTCAGAGCCAGGACCCTCACAAAGACACAGGGACCTTTGAAGCAGTCATCAGTGAACTCTTAAAAGGCACGGGGGGTGCAAGGCTGCTTAATCTTTGAAAATCAGCTCATGTCATCTGGTATAGTAACAAAACAGAGACAAAGAGCCATCTTATCATCACAGCAGATAAAAAAAATTTTGGGATTTCTGAGTTCGAGGCCAGCCTGGTCTACAGAGTGAGTTCCAGGACAGCCAGGGCTACACAGAGAAACCCTGTCTGGAAAATGAAAAAACAAAAAACAAAAAAAAATTTGTTTTCAATATGCAATTGCAGCTTGCCTGTAGCCCAAGCACCTAGGCTGAAGCCTAGGATGTATAAGTCAGAGGAGGCGGGGGGGGGGGGCAGGAGGGGGAAAAGAGAAGAGAGAAAAGAAGAAGAGAGGAGAGGAGAGGAGAGGAGAGGAGAGGAGAGGAGAGGAGAGGAGAGGAGAGGAGAGGAGAGGAGACCTATGGCACATGCCTTTAATCCCAGCACCTCTAAGTTTGAAGCCAGCCTGGTCTACAGAGGGAGTTCCAAGACAGCCAGGGTTACATAGGGAAACACTGCCTCAAAAACAAACAATCAAACAAGCATAGAGTATTATGAGATCAGAGGCCACTCCTCCAGAGTATATTGGGAATCAAGTTTGGAAAACAAGAAATTAAATTGTAATCCATAGACAGGACTGTGCATTTAGAAAACCCAGTGAGAGATGAGTGTGATGGTGCACATTTAGCATCCCGTGCTCAGGGTGATGGTGCATATCTAACATCCCAGTGCTCAGCGTAATGGTGCACATCTCGCATCCCAGCACTCAGGAGGGAGAGGCGTGTGATCAGGAGTCCAGGAGCATCTTCAGTGTGTGTAGTTCAAGACTAACCTAGGCTATGTGAGACCCTGTCACTGCCTCCCTTCAACCACCTGGGAGGGAGGAAGAAACAAGAGAAGGGGAAGGAAGAGAAGGGCAAAGAGGAATCTGAAAAGCAGCTATTTAAAAATGAATGTGAGGTTTTAGGATGCGAGGTTCACATCATATATTTTTTTAAGATTTTTATTTTATATGTTTATTTTTATTTTATATATTTTTATTTTTGCCTGCATGTGTGTTGGCTATGTGGTGTGTATGTGCAGTGTTGGAGGAGGCCAGAAGAAGGCATCAAATCCCAGAACTGGAGTTACAGATGGTTGTTAGCCATCATGTGAGTGCTGAGAATTAAACCCCTGTTCCTGGAAAAGCAGCCAGTGCTCTTAACCACCAAGCCATCTCTCCAGCCTAATGTTTCACAAACTGTTAACAAGCCATTACACAGTAAAAAAATTAGGAGTGTTATCTATTGCATCAAAACCCCTCAAAAGCCTTATAGTAAATTGCTTTGAGGATACCTAAGACGTGTCTTAAAGCCACACAGTGTAGCTGAAAGGAAGTTTGAAGTTTATAAATGGAGAAACAGACCATGTTCGTAGGTCAGGAAGATTCAGTATTGCATCTGGCTTGCCCAGCTCTATCTACAGATTCAAGGCAATTAGTATCAAACTCCCCATGGCCTGTGTTAGAGAAACTAGCTGATTCTGGATTGGGTATGAAAATACAGAGGATCTTTTTTTAAAAAAAAGAACAGAGTTAGAGTGTTATGCTAATTTTAGAGCTCACCTTAAAGCTGAAGTGTGGTTGCAATCTTAAGGTGGAAAAACTACGTCAAAGGAAGAGCAGGGTCCAGGATCAGGCCGCATCCTCTGCTCTTCATGGGCATGGGCACTCATCCAGAGCACTGATGTGATGTGGAGGGGGGGCGGGGGGAGAAGCTGTCACCTAGACAGTGCTGGAAGGGTATCCTAGAGCCATAAAAGAAAGATGTTGAGAGGTTATACTTCATTGATTTAAAAGACCCCTGGAAACGGGAGTAGGCAAACCACAGACCAGGAAAACATTTGTGGCACACAGTTTTAACATACAGCATGTAGAGCACACATTGTAACCATAGAAACAAGGGTAAAAGAATGTTTTCTCTGCAAAGGTGGATGTGTGGGAAAACCGAGAGTGACCATACCTTTCAGAAAGGATGAAGACGGCATGGCAGTATCTGCCACTGGGAACCTGTGACAAAGTCTTGCTTCAGGGGATGTGTGTAGCTACCCTTGGACAGCCATGCTGCCCCTAGGAAGGTATCCTTTAGGCGGAAGGTATCCCATAGATATTTTGCCCAGAATAGCCAGATGCTGGAGACCTCCATGTGTCAGTCTTTTAGGAACCAATGGATATATCATGACAGCGAGGTAACACACAAGGGAAGCTAGCTGTGCTACCCAAATCTGCAGTCACAGACAGGGAGCTCCTGGAGCACGTGTCCCTTCAGGGGACTTCCCTGGTCAGGCAGGACCATTGAGTTGGACTGTGATGACCTTGTCATCGGCAGGACCTAGAACTGACCAGAAAGGAAGCAGAGAAATCATTGTGGAAATGGAAATGCCCACATCCTGTCAGACTTCCAGATTCCTGACAGCAACCTATGTCAGAAGTCATACACATATGGTGTGTACATCTGTTCCATGTAAACCATAGCAAGCTTTCTGTCAGAGCAGGTGACAAGCCTGCTCATACACAGGATGCTTCAAGATGCAGGCCACAGCAACTACATGCCTTGCAATGGTGAATGAGTCTGTAACACTGTGTGTCCAGAGAGCAAGAAAGGGGAGAGGACTTGGGCAGGACTCAAGAGAGCAGCTGTGTCTGAATGAAGTAGCCAGGCAGGTATTTCCTTGAGAGCTGCTGTGGTTCTTGCCCACTAGCCACAGCTAAGAACCCTCATGCCACATAGATCTTGGGGCCGTAGGGGACATCTCAAAGCCAAGACAGCTCAGCGGAGAGCAGAGGTGGCCAGAGAAGACCTGGGCAGTGAGTGGGAGGGGAAGTAATCAAGTGACTCTGAGAACTGAGTGGGAGATACATTCTGGGAGGAAAGAGCCCGCCGATATGTTTGGCCATAGAGCAGCTCCTGCTGGAGAGGCAGGAGATGACCCCAGGGCTGCCTGCAATGTATCCAGAATGTTCTAAACCTTGCCCAGCCTGATCCAAGAGCTTACACAGCAGCTGCTACAAGAAGTCAACAGGACCCAGGAGTGGACAGCAGTCATGGAGACACCCAAAAACACTCCATGAGCTCTGGGTAATGCCCATCCCCACCTAGACAGAGTATAGCATGGGGCCTGTAGCTGGGGTAAGTGGAATGCTGCAGATGATGTTTACGGGCTGAGGTGGGGCCACATGTGCAGCACAGAGAGAAACCCTGAGATGTTTTCTTGTGGGACATTTTTCATGTGGAAGGAAATCTGTTTCTGCTCATGGCCACTCGGCCCGTAGCCCCAGGTTGTTAGGAGGTGGGGTCTCCAAGACTACTGCACAGCCGAGCATTAGCCAGGAGGTTGGCTGTGCTTACGTCACAGCCCAGGGACTGTTCTGAACGGGATGAACTAGGATAATTTTAAAAGCAGTTTCCATGTTAGCGTGCACCGCCCCCCAGGATGCTTCAGGAGATGATGCTCAGGCCACGGAAGTGTGGGCTCGTGGGCGGCTCTGAACAGTTAGCAAGCAGGGTGGAGACATCGGTAGCAGGGAAGAGCGGGTGCTAAGGAACCAAGACAAAAACAGGCTTTGAAGTTGCCGAGCTCTTTTCTCGGAGTTAGAGTGCCGCTGGTAAAATCGTATTAAATATAATGAAATAAATGCTGGAATGCAGAGTGCCTGTGAAGACAGAACGGAACGGATGTCCCTGCCATTTCCCTCGTCCTGGGCATCCTAACTCAGAAATGAGAGCAATCATTCTAATTGGCTTTATTGCATTAGCGTGGGCAGAGCTAGAGAAAGGGGGCTTTCTTCCTGCCTACCCATCAGCCCCCAGGACACTCAGAAGGCTGACCTCTGACTCTGCTCAGAGACATCGCGGGAATCTTTGGACCCCATGTCTGCAGTGTCATGACCTTTGATCCCCAAATGCAAGCCTCTCATATAGCTGTCCCAGGCTGGCCCCAGGCAGCCTCTTCAGGTCCCCATTCAACAGCTGTTTGTCTCACACAGCCCATGACCCTCAGAGGCTTAAAGAAACCATCACAGCCCAGCACGGCCCAGGGCTTTTCAGAACCCTCCCATCCATCCTCGGTAGTCCATCAAAGGTTATTATGCATAGGTGCTGGGGTCCTTTTCAAGGGATATAACGCAAAGCCTTACAGCTCAGCTTATCTCTTTTCTCAAGTGCCTTTATTACATCCGGCTATGTCCTCCATGCGCACGTGTACAGACGGTGTGGATGCAGGCAGCAGAATACCATTGCATCACGTTGCTTGATAACAAGGAGACAGTGAATCAGACCTGTCCAGAGCCATCGGGAAAACTACTGAACCTGAGGGGATTAGTAACGAAGAGAGGCCTAGAGCTTCTAGAAGGGATGTTTTTACAAAGAGGCAGACTGTTCTAAGTATTTATGCAGCATCTACACTTTGAAGGTAATAAGCTGTAGTAGAAATTGTTGCTGTTTTCACACACATGTCCTCTTAGTTAACCTCTTAGACCAGGAGTCAGTTTGAGCGACGTAGTGGTGGTGTTTTGGTGAAACCATTCTGTAAGATAGACTATGGATGGCTCCAGCCTGAGCTAGCCCTGCCAGGGTAGCTTTAGTCAGATGGAGGACAGAAGGTGCTTCTGTCGTTTTGAGCCAGATCTTAGATGAACATTCTCAAAATGTAAAATCCCAGACTCTGCTTAGCTCTGTGCTGCTCTGAGCTTTGCTAAACCGAAGCTTTTTAGCACACCTGTCTCCACCATCTAGGGACTGTGCCAGGCCCATCTGCCATATCTTTCCCCCCCACACACATGCACAGGCAACCTGTTAGCATGTGGCTGTTGGCCGGGAGGCTGCATTTTCTCAGTTCTTGGGTAAACAGATGGACCTTCCCTAATACTTGTGGGCATTCCTTTCCAGCCTGGAAGTACTGGGTGGTCATCGTGCCCCAGGTCCCTCTGACTCCAAATCACCCCAGGGCATGCTGAGCAGTGTTTGCAAGTGAAAAGCTTTGTCCTCGAAGTACAGAGCCCAGGACACCTTCATTAGAGTTCCCCACACTGACCATACTCTCGGTGCCACAAAAGGCTTCCCACACTGAGCTGGTCCTTCAGGGCAGTGCCACCTCCTCGTAGTAGCACTTCATGTGTTGGTAGAGCTGAGCCAGGAGAGGGCTGCAGCCTGGAGCTCACCCATAACATGCTGTGTCTGTGAGTACCACTGGCCCACTCCACAAGGATTGGGGGGCTGTGAGCTATGCCCTCTGCTTGGGAAGCTGTAGAGCCTTACTTGCATAAGACGGGGGCTTATGACAGCATGGGTAGCAGTCGCTCCAACACTAACGTGTGACATGTACCCCCGACAGCTTGCAGAGCTCGTGGGCATTCCCATCAGGAATTCTGCTCTGGCAAGAAAGAAACAGCCCCACCTGATACCATTCGTGCATATGCCAGCATAGCTCTAGACCCCAAAAAGCCCCTGAGGGGGTACAAAGGGACCTCAGATCCTTTCAGGCCACAGGCGGCTTACATCAAGCCAGAGGGCATACAAAGCAGCAGGGTTATGGCATGGCTTTTCTGATATGGTTTCCGTTGCCAGTTGGGAGTTTTTTAAGATGCAGAATTGCATTCAGGAGCTGCTGGATAGGAACCCACTCGAACCCACTCACTGTGAGCCCAAGGTATCTTCCATCAGCCTGGAACATTCCAGCATCATGATGTTCTCCTTCCCAGGCTGTAGAGCAAGAGGGTCGTAGGAGACTGAAGGTCACTCGGCTCCCTTTAGGTCTGGCATGCCAAGGCCCGTCTGTGCCATTTTTTTCCCCCTAAATTAATTTTGGGCTGAAAAAAGGCTCAAAGAAGGCTTTGTTCCTCTGACACTCTGAAAGAAAGACCCGTGGGAAGTCTGACATCTGCAGCAGGAGCGAGTGGCTGGGAGGAGCTCCAACGCCCTCCGCTCCCTAAGAATGCTTCAGGTTCCTAAGTGTCTCATCTCAGCTCTGAATTTGAGTGACATTTTAATTATTTTGTTTTTTTCTTCTTTTCCTGGTGTGAATCTCCAAAGAGTCCTCCTGTCTCGGGTTCTGAGGGGTACAGGGCACTGTGCAGCTCATGGCCATCAGGGTTAGTCCTGATGATGCTATTCACTTCCCCACTCTGTGGGCACACAGAGAAGAGCTTTGCAGAGCTGGGAGTGTTCAGGCACTGGACCAGCAGACCTTCCCAGCAGCACCATCTTCAGGTGACCAGGGCCATGCAGGACCGGAATTCCACGGGACTCCATCTCCAGGGCTTACAATTTGAGTGTTTTTGTTTCCCAAGAGGTAGCTTGGTTGTCTGAGTAACTCATCCTTCTAGTCTTTAAATAGAGTGCTCCCAGGAGGCAGAGCACAGTTCAGCTCCCTTCGGTGCTCACTGCTCCCTGTGGTGTCAGGATTGCTGGGAGCCCTGTGGGATTTGCGACACCCTGGAGACATTGCTTCTGAGAGAGAGTGCTCCATCTAAAACAAGCTTTCACAAGCAGGTACCCATTAGGTAGTGTCACACGTGTCACGCGTGGCCCTGGTGTGAGTATTCACGTGTTCCCATAGGCGCTGGCAAAGTTCGTGTAGCCCCAATGCCCTCGTGATCACTTGGCCCTGTCTCCCGGGTGTCAGTGGCTACATTTGAACACTGTTCTTATGGGGTCTCAGGACAGCATCTGTATCTGTCCACAGCTCCTTTTGGCTTTCATATCAGATCACTTAGCCTGTCTCCTGGGCTCAGCTTCCCACGCAAACCCACACTGCCCAGGTTACCTTGCTTGAACCGCCGCAGAAGCCATTATTGATCCCATTGCAGCCAGAGGACCGAACAGGCAATTTACATGCCACCAGGCCCTGTGGAGGTCCTCAGTGCCTCACATCCTCCTAATTTGAGAGCATGATTTCAGTGTGCTGGCTTTTGTTAGAGTGGTGGCCAGGAGGCCTAGATGAACCCATTCAGCTGGTGGACACCTGTCCCAACTTTATAAAGAGGTCTGGTGACCCTTTTTTGTGGCCTCACCATGGATCATGGGCTTTCTGAGCAGCCTACTGTGCCGTAATCAATACAGCCTGCTGTCTGTAGTGAACCTCACTTTCCACCAATGACATGGTCTAGGCTCTGTGCGACTTCTGGCTCCCCATGTTGACCTCCCACCTTCTTCTCTGTTCCAGACGTGAGTCCTTAGCAAACCTCCCACCCACATCCAGCATGGGCAAGCCACTCTCCTGTCCCTTCCAGGGCAGCCCCTGACCTCTTCAGGGATATCACTGTCTTAGTTAGGGTTTCGATTTCTGGGGTAAAACACCTTGACCAAAAGCAATTTGAGGAGGAAAGGGTTTATTTCAGCTTACACTTGAATATCATAGTCCATCACTAAGAAAAGTCATAGCACAAAGTCATCAGGACAGGAACCTGGCTGTAGAAATTGGTGCAGAGACTGCAGAGGAGTGCTACTTGCTGGCTTGCTCTTCAGGACCACCAGCCCAGGGGGGTGGTACCACCCACAGTGATCTGGACACACCAATCATCAGCCAAGAAAATGTACCACAGCCTTGCCCACAGCCAATCTTGTGAAGGAATTTTCTCAGTTGAGGTTGCCTCTTTCAAAATGCTGCTAGCTTGTGTCAAATTGACATAAAACCAGCCAGCACTACCTCTCCCCCAGGCTGTGTCTGTCACCCCAATCCCTTGCAAGCTCAAATCCTGATTGTGAGTGAATTGATGTGAGCAGGGGCTCATAGCTCCTGATCTATGGAGGGCACCATTATGAATGCTGAGTGCCCTGATGGAAGGCTCCCCAGAGACACCCTTCACTATCTGTCCGCCCTGTGAGGCTATCTCAGGAGGCTAGGTGTCTCCAGTTCAGAAATGGATCCTTGATAGAACCAACCATGCCAGCTCCTTCACTTTGGATTTCCATCCCCAGGCTGAGAAATGCATTTGTGTTGTTTGTCACTTACCTGTGCCACTTCATCATAGCTACTTAAGACCCCCTTTAGTCAGGTGGTGGTGGCACACACCTTTAATCCCAGCACTTGGGAGGCAGAGGCAGGTGGATTTCTGAGTTCGAGGCCAGCCTGGTCTACAGAGTGAGTTCCAGGACAGCCAGGGCTACACAGAGAAACCCTGTCTCGAAAAACAAACAAACAAAAAACCTCCTTTGGTCTTCTCTGCATCTCTGATGGGCTTGCCTCTCCTCCCTCCTGCACTAGGATGTGCCCACCCAGACCTCATGGGCACTCAGCCCAGGTCTGCAAGCATGTGGTAGATTGAAGGATTGAAGGTGGATGTTGGGTAGGTGGCTGATGGGTAGGTGATTGGGTGAATGGTGTGTGTATATGATGGATGGATGGATGGATGGATGGATGGATGGATGGATGGATGGATGGATGGGTTAGATGGATAGGAGGGATAGATGGATGGATGCATGCATGCATGCATGGATGGATGGATGTAATGGATGGGTATGGTAGATGGATGGATGTGATAGACAGATGTGATGGGTAGATGTGATAGATGGATTGATAGATGGCTGGATGTGATGGATGAATCGATGATAGATGGATGGGATGGATGGATGGATGGATGGATGGATGGATGGATGGATGGGTAAATGGGTAAGTAGACAGATGGATTGATAAATGGGTGGGTGGGTAGATGGATGACAGATAAGTGAATGGATGAGGGATGAACAGTGGATGATTAGTAGATGTGTTAGATAGAGGGATGGATAGGTAGTTGATGGATGGTGGTGGAGAATTAGTTGTATGTAAATGTGTAGTAGGCAGGTGGATGGGCTGTGTATAAATGTATGGCTGGCAGATGGATAGGTAACAGTGGATAGAGTCAGAGGAACTTTCCTGGGACAGTTGTAGCTACAGGTACCACCACCTCAGAAGGCTGGGTTATTCCCTCTGAGGCTGTCTCCTTACCTTCTCTTTCACTAGTGTAGAAATAATTGACCTTGGAGTTGAATCTCTGCATCTCAAGTTAAGATTTTAGTTCTTTCAGGGATAGTTGTTTCTGACTTACAAGCAAACCACCTGACCATGGCTTCCCTGAGAGAAGGTGGACAGACCCAATGCTACCTGTAGGCAGTATATGGAGGTGGCTGAGGCAGAGCCATGGGGACCAACTGCTGGGTGCTTCTCCCACCTCTCAGCTGCTCTGCCTAAGGTCTCATCTGACTCACAAAAGCTCCTTAGTAGACTTCTTTCTCCAGTGCCCAGCATCCTCAGCACTGAGTACATTCTGCTCACAAGGACCCTGGCAACCTGAGCTTGGGCTTCCCATCAGCACGGCTCATGGACAAGTACAGTCACGTGTGTGGAAGCACATTTTCATTCCCCACTAAGGCTTTTGAACCTTTTGAGGTACAGCTCACAAGTCTTCCCTTGCTGGTGTGGTGTCCTGGTATCCACAGTGTGAGATCTGTACCTTTGGGTTCGGTTCTTTCATTAAAGATACAAGTGCATTATTGTAACAGCTCTGTGTTATTTGTGTGCAGTATGTGTACAGGTGCATGGGGGGTGGGGTGCTCATACATGCTGATTGATGTGGGATGTTTTCTATCACACTACACCTTTTTTCCTTTTCTTTTTTCTTTTTCTTTTTCTTTTTTTTTTTTTTTTTTTTTTTTTTTTTTTTTTTTTTTTTTTTTTTTTTTTTTTTTGAGACACCATCTCTTACTGATCCTGGAGCTGATTGATTAGCTAGCTAAGCAGTGAGCTTCCAAGGTCCTCCTGTCTCTGCCACTCAGGGTTGGCATTACCCATTTCACACCCTAATGTTTATACTATAAGCACTTTTTTTTTTCCATCTGTGTGTGTGAGAGAGAGAGATTGTACAAACATTCATGCATGTGGAGGTCCTAGGACAACCACAAGTGTCATCCCTGGGAATGCCACCATCCTCCTTTCAGACAGGATCCCTCATTGGCTTAAAGCTCACCAAATAGGCTAGAGTGGCTGGCCAGCCGGCCGGCATGTGTCTGTCTCCAGCCCACCGCTGGGATTATGCGTGTGCACCACCACTGGCCAACTCTTTCCGTGGACTCTGAGCAATGAATTCAAGTCCTTGAGCTTGTCCAGCAGGTACTTACTAAGTGAGTTATCTTCCTGGCTCCCTCAAAAATGGCTTTCAAGAAAGCACAGAACAGCCTATGGGTGCAGCTTAGTGATAGCCTAAAAACACTCTGGGGATGGATCACTTTTCATTCCTAGAAGCAAATCCTGTTTGAGGCCCTTGTATCCCAGCTGCCAGCCCATGACTGACGCTGTCCTCCTCTTGCCTCTGCAGGGCCTCATCAAGGTCCGTGGGGACAAGTGCTGGCTGGATCTGACCTGCATGGACTTCCACTATGAGGTGAGCACAGACCTGGCTGTGGCTGAAGCATCAGCCCGCTGCACTCAGAGGTCCCTCCATTCACCCTTTCTCGGTGGCAGGGGCAGCTCACCAGGTGACTTATAGAGCATCTCCCTACTGCTAGGCCAGTGGCTCTGGTTACCTGGTTCCCTTTTCTGTCCAGGTCTCCCTCTAGGCCAGGGCCCAGGCCCTCTCCTAGGAGCCGCAGCAGCTCGAGCTGTGTCTCCCCTGAAGGTGCACGATGAGGCTACTCCACACCTCCTGCTGTGTTTGTACTCCCAAAGACAGTTAGTTGTCTTAAGCACTAGAGCAACATGTTCCCTTGGCTCAAGTCTCCACTCCTCAGAACGGGCTTGCCCTTCCCAGGAGCTCATGTGCTTGTGCTGGGGATGAAGGCAGGGACAGCTTCACTCTGCAGTTAATCGAAGGGCATGTGACATTGTGGTAATGTCCATCTGCCCCACATCCCAAGCCAGGGGGGCCACAAGACCTTCATGTATCTGGCACTCCCTCCCTCTCCCTCCCCAACTCACACTGCCCACTGCTGGAGAAGAGGAGTTAGTCACTGCCTCTCTCCATCGAGAGCTGTGGGTACCAGGCTCAACCTTTGTCACATGTCAAGCTGACTCTAGACTCTTAAATCCTTTGGCCACCGAAGACACTATCCCATGCAGCTGCACCTCTGGTGTGCTTATTGCTTCAGGCAGCTGGAGGGATGCACTGTATGCTGTGGTTAGCCAGGATGTCTAGACTTTACTTTTTAAAGTCTTGAGAGTCCCCATCATCCTCATCTATCCCAGACATCCTGTCTCTACTTAACCAGGGACCCCACAAGTCTCCTCCTTTCTGTGGTGGGGTTTCCACCTTACACTGACAGGAGAGCAGCCATTAGAATGAGTAGCTGGCTGTATGCAATGAACTATTTACATATGTAGGCCACGGCACAGAGGACCGGGCTTAAGAGACCTAGGCAGTGAAGCCTGGGCTGCCCCTGATCCTCAGGCAGCAACATCTTCCCAAGATGGCCCCACACTCATGTAGCATGGTGGGTGTCAGTGCTATGGACACAGTCCACCTGCAGATTAGCACTGGCAAGTCTAGGAGCTACCTGGATGCAGAGTTCATGGAACTGATGGACCAATGTCTCCTTGACACAAAGCCATGTGAGGCTTGTTCTGCAGGACAGCCACACACTGGAGCCTGTGCTTTTACCCACACATCCCGCATCCCGCATCTCACTGTAAGCCCAGGCCCACTCAAGAGCTCTGAAGCATGGGAGGATCCCTGTTCCCCTCCCAAGGGCCTGGCCAAGTACATGTGAGGCAGGGATCCCATCCCATCCACAGAAGCCCATGGCCACTGCTGCACTCTGACCCAGCGGGAAGGTCAACTGTGAAGGTTCCTGAGCCTGTGGGCCAGGCAGTTGAAGGCAGTCCCTCATCTCATGGGCCAAGTTGACACTATGCTGGATTTCTGCTCAAGTCTAGTCAGTGGACAGGATGTGCCATTAGCCAGCCTAGAGATGGTGGAAATTACCCAAAATCCAGCTCTTCCTGGGTAAGGATTGGCCTACACACGTCACGGTGTACGAGAAGAGGGTGCCTGTTCTGGCCCCAGCATCAAGGAAGGGGCAACTGGCACCAAGGCCAGAGCTGGGCATGACTGGCCTTGGGACAAAGCCAGACCCAACTGGCCTGGGCTGGGATGGAAAGGGGTAGTGAGGAGAAGGCCCTCAGCACAGGATGCAGTGTTCTCTCCTCAGTGAGCCACCACACAGTGCCTGTCTCAGAGCCATGTCTCCTCAGGCTCCACAGCTGGCATCCAGCCGAACAGGAGGCCAGCTTTCTGGTTAGGTCCTACATCATTTGTGATGACTGTCCATGTGGGTATCTGTACCTGCGTTTTTGGTGACACAGGTCACAGGCAGCAGTGCAGGCTGGAGAGGGAAGCCCTGGTTGTCAGGGTCAGGTCCTCCATCTCAGCCCTGCAGGGACATGGGCAGGCAGAGGGATGCAGCTGTGCTTGTGGGGCAGGCTGACTCCAGGTCAGGGCTTGTGGAATCAACGCTGTGGATGGGTAAAACTGTGGCCCTTGGGCTCTGAGAGACCACAGTCTCGACTGAACAGCATCCAGAGATACAGGTATCCTGTGATCCACACTGTCTGTGCAGTTTGGCTATGTCCCACAGCCATGTTCAGACAAATGACACATAGACCAGAACTCGGGCAACATTTTGTTGAGATTCTGTTTATTGTGAAGTATACATTTCACAATAGGCCAAAGAAAGATATGTGGTCTCTCTGGCTCCCCAACATTAGTCCTGAAGCTTGGTTATCCTGATCTGAATTGTAGTGATTCACCATGTGGGCATGACCGTGGCCAGCCTCAGCACTGGCCCTGGGGTCTGGTAAGCAGAACGTTCATGCCCAGCATCTCTGACCAACCTTACTCCACGAGTGGCATCCTCAGCATGGACTTACTATGGAAAACAGGCTACAGCTCCCACTGCCACCCTACCAAGAGCTGTGTGCCCAGAGTCTGGACAAAGGCAGGCCAAGTATAGATGCTCCTTGGCTATGGCTGTAGGAAGCAACCATCCATGTAGCACAGCATATTGAAGAACGCCAGTGGTCCCTGAGTTACAGCTGACCATGTGCTGTAGTTCACAACTTGAGAGAGGATCATGCGTGGCCAGCCCAGGAAACTCCCAGGGGATGGTTTCTGCTGAGCATCTGTCGCTCATATGCCATGGAAAGGTTGAAAGGCCTGAAGCTGACGATCTTGTGTTCTTTCCATATCCATATCATGCCCTAGCTCCAAGCCCAACCCACTAGCAGCCACACCACCCATGTGATTCTCCACATGGTCTTCTGCATGATATCAGACACCCAACCCTGGAGGCAGGACTATATACCATGTGACTTCACAGGGCCTGTATTATGTGGCCTGGAAGAGACCAGTGGGTTCCTGAGCCATACTGCTTACTGTAGTGTTCCCCTCAATCATGCCTCATGTGACCACTCATCACCATTGCACAGGCCAGGTGCTCAGCCCTGTGTTGATGTCATATAGCCACATGAGCAGCCTCCCCCAACATGTCCTCTGCTGGAGTACCATCTGCCAAGAAGCTCCCGTCTTTGCCCACACCATGACAGTCACAGTCCACTGTGCGCAGCATCCAGAGAATGCTGTGAGATGCCGTGGCCTGCAGCATTCGCTGATGGAGACAAATATAGATCACCCATAGCAACTGTGTACCACACTCAGGTGTCTGGTGACCATAGAGAGCAGGGAGTGTGTCACATTTGTGTGTTTGCCTCTGACCAGTGAATGGATCCAAAGCCTCAACAGCCAGTGCTTTCATTCCTCACATTCAGACTTGACACCTCCTGGCGCTGGATATGTCACTCGTAGAGAAAGCGTCACTCTAAGTCTTAGCAAGGATGGGTGCCTTTTGGTTCCTGAGCTGTTAGATGTTCTGTAGCCTGCGAACCCACTCACCCACAGAGGACTATACCCGCCCCTCTCCCTCTCTCCGTCCCTTATGCCCTCTCTTCCTTTTTCTTTCTCCTTCCCCTCTTTCTCTCTTCCTCTCCTCTCTTCTCATTCTCCCTCTTCTTTATCTGTCTCTCCCTTCCCCTCTGTCTCCGCCTCCCTCCCCCTTCTCTAATTTTCTCTCCCCTGCTGACCCCCTCCCCCCCGCCCGCCCTTTCTGCGCCTTGCTCAGGGCAACATGAATGAGGTAATAGAAGTTTGCACTGTTGCTTTGCCGAGCTGACCTTTAATCCAGGGAAATAAATCACTTTCAGCTCCTATTATTGGTGAAGCCCCGCAGCCTCGGCATGCACAAAAGAAGCCTTTGTGTGGTATTACTTGTTTTTAAGTTAAGAGTGTCAAGCCCATGGTAGGAGCAGCTGATGTCACCTCTACCATGGTCAGCACGACACCGGTGCCATGATTATGCCCAGGAACTGGCAGGCTCAGCATAAGTATCCCATGGGCGTGTGGATGCACATCCCTGCATGTCTACATATGTGGCATGCATGTATTTGTACACCTACGTATATGTACATTAGGGTAGTGTGCCTGGCGCAGGTGGTGGACAGCCTGCTGCAGGCAGGGGCTGAGAACCTGGGCTCTGCTGCTTTCTTCCTGCCCCTCCTCTCTCTAATGAGGAATGTGGCCCATGCCCACAGACAGCTCTGTTTAGCATTGCTATACTCTCCTCTGTCTCTTCAGTGTAGGAGGTTTCATTTCCTGTGTAGGTTTCCTATCTCTAAAGATGGGAACGATGTCCCCAGGTTGCAGCGAGGATAGCACTAACTCCTGAGGGTGCCAAGCACTTGGGGGTGGGCATGTGTCTCAGATACTCCCCCCACACACTGGGAGCTGGGGCAGCCCAGCCTGAAAATGCCATCTGCCAGTCCCTCAGCAGGTGTTGGGAGGAGTGCGCCCTGGGAAGGAGGGCCTGAGGGTGCTTCCTCTCACACAGAATACTCTTGCTGACCACACACCTGCCTCCACAGCCCTGCCTCCCAGGCAGCCTGCTGCTCAGAAGGAACTGAGAAATGGGGAGTGCTCTGTCAGATGAGGCTGGCCAGGGGGATCTAGGAACGCATAGTTAACTGAGCTGTTTCTTCCCCTGTTGCATCTGTTTCCTCTTAACCTGAACAGTGTAGGGGTTGTGGGGCAGGAGATCTCTGCCCTGGCCGCTACCTCCCTGCAGAGGCCTCTTGTCACCTTGTTATCTCTCTTGGTCTTTCAGTTCAAGGCAAGTATTCTCAAAGACTCTGGGAAGTCAGTTGCCAATATGATTTTCAGGGCTCTCACCCCATAGAGCAGCCTGTAACCTGGCAAAGCCATGTGGACACATGAAGGCCCAAGTCTTTTCTGCCATCCTTTTAAACAAGCTTATGTTTCCAAAAGTTCAGAAAGCAACATGCTGAGATGCTTATGCCACAGGGAGCCATCCATAGATCCATGCCACCTGACATCCCTGGTGCAAGACCCCATGCCACAGTGCAAAGCCCCTGTGGTTGTTCCTGGAGCTGCCATGTGTGAGATGAGGTGAATACACATGGCACGAGTCCCTGTCTGACCATCTTGGCATAGCCTCAGGCACAGAGCATGGCGGAGACACTTGCCTCTCAGCCTCACCAGCTGCCGCTCCCGCTTCTCTTTGTTCTCACCCAAAGCCCAGAAAGGCCTTGTAGTTGGGGTTGGTGATTGTAAGCCAGCACCCTCTGGCCTGGATGCCTCCCAGGTTCTATGAGTAGCCGCATGGGCGTCAAGCTGATTATTCTCCTGGGATAGAGCCTTACAGGCCAAAGCTTCAGGCTTGTGGCATCCCACGTCATGCCAGGCTCCTTCCTGAGCACCAAGGTGGCTTGTCCTCCCAATGCTACAAGAACTCATTCTCTTTTTGTTTTGTTTTTGAGACAAGGTCTCTATGTAGTCCTGGCTGTACCCATGTAGACCAGGCTGGCCTCAAACTCAGAGATATGCCTACCTCTGCCTTCCCACGTTAAGCTGGGATTAACGGTGTATACTACCATGCCTGGCAAGAACTCCCTAGCTCTTCAATACATGGCTGGCCTGGCTCAGCAGGGTCTCATGATCCAATAAAGACCAGTATCCCTCACCCATCCCTTGGAGTTCATACAGACACCCATGTGTGGGCCCATGGCTGGAGCTGCTCCCACAAACTCAACATCACGAAGTGCAGTACCATCTTTCTCCCTCCTGCACCCAGAACCCACCCAATGTGGGCCTCCAGCCAGCAGATCCTGCTTCTAATTGCAACTGGGAGACACACACTACCAGCTGTCTTGGGCTGTAATTGGAAAAGGGTCACTGAGTGCCCTGCGATTTAGGGGCCCACCGATCTGGGAATAATTTGTACCAAGGTTGAATGTTCCCCAGGAAAGCTGTAAACGTCAGCTTTATAGAAGTGGTGACTGTTGTATCCAGCAGCCTGGCTGTCCACCAGCAGCTTCCTTGATTTGTAGGGAGAAATGGCTTTATATGTGTTGTGGGCCTGTGCCTCACGTCACTAGAAAGGATAAATGCCAGGCCGGGGGTGGTGCGCTTGCATCTCCAGGTCAGCTTCTGTGGTGATTTCCATCCTCATCAGAGGCAAGGCAAGCAGAGATCAGGTCTTGAGGCCATTGTTGCCACAGTAGAGGTGAGGGCAGAAACGCACAGACTGCCCCTCTGACTCTGTGGCCCTTGACTTAGTTTGGTGGCACACTATCCCAGGTAACTCTGGGAATTAGGTGACATAATGCACACTGGAGCGAGAAGCCAAGTGAGTATGTAATTCCATTTCAAAATATGTGAGAATTTCCCAGAAACCTTTCTCTTACTGGTGTCTCATGTAACTCCTTTATTGTCAGAGAGAATGCTTTGCATGCTTCGAGTCTCTTAAAACTTGTTTTTCAAAAATCTGTTTTGTGGTCCAGGACTTGGTTCATCCTAAGGGGGTGGGGCATTCCTATGGAACACCAAAGAGTCTGTGCCGTGTACGAGGCAGAGGTCAACAAGGTTGACGGTGGTTGGTAGTGCTTCTCAAATTCTCTGCGCTCTCCCTTATTCTGTCTGTCGGCTTTATCAAATATATATGCACGTATGCAGAGAGGGAGAGAGGGAGGGAGGGAGGAGGAGAGAGAGAGATTGAAATCTTCAGTTAGAACTGGATGTCTACACGGATTTGTAGTTCTGTCCCCTTTGCTTTGTGGTTGGAGCTGTGTTCGGGGCATAAATGGCTGTGCTGCTGTCCTCTTGGGCGCCATGCAGCCCCCTCTCCCCTCCTGCTCTCTCCCTCGCTCTCTGTGCCATGGTGACAGGTGCCTTTGGGGAGCTGCTTGCTGCATCCTTACCTCTTAGCCTGAAGATGTCCTCACACTTGAAGTCACTTCTCGTGAGCAGTGTGTCACTGGGTCTAATTTACTTGCCCAGTCTGACGGAGTCCTCCGCTGGCTCCAGCTGTGCTCTCTGAGACAGACATGTCTCCATCTGTCATCTCGCTGTCTGGTTTCTCTTCCCACCATCTATCTTTTATCCCTTTTTCCATATTTTTCCTGACTTTTTTGTGGATTCATTGATTATTTTGTGGCTTTTATTTTTTCCTCCTTCACTAGCTGTAACTAGCTAACTCTGTTCATTTCGTTACTTAGTCATTGTTTGGCTCATTAGCTAAAACTTCCTGTCACTCTTTGTTATTTTGTTTCTATGGCCATTTTAAGATTTATACTGTGTACGTGTGTGCGTGCACACGTGTGCATGTGTGCCTATGCCTGTGTGTGTGTGCGTGTATAAGACATAATCATGAGTGACCACTTTGGTTCACTTTCCAGTGATACGAATTTAAACCTTCCGAGGGAGCTTGCCAACAGTATTCTCCCAACGCCCTCAGCTGTTGTCACACTGATTGCTTTTATACATCGTAAACTGGATGTTATTTGAAGTTCACATCTTTTAAAGGGCCAGGGAGATGTCTCAGCGAGTCAGAAGCACCCGCCAAGCCGGCCTAGCACCCGGAGTTTAATCCCCCAAACACACAGTGGTAGGAGAGAACTGACTCCAGAAAGTTGCCCTCACCCTTCACATGTGCACTGTGATGTGCACACATGCACACACACACACACACACACACACACACACACACACAGGCTAAACTAACTTGTAAAGATAGTTAAAGCAGAAAGCAGCCCTGTGCTCCACAGTAGACTTGCAGACTCCCATGCTTTCTGCCTCGAAGCTTCCTTCACCTTCTCTTGGTGCAGCTTGTAGAGGTGGAACCTCTGAGCGTGTGGCCTGAAATGTCTATTTCCCCTTTAGTTGAGACCATTGGGCTGACTGGCTCGTGCCCTAAGGATGTTCCGTCTCCTCACTTGTGTCATTCCCCAGGAGGAGTCCTCCTCTGCTTCTCTAACACATCTTCATTCCATTTCTTTTCCATTTACATGAATCTTGACCCATCTGATTGGGGTGGCGTCATTTTCTTCCTGTTTCTTATGCTTTAGGTCTGCTGAATTTCTTGTATCTATGGGTTTGTGGGTTTCATCAACATTTGAATGTTTCGTATGCACCATCTTCTGGGGCTCAGGTTACACGTGTGTTACATGTGTGTTACACGTGTGTTGCATGTATGTTACATGTATGTTACACTGCCTAAAGTTGTCCCTTGGGTCACTAGTGCTTTGCTTCCTTTTAATTTTTTTCTTGTTTGCCTTCATCTTGGCTTCCCCTGTTGTCTTCATATACACACCCTTTTCCTCTTCACCTTTTTTCTGCTGATAAACCTGCCAAGTGCTTTTTTAATGGTGTAAATGTAAGTTCCTTCCCTGTTACCTTTTGTGTGATTTCTCTATCGCTTTGCAGTTTCCATGGGAATCACACAGAACATCCTGAAGTGGGTTATACCAGCCCTGCCTCGGGCACACAGAACATCCTGAAGTGGGTTATACCAGCCCTGCCTCGGGCAACAGCAAGGAAATAGCCTTCTCCCCTGTGCCCTGCCGCTCCCCTCAGTTGCTGATGCCTCAGAATTATACCTTCATACGTTTGAATCCAAAGCTTGAGCTGACAATATTTTAAATGTGTTAGTCTCAATTCACATGAAAACAAAACACAGGAGGGAAAGCCACAGCCCCAGTATTGCTAGCTTTTAGACTAATGGCTTTTTAAATGCATACGCTCTTTGCGTAAGGCCAACAGAAGGATTGTAAACCTGCTACAGTCACATAAGCTTTTGAATTTGAATTTGAAGGGATCTTTCTTTTTCCCATGTCAGGCTTCAAGGGTTCTGGAATGTGTGTTCCAGGTCCTGCGAGGTTCTATTTCACACTCCCGTAAGGCAGGGCCACCCACACATCAGGGGAGGCCAGTGCAGTATGCCAGGGTCTCCACTTCCCCTCAGAATGTCGGTGCTGCAACATGTGGGTGTTCACATGGCAACATGATCTCCCTCACAGCAGTGATCTTCCTCATATGGAAGTGACCTTCCTTACAGCAGGGAGACCCCTGTTACACGGAAATGACATTCCTCAGAATAGGGTAGCCTTCCTCACCTTCCTCACAGTAAGATGACCTTCTTCAGAGTACTGTGGTCTTCCTTCTACGGAGGTGGCTTTTCTCACAGTGGAATGTCCTTCCTCATGGAGGGACCGTTCTTGTGAACCTAGCTTCATAAGAAATCCCTTGCCTGTGTTCTTTTGATGGAGACCAGTCCTGTGTCCTAGCTGGGGCGTGATTCGAGGGAACAGATGATCCATTGGGTGCACATCTAGTGGGGGCCTGTGGTAGCCACCCTCTGTGGTAATCTGCACCACAGAGGAAACACACTGCCTCCTCTGGCTCACAGTGCTTTGGCTATCTGAGTGGCTCTCCTTATGTGAGCAGATCTCCTTCTCTTGACCTCCAGTCACCTGGCATGTGGGAAGTAGCCGGTGCTCAGCACTGAAAGGCCACAGCCCAAGGTGACCACCGTGTTGGCTCTGAGTCTCCAAAAGCTAATTACCATGATCCCTAGGCCGCTGGTCTGCTGTTCCTAGAACACGGTGGCCTTGTTTGTGCTAAGACCTCACTGTCACTGTGAGTCATTCCAAGGAGGAGCTTGGCACTGTCATGCCCCAGTGGTAAGCAGTATTCTGGTGTATGAGCGGCGACTCACCACATAACAGCCTGGAGCCTGAGGTCTGGACCTGCCTTGTGCATATATATGCGCTACCTTCCTCCGAGCTCCAGGTGGGGCTGGTCCACAGATGGCAGGGACTGGCAGTGGTAAGGGCTACAGCAGGACAGAGTCTTCAGTGATTGAGTCAACATGTGGCATAATTAAGAAATTTAATTTTCTGCTGGGCAGTGGTGGCGCACGCCTTTAATCCCAGCACTTGGGAGGCAGAGGCAGGCAGATTTCTGAGTTCAAGGCCAGCCTGGTCTATAGAGTGAGTTCCAGGACAGTCAGTGCTATACAGAGGAACCCTGACTCGAAAAACAAAACAAAACAAAATAAAAACAAAAAACAAAAAAAGGAAAGAAAAAAGAAAAGGAAAGGAAAGAAATTTAATTCTCAGCTGGATGGTAATGGTGTATGCCTTTAATCCCAGCACTCCAAAGACAGAGGCTGGTGGTTCAAGGCCAGCCTGATCTACAGAGTGAGTTCCAGGACAACCAGGGCTACACAGAGAAACCTTGTATTGAAAAAGGAAAAGAAAAGAAAAAAAAAAAGGAAGAGAGAGAAGGAGAGAGAGAGAGAAAGAGAGAGAGAGAAGAAATTTGTCCTCAGGGTGCTCCCTTCACGGTCATCTCCAAGCATGTGATCTTCTGTCTCCAGGGAGAGGAGCAGACTTTTCTGTTCTTTGACCACTCTCATCAGGGACCAGTTTGAGAACAGCCCAGACCTGTGTCTCCCCAAGATGGGCCACTCCTCAGAGCCTCAACTAAGCATCGCCACCCTCTGTGCTTCCTTGTGTTTTTCTTACGTATGATAGATATTTGTAAACTGTGGCCCAAGGTCTGGCCTGTGGAGACACTTCGTCACTGCTATCTAAAGAGCCATCATGCTGGGCCTCAGCAGTCTGCCATGTCGGGAGCTCTCCGTGCTCTCTGTGCTTTATGGGGTTCGATGCTACCCCCCCCCCCCCCCCCCCCCCCCCCCCCCCCCCCCGCCACAGCCACACTTACCTACTCCGCAGCTTCCATGGAAACAGAAATGAGCCTTGTCCCTTGGCACGGTGAGCACAGAGGCTGCTTGTCACCTAGGGCCTGTACCATGAGTTCACATAACAGACCCTGCTGGACAGTCAGACCTGGCCACAGGTCAAGGAAGGCTGTGCTCCCCCACGATACCTTCAGCAGAGGTGCAGCATTTGGAAAATCGTGTGACCCACCTTGCCAGGAAGGCCAGTATTCACTGCTCACAAACACTGCCTTCTGCATTAGTACTCTTAACTTTTATCTGGCACAGGAAAGCCCATGGGACTGGGGTGGGGGCTTTTCCCGATGGAGCCCAGTTTCTAGTCCCCTCCCAGAGCAACTGCCTCACTGATCTTGGGTAGATCCCTTGGTGAGGCAAGGTCACGGCCCAAGTTTCTCTCATTGCAGTACATTGTACTGCAAGCTGATGGACATTGTACGGATCAGAAACACTGTCTGTGCAGATGCTATTCCATACCAAGCTGAGGCGATGTCGTCCCCAGTTCTTACTCCTTTACCAATGTGCTTCTGGCCATGTTCATCCTCCCTCCATCCTCTGCTTTCCCACCCTGCTGGGACATCTGGGAGTGTCAAGGGCCCGGAGGCTGGGACACCATCCAGTGCTAGGTGAACTGCTGTACCGCTCCATCCATTTGACAGCTCCTCTACAGATGGAGTCTCCAATCTTCAAGGCCAGCGGATGTGGAGTTCGACACTGAGTCCCAGAATCTGCTCAACAGGGGACAGCAACAAGGGCTGCAAATGCAGCCCAGAGTGGTGGCAACAAGCCAAGAGTGTTTTGAGGAGAAGGTTGGGACTGACAGACAGAAATCTTGCAATGACCTCTGTCTCTTGGCACAGGGCTACTGGGACACTTTGCATCTACTGGTTGTTTATTCTGTTGGCAAACAGTTAAAAAGGGGGAGGTGGTGCCCCCCCACAGAGCTAGGTGGAGGGTGGCCTGAAGCATTGCTAAATGAAAAGCTTGGCTTCTGTCCTGTCCTACTAAGCTGTTTATTTTTCTTGTGATCACATGGATGGTTCAAGTAGCAGGATCTCTGTTTGGGGGGGAGCAGGGCACACAGGAGCCCGGGGCTTGAAGGGAGGTGTTCTGGCAGGGGCTCCACACCTGTGTCAATGGGGTGAGTTGATAAGTGGGTTCCTTAAGTGCCCCATAGCCAAAGTGAAATCCCAAGGGGACTGTGTCTAGGAAGCAGCAAGTACGAAGCTCTACAAAGTCCGGACATCGTTCTAGCCTTCTCTGCCTCCTTCACGTTTGCTCCTATTTGTTCAGGGCCACTGCTATTGCGACCCCTGTCCCCTGACTCCAGTTTCCCTATGCTCAAGCCCATGTCCTATGCCACAAGCCTGCATGGATCTGCTGGAGATCCATGCAGAGGGCAAAAGCACCCCAGGGCCCATGGAGCCCAGCATTGGACAGGAGAGGTGGACCATGAGTGTGGAGGGTGGGCCACTGTCAACTCAGGGAGCCATGAGTCCCAGGCAGCAGCCACCCACAGTTCTGTGGGTTCTTGTATCTTTAGATTCTTCATCTGTTCACAAGTGTTTAAAGATGTCTCCTTCAGCTACAGTTTACACTTTTGCCTATAGAGACTGAAGGTTTAAAACAGAACTAGAAACTTGCTCTTGCTTCAAAAATAGCCTGTTCACAGAAGTCTCCCAGCCTGGAGAGGCTGGGCCAGTTGTACATACACAGAGCTGGAGAGCAGAAGGTTTCATCATAGCCAGGGTCGTACCCCGCCCCCCCAGGCAGTCAAGGCTGGAAATTCTAAGCCCACTTTTATCCCCACAGACTCAGCCAGTGCCCAATCCGATGGCCTACTACCTGCACAGGTCACCGTGGTGGTTCCATCGCTTTGAGACACTCAGCAACCACTTCCTGGAGCTCCTCGTGCCTTTCTTTCTGTTCCTCGGACGGCGGCTGTGCATTCTTCACGGGGTGCTACAGATCCTTTTCCAGGTAGGCTGTGCCAAGGAACTACCTCTCAGGGTCCCCCATGTGTCTAAAACCTGCCTCATCATTTCTGGGTTAGACCCATAGCCACAGGGAGAGGCCTCCCTAGCTCCATATCACTCCCTACATGTCACCTGC
>NW_022196911.1:25475582-25481656 GCF_008632895.1 Mastomys coucha
CTGTGTCCAATCCAGGCTGGATTCCAGGGTCCTCTTCTCAGTTTCCATGAGCCCACGGCTGTGTCTGGTTGTCCTCAGGGAACTGTCCAAGGGCAGCAACATAGACCTTGCTGAAGCACTGTAGCCCCATGCACCTTCTCTGTGTTCTTAAAGCCAATCCTAAAGTTTATGTTTCTTTCTACCAAGAATTGGGGCAAGTTGTTAGTTTAAGACAGGGTCTTGCCACGTAACCCTCACTGTCCTGAAACTTGTGATCTGCCTGAGGGCTGACAGCAAGGCACGTGCCGCTCTCTGCTGTGCTCTCATCTTGCTTTTTTCCAGTCAGGGTCTCAATAAGTTATCCAGGCTACTCTTAAACTTATGATCTTCCTTCCTCACCTCTGCAGGAGCAGGGATGACAGGCCTGCACTGTCAGGCCAGGGTCATCTTGTGGTTTTAGTTCTCCATTTTCAGTCACGAATGGATGTTGACCAAGGCTGACATTTTCCCGGTCCGTCAGGAGAGGGTCGATGGTTGTTTTCCCCTTCGATATGCTAATGAGACGAATTGCATTACTGCTGCTCACATTGGGCGAGTTTCATATTCTGGAATAAACTCAGCTTGGTCATGCTGTGGATATTTTAATACATTGCTGGAGCTAATTTGCCAGTGTTTTGTTTTAGATTTTGCATGGTTGTCAGTGAGAGGGACCTGTCTGTAGTTTTCCAGCCTAGTGTAAGCCTAGTGCGGAGTCCCTGTCTGGGCTCATTGCCCCACACTCAGAAGACAAGCCCCTCTCCGAAGGGTCTATGGAGACCCAGGCAGTCCATTCCCAGAGCCTGGGCAATGCTGGGTATACATCCGAGCAAAGCTCTGAGGTCCTTGCAGTGACCCGGCCCGTGACCGGGACACTTGGGACACCCTTCTCAAAGCAGCTTTGGCTGGGAATAAATACGTCTGTTTCAGCTATTTTCAAATTTACTAGTAAAAAGGGCAGGGGGAACACCATGTTCTCCTCAGTGCAAAGTTTGGATCCGTGAGACCGTCTCACCACCTCATGCCCTTCTTCTCTATGAAGGGCTGTGTTTAAATCAGGACTAGCTGTGAGCAGATTTTCAGCCTTACTAGCACCTTTGCCACAGTGACCTCTGGCTACGAAGCCGTCTCTGGCCCCTCCCTGTTCTCCAGCACCCAGTGCACCAATAGGTTAGCTCCATTTTGTTCTGTATTCCAATCAGGATACTTCTCGAATCAATGCAGAGATCACAGAAAATCCCCTGCATCCCTGGTCTCCACTATGAGCCACTTCACACTGATGGGGTTCGTGGTGGCAGTGTGATGATGCACGTGACTCACCTAAGTTCTCTGGGTTTGGACGGTGGAGACTGTTTGTCCACCATCACTGTCACGCCTTCCTCCCCAGAGAGTCGTTGGTGAACACTAGTTCATCTTCCCCCACACTGACCCTTGGCCTTCAGTCTTCCCGAAGCATCCTGGAGTTGGGCCCACAACTCTCCAGCCATCTCTTGTCATCTCGCTAGCCAGCTTCTCCGTCATGTGTTTGGGGCTCCTTGCGTCTCCCTATGGCTTAACTACTCATATCTCCTCCGAGCCAACATCCCCATGGCGTGCCTGTTTCCCACGAATTTTCTGAAGGCCATAGACAGTGCTAATCTTGAGATGACAAAAAGATGTGCCCTGCTGGCCCCCACACCCAGGCCCCACCCTGCCCGGGAAACAGATCATCCAGCTGGGTGGACCAGATATGGGGGAAGAGCCATAGCCTCATGTGTCTCCATCTCATTCTGACCCATGGATAAAACTGGATAGGGTAGTGGGGATGCTCCTGGGCCTGCTTGGCCTAGAAAGGAAGTTGGTGTCTAGACTGGGCCTTCCAGAATATCACCCAGAGCCTCAGGGACTGAGACAGGCATGTGTGTCCCATACTAAGCCCCCAGGGATATTTGCAGAGAATCTCTTCTGCAGAGCCAGTTGCACAGGTGCCAGAGACAGGTGTCAAGAGTCCACATCTGAGTATAAGTGCTGGGGTCTCCTGGGCTTCAGGTGTCTCCTCTTCCTTGTGTACAAGGGGCTGTGCAGCAACCCCCATGTGGTAGACCCTAGAAAATGAAGAGGCCTACACCACACCCTCCAGGACCTACCAGCCACCTTGAGCCACTGTTAACTCCTGTCGTCCTTGAAGGGGCGGCAAGGCATCCCCAACATTTATTCTGTCAAGCAGGGGATCCCTGACTAGCAGTTTCCACCTGACTCTCATGGTGCAAGAACATGGAACTGGCCACACAGAGTCTAGAAGAAATGGAGGAAGGCAGGGCTATGGCTTCTCCCCAGGCCTGGTCCCAGGTCCCCAGATCCAGCGTTGACACTTCCTGCCCACCAAACAGTCAGGTATAGGATTGGGCTGAGCCTTTACTGTCCCAAGAGCCCGTGCGGAAGGTGTTAGGAGTGACTGTGCGCTCTTGACCATGCAGAGTTGCGGCCAACACACAGCGCCCACCACACTGTGGCACCTGAGTGCAGCCTGGTGTGGAGCTGCACTGCTCCCACCCTGAACCACTGGTTCCTGTGTCCCTTCCTGTGGGCCAGAGCTTGAGTTCACTCACTTCCTCCCACACTCCGTTTACACAGCTGCTCCTAGGATCCCTGCAAGGCCGCAGGAGGGGATGACCCCCGGAAGGGGCGGTATGGTCAGCCTCCGCTGCTGAGCTGGGTCAGGACATCCGAGGCCCACCATGGTATCAGTCCTCACCAAGAACGAGAAGGAGGTGGGGTTAGGCCTGAGACTCAGCAGTAGGAAGGCAGGAGAAGATCTTGAGAGAGGCAGCTTTTGAGGTTGAGTCCAAAAGGTCTTTGTGGGGCTACCCGGATTCCTTGAGAGTACACACATGCACTCTGTGGAAGGTCCCTGTAACTACATGCATGTCCTCTGTGGAAGGTCCCTGTGACTACATGCATGACCTCTATGGAAGGTCCCTGTGACTACATGCATATCCTCTGTGGAAGGTCCTTGTGACCACATGATGTCCTCCGGAAGGGCCTCTCAAGCTCCTGCCTCTCCTATGGAAGCCTGCTTACAAGAATATGTCCTCTGTGATAACTGCAAGCCCAGCAGGGACATCCAGAAATCCCCCCTCTTCCTTTTGGGGTCATGTTGCATCTGCCTGGAACATCTGCTGTAACCTCTCTGGGGCTAAATTCCACCAACACACGTTCATCTTCCTCTACCGTCCCCGAGCTTCGCCCGCTCCAGGCCGGTCAACTGCAGAACACACTGAGAGCTCACGGAGGACTCTGCCGGCCAGGGGTAAACACAGATGGGCTGTGACGAGATTCATTTCCCTCAGAGGAGAAGGCGGCAGTGACGATAGGAGGAAAACAAGAAAGATAAGGTCCCTTTGGAGCACTTGGACCACGAGCGCCGCATGATGAATTCCAGTCTTGCTGAACAAATAGGCCATGTGGGGAGGGGAATCTGAACTGCGTGGGCTGAGCGGGCCTGACCCCTGAGCTCAGCCACCATCTGTCCACCTGGGCGAAGTGTCACGGGCTCTCCTCAGTGCTTTATTAGAAACAGGATTTCACCTGGTGATGGTTGACCTGCATCGTCACCTTGGCTCTAGGTGACAAATCTGCTCCAGGAGACAAATGCCTGAGCGTGTCCATGAGGGTGTTTCAGAAAGGATTAACTGAGGAGGAAAGGCCCCACCACCCTGAACATGGCTCACACCATCCCACGGGCTAGAGCACCAGACTGAATGAAATAGAAAGAGGGGGCAAAGGGAGCTGAGCACCAGCATCCACCTCTCTCTGCTTCCTAAAACACAGGCCCAATGTGCCCAGCCACCTGACTTCCATGCTAACCCCTCCTTGGTAGACCATACACCCTCAAACTGTGAGCCAAACCCTTCCTGGACCCTTAAGTTGCTTTCGATGGCTTTTCCACAACAGGTAACTACAAAGTGGGCTCTGTGGCTCTTGGTTCTCTGGGATTTCCCACCTGATTGTGGGGAGTTTTGAAAATAGGTTCATACCAGTGGCCCCTATCAACAAGGTCATGAGCTGGGGGTAGGGGGGATTATTTCAGTCAGAGCTCCCGGGGCATGCAGCCATGGCTGTCAGGCAGCTGAGGAGGCCTCATGCAGTGCAGGGTTCTAGGCCAGCAGCGGTTCAGCTCGCTGAGCCTGCCTGTGGGGAATATTGACCCCTACCCGATCCCAGCTCATGGCCGTAGGACATCACCCCAGCCTCACCGGTGCAGGGGCAGACAAACGTCTGCAGCAGGTGGGCATGGCATCTCAGTGGAGTGGTCAGCCCGAGCCTCACCCCAAGGTGTTGAGGTACAGCCTCCCTGCTCAGGAGCTAAAGATCATTTGAATTGCCTTAGGTGTCTACAGAAAGAAAACAGTGGCTGAGCAGTGGTGGCGCGCACGCCTTTAATCCTCCCAGCACTTGGGAGGCAGAGGCAGGCGCATTTCTGAGTTTGAGGCTAGCCTGGTCTACAGAGTGAGTTCCAGGACAGCCACGGCTACACAGAGAAAACAGTGACTACTGAAGACTCAGTCAGCAATTGTCACGAGAACCAGATGTCCCCCAAGAAGGTACTGACTATGGCTTTCAAGGTAACAGGTTCTAAGACTGCAGCCCAATAGGATGCCCGGTAACTGCGTAGCAGCTGGGTGCCACCTGAGGCCCTCCCTCCAGCAGCCTTGAGCAGCATCTGCAGACACACTGCGAGCCTGAACAGCACTTTTCTATGCCTTGCTTCCCGTGAAAATAGCCATGACTGGAAAAGAAGGAATAAAGGGGTGCCACGTGCCCCTGGAAGCTAAGTGGGGAGGATCCTGGCACAGAAGTGTGCACCACAAACAGTTCACACATTTGGTCCACAGAGGAGAAGTCAACAGGGCACACAGATTAGAAGTGAGCAGCAACCCAGCCTGTTGCATCATGGGAAATCTTAAAATCTGCTACCTGCAAGCTGGAAACCCAAGAAGGCTGATAGTTGGGTCCCAGACCAAACTCAAGGACCAAGAACTGTGGAAGGCAGTTGACTTGATGCTGGCTTTATCCACCCACAGGCCTGAGCAGGAAGAAGTGGGCATCCAGCTCTGGGAGAAGAGATGGGCCTTTCCTGGACTCTCTTGTTCTTTCCAGACCCTTGGTGAGTGGGTAGGTGATGCCCAGTATGATGCTTGAGAAAGGGTACAAAGAGAAACAGAAAGAGAATGAAAAATTGTGTGAGTCCCTGGCTAGGAAAGCTGAGAGTCTTGAGCACCTTCAGCTAGAGTAAGTACATCAGTGTAAGGGAAGAAAATGAAAGAATACGGAGAGACATCGGTGAGGAGGAGAGACAGCCAGGAGCTGACTCAGGAGGTCTGCAGCAGCCACCAGGAGATGAGCAGGGTCTAGGAAGAGGTAAAGTCAAGACAGCAGAGCTACTCTCATAGAAGGACAGATTGCTTCAGTCCCTCCAAGTGGAGCTTAAGATGTATGAGAAGCTGGCCAAAGATGATTTTTTTTTCCTGGCGCTTGCTCTGCTGCAGAAGTTTTACTGTGTTCTGCAGCTTCTTTTCTTGTTCAAACAATTTTGTGTGTGTGTGTGTAGTTTCGTGATCTTTGCATTGGGCAGAGCATCATCATTCTGGCTGGTTTTCAAATGCTTCTTCTCTTCTGGACCTGCACAGACACCCCTGAAACAGTGCTCCATCAGCTAGCTGGATACACCTCAGCCAGGTCAGGTTACCACACTCGATGCTTATTCTATTATATCAAAGTAAGCCAAGCTCGCAGCACACACCTGAAACCTCACCCCCCAGGAGGGTGACACGGGAGGTTTGAGAGTTTGAGGACAACCTGGGCCTAGAGACTTTGACTCAAAAGCAGAGGTCTGTGTTACAGGCTAATTTGTATACCCATTGTTTTCGATGATCACGGTCATGATACATTCATGTTATTATTGTGAAGAATATTAAAGACTTAAATTTTTTTGTTTTGTTTTGTTTTGTTTTTGTTTTTTTTGTTTTTCGAGACAGGGTTTCTCTGTATAGCCCTGGCTGTCCTGGAACTCACTCTGT
>NW_022196911.1:25481763-25500039 GCF_008632895.1 Mastomys coucha
CAGAAATCCGCCTGCCTCTGCCTCCCAAGTGCTGGGATTAAAGGCATGTGCCACCACTGCCTGGCTAAGACTTAAAATTTTTAAAGATTTTTTTAGATATATGTATAAGGTGGGGATGGGGTTGTGAGCATGTGAGTGCAGATGCTGCAGAGTCCAGAGCAAGGCATCAGATCTCCTGGAGCTGGAGTTATAGGCAGGTTTACACCTCATGCCATGGGTGCTGGCAGAAGCTGGGTCCTTTACAAGAGCAACGAATGCTCTTTACCAGTGAGCTATTTCTCCAAGCCCCAAAGACCTAAATTTTAGGTCTTTGCACTTCACCATTCAGCACTGTGCTTATAAAGAAATCAGGGTCTGTCTGAAGAATGTTTCACTTTGTTCTTTACAGTTACTAGATGGGCATCTCTCACTTTTTTAAAAAAAAAAAAAAAACAGGGTCTCACTATGTAGAGCAGGCTGACCTCAAACTCACAGAGCTCTGCCTCCCAAGTGCTGGGATCAGAGACATGTGCCACCACACCCAGCTCACTGTTTTTTGTGGGATATTTTTTTGTTGTTTGTTTTTGTTTGGTTGTTTTGTTGTTGTTGTTGTTTTGGTTTTGGTTTTTTAAGATAGACTCCCTCATGTAGCTTAGGCTAGCTTTAAGCTTGCAGCCCTTCTGCATGTCTTCCTGAGTTCTGGGACGTGCACCACCACGCCTAGCTGTTTGAAAGCTTCTTTTTGTCACCTCGGATGGGTGTCCTTCCCTCGTTCTCCATCACTCCTCGCTTCAGCTGTGTCACTGATGTCACTCTTGTCCCTCCTCCTCCATGTGATCTGTCTTCTCGATGGTTTTGGAAATTGGATCGGGACCCGTGTTGTTTGTTCAAGTCAGTTCTGGTCGTGATTTCCTGAGCTTCTGTGATCTGACGCTGTTAGCCCTAACTTGAGGAACTCGAGGGACTGATTTGTTCATGTTCCCTACTCCAGGACTCCATTTCATGTGGCGGGATGACATTTTAAATGCAACACATTTAAATGAATGTGTGAGAGTGAACCACTCTCTCCCCACACACACAAGCACACACTCAGGAACGAAGCTGAGGCTGAGCAGGAGACAGCGGAGTGTCGAGATGCAGCTGCACACACTCAGGAACGAAGCTGAGGCTGAGCAGGAGACAGCGGAGTGTCGAGATGCAGCTACACAGAACGTTCAGTCCACATGAGATGCATCCTGGAGTGAGGAACATAAACAAGTCGCTTCCTCAGGTTCCCCTAGTGGGGGACAACAGTAAATGCACAGGTCACAGAGCACCTGGCCTAGAAGTGATGCACTTCATGGTCTAATCAATCCAGAGCCAGAAAAGAAAGAGAAGTTGGAACCACTTGGGTTCTTTCACTGGCTCGCAAGAAAAGATGGACCCATACGAAAGCAATGTCCAGCTGTCTAGTGAGGTTTTAGGCTGCAGACCAGGCCAGTCACAGAAGGTAACGGCAGGCCGGTACAGCTTCTAGGGACAGGCAGGGATGCTCAGATGTCTTCCACAGGCACGTACACGGCCTCCACGGCACCCCAGGGAACCAGGGCTTGCATTCCTTGGTATGAGGGAGCAGTCTTACTGAGACCATGGTCAGGAGCTCTTCTACATCTTTCTCTGTCCCCTGGGCTCCCAGGCACAGTTCAACCAGTTTTGTATATCTCCCTCCAACTCTGGGAAGTCAGAGCTGCCTTCTCTGCCCTCACCCCCCCCCCCCGACTCTTTGCTCCCTAGATCATAGTAGACATAAATAGAACCTGTCTATCTAGATACTATATAAATCATGTCCGTCCACAATGAATACCAAAAAGGGAGGGAAGTAACTGGCCCTGTGCCCATAGAAGTCTCACTGTGGAGTGCATAGAGGCTTCTCCGATAGTATAGAAAGCTCTGGTTGTAAACTGCATAATCTTAAACCTTCCAACTACCCAATGACAAGGTGAGCATTGTGTGGTCTTGGTGTACATAGCCAACAAGGGATGCTAGGAAATGCTTAAGCTCCCCAAGTGTTCAGGGGGACAAAAGAGGGTGAAACACCTCTGAGCAGCAGGGCCTTGATCCGTGCGGGTGATCAGCCTGAGGCTGCAAGCCAGGTGGCAGCACCATATGTTAATAGCGTTGAACCAGGACCTTCAGCCCTCTCCCTCCTACATTTGTGGCAGTGTGAAGCCCTATGGTGGCCATCTTGGAAAGTAGTCTACCTTGTGGCTCAACGCAGGTCATGTCTACTGCAGGAGCACAAGCAAGGACTCTGAGGTAGATGTCACCTATGGGGTGACCCTCCACAGTATCCCAGAAGCCACCTTGTAGCTCCCATTCTGTAAAGCTCAAAAGAGCCCACTATCATCAGAGTGTGAGGGGTGCTCCCTGCTATCAGGCTCCACAGAATGTCTCAGAGTAGGGTTATCTGACTAACATAAACCACATGGTGTGAGCCTCATTGGAAGCCACTGAGCCACACACAGTGCAGGTGTATTTTGCCATGTGATCAGTGTGTCCATTCAGTCTCTTTAAAGGTCTAGGCTGAAGCCAGGCTTTCCAGTCTCTGTCCTCCTCATTTGTGACTCCTGGCCAGCTGCCACTGTCCTCCAGGTCTCAGCCCTAGGCCACCGTGTTGTCTCCTGTTCCTGTTTTGCTTTTTGTGAACCCCAACCTCCAGGCCAGATCTGTACCTCAAGCCCTTCCCACTAGGCCTACCTTATCTCAGAGCTGTCCCCATGGTATGTCCCAGGGAGCCCAGGATGCTCAGGCCACCACACAGATAGATCAAGCCAAAGCCTCCCCACCCTTTCCTGGGCTTGCCAGTTCCTATGTGGGTTCTGCATCCATCCATAGCAGGCTCTGCACCTGGGGTCTCAGTGAAATCTACACATTTAGAGAGGACTTGGGGACAGAGCTGAGAAAATGACAGAGGGGCTCAGAAGCCCCTCTGGAGCATTTGCTGGGCTACTGATGCATGGGCACCCAGCACAGATACATAGAGGGAGACAGCCCTGGCTCCCAAGCGTATGACAGTGTGAGTCTGCATCCACAGGTAGTCCTCATCATCAGTGGGAACTTGAGCTTCCTGAACTGGCTCACCATCGTGCCCAGCCTTGCCTGCTTCGACGATGCAGCTCTGGGATTCCTGTTTCCCTCAGGATCTCGAGGCCTAAAGAAGCAAGTCCTGGAGATGCAGAGGGAAAATACACAAAGGGTCCAGCCCAATCCAAGACACATAGGTAAACCAGCAACACAGGCCCCCACCCCTGTCAGCCCCATAACTCTCCTGCGTATGCCTCATGAATATGTCGGAAGGTTGGGTAGCCACCAGGTCACAGCACTCAGAAGAGAAGGGTGGGTACCACAGGCCCTGGGAGGGAGCATCTACTATCTAGGCCTACTTTACCAGGCCTGGGCCAAGGTCAGTTGTCCCTTTAGCCACTCCCCCTGCTTAGACAGTCACCCTTCGTTCTTCACACTGGCTTTGGGAAATGTTCTTAGCTCAGGCATAACAGGCTATGGCTCAGGGCACCTTCCCCAGCCCATGGGTTGGGAGGCAGCATTTTACATGGCCAGCTGGGTATGTGTGTAGGTCTTTTTGAGCCTTGAAAAGCAGAATGGCAAGCAAGGTTTTCTGAAGGAATAGTGTAGCTTTGCCCGGGGATCGGGAGCCTGGCTGGTGACAACCAATCCCCCCACCCCGACCCTTGGGCTAGGCTGCTTGGTGCGGCAAGCAGTCAACATCTCCCTGGGCATCCTGGTGGCCTGGCTCAGCGTACCCGTGGTTATCAACCTCCTAAGCTCCAGGCAGGTCATGAACACCTCCTTCAACCCACTCAGGATCGTCAACACCTACGGGGCCTTTGGAAGGTATGGGCCCAGCATCCTGGCTGGGCACTGGGCTCCACCCTTCTGTCCATCCCAACACACTTTGAGGAAGCATGAGCTCAAGGCAGCACCCTCTCCACCTGGGGGAAAGGTAGATACCGTGGACTCACTAGCCGCCTTCATCTCCTCTAGTATCACCAAAGAGCGGACTGAGGTGATCCTGCAGGGCACGGCGAGCCCCAATGCCAGTGCACCTGATGCAGTGTGGGAAGACTATGAGTTCAAGTGCAAACCAGGCGACCCCTGGAGGCGGCCATGCCTCATCTCTCCATACCACTACCGCCTGGACTGGCTAATGTGGTTTGCAGCTTTCCAGGTACCCATCGTGCGCCTGCTCTTTGCCAAGGGTGCTAAGACGCCCACCAAGAGGGTCATAGAGGAGAGGGTCCTCTCCTCAGAGTCGCATACCACCCAAGGCACTGAGCAGGCCCTGCCTTGACCTACACCTGCCTGGGAAAGGTTCCTGCCATAGCTCAGGTCTCCCAAGGCCCAGGCCAGTGTTGTGGTCCTGTAGGATCCAATGCCTCTGTCCTCGTCCCTCTCACAGTCACACCTAAGACTAGGGCAGGGAGCCAGGTAGAAAACACAGCTGGGCCTGGCTCATGAGTGAGTGACCCTCAGGTAAGACTCCCCAGAAAGAGCTGGATGCAGGCAGTTCCTGGAAGGTTGAAGAGTGAGCCCTCAGAGGAACCCAATCCTGGCACATGCCATACTCCAGCCAAGCTGTGGAACACAGGAGAGGAGGGAGTGTGCTGAGTCGGGCCACACCATGGTGGGTGCCAGCTTACTGGGGAGTAGCTGTCCTCGAACCCAACCTCACAAACACTATCCTTCCAGACCTATGAGCAAAACGAGTGGATCATCCACCTGACGGGTAAGCTCCTAGCTGGTGATGCTGAGGCTCTGTCTCTACTCGCCCTCAACCCCTTTGAGGGCAGGACTCCCCCCAGGTAAGAGATTCCTTATTCACTAAGTCTGTGATCAATGGGCAGTGTCCACTAGGGCCTGGATTGGGCACCCAGATACATGATATGGCATTCAGTAGCAGCCAGAGACTAGAAGACTGAGCAGTCCTGAACTGGCCCCGTCCCTCCCCTGAACCCAGACTACCATTGATGCTGACAGAAAACACAGTCCTGTCTCCCTGGAGAAGCCTCAGGACAGCTGCACCTGGAGCTGCCCACAGCTGTCGAGGCTGTCAGGAGGGGAGCCGAGTGGCTGTGAGCAGCTGCGAGTGTGGCAGCCCAGGCAAGGGATGCGGCCAAGTGCCTCCTCACACTGCCTACTGTGGCACTGGGAGTATGGGGACATCCCTCCCCACAGACCACCAGCCTCACTCCCCTCCCCTCCACTCCCCTCTGTCCAGCACCCTGCAGCCACCAGGAGATCTGAACTAGGCACACACTGGAATGGATACACATTTCTACATTTGCTAGTAAGCAAACATCTCTGACGTAGCCCTTTGCCCTTCCAGACTCAGGAAAGCTTTTCGCTGACCAACCTCTTGGCTGTTGTCTTGGGTTTGTGTCCCACCTGCCAGGAATAGGTGGAAGGCCTGGGCTTAGGGTGAAGTCACGTGATTCAGAGGCTCTGAGGGTGTGGTCAGGTGTTCCTTGTGGAAACGAAGCCTGCAAGCAGATGCTGCAAATGTGAAGATACAGGTCCGGCTGCCCTCGGTGTGACTCAGTACAGAATTGATATTTCCTCTTAGTGTATGTGCAAGGCAGATGAAATACAGTGAATGCCACAGAGCACGACCCAGCAGCAGGGCCATCATCGCACTCTGCCTGGTTGCTGAATGTGATCTTAGCCTGCCCCCACTGCCAGCTGTGACTTTTGTCAAATGAGGGGTGACTCTGGAGTCTCCACGTGAGAGGATGAGCCAGATTCCTCCCTACCCTGCCCTGTGCCTGGGTGCTGTCCATAAAATAAACACAGGAGCTTTGAACAGTGTGTGTAGGGGGGTGACAGCAAGGGACCCCAGGACCCCCAGCATCAACCTTCAACAGCATCAGCTTTTCTTGCTGCCTTGCTTCCTGTCTGTGGAGATGAAGCAGCATCAAGTGCCCAGAGAGGAGCCACAGAAGAGACAGAAGACACAGCAAGGGTGATCCTGCCAAAGCCAGGAAACAAATGGTCCCTCTTAGCAGGAAGGGCCAGGCACATTTGGACTCCACTCTGAAAAAAAAAGAAGCCATTCACAGGATGGCCCTGTGCTGGCTCAGACACTCACCACAGCAAACAGTGCCAGCCTGGCTTCGTGTGGTCAGTGGGGGCCTTAGATCACCACCTTTACCTGGTAGTGCCAGGGTGCCAGATAAAAGGTCTGGGCCTCTAGCATGGAGTTAGGAGAAGCCACACAACAGAAGGTTCAACCACGACTTGGGATCCCTAACACCCAAACTGCTAAGAAAAACATAAGAACCATCGAACTGACTGGGGAAAGACAGTCAGTGGATGACAGGGGCTGATTCTTCCCACATCAGTCATGAGGTGGTGAGGAACATGATTACGATCATGGAAAGAGTCAGCAAAACAAACAAACAAACAAACAAAAAACAAAAAAATGGATGACAGAGGGAGAACCAAAGGAGTCAAGAAGCATAGCCCCTGGGGTGAAGCACCAGATGGGGTGGGGAGCTGGGGCGCAAAGGAGGAGGCAGCCGCAGCCTGTGTAGACAACCAGCTGAGCGCCGGGCAGAGGGTGGAGCTAGAATAGCAACAAGATCCAGAAGGGGCATCTGCAGAGTCCCTGAGAGGAAGAGTCCCAGCTCAGGCTGGGACAGCATTGGTGAAGTTTCCCAAAGTTGGCGGAAGTCCCCCCGCCCACCCAACTGAGAGGTCAGTGAACAAAGGGACCCCCAGAGAGTAAACCGTGGAGAGATGCACACCAAGGCACAGGAAACATCTAGAAACTGTAGACAGTGAAGGGGCTGAGCAACCAGAGCCAGAGCCACCACCTTGCCACTGAGGGCCAAAAGCCACTCAGATCCAGATCTCACCAGTTCAGTGAGCCCTAGGGATCCCCTCTTTCCTTCCCCTCCCCAACACTGGGTTTACAAGTGTGTACCACAATAATCAGACTATGTATGTCTATATATGCACGCGCGCGCATGCGTGTGTGTGTGTGTGTGTGTGTGTGTGTGTGTGTGTGTGTGTGTGTTCTGGAGATCAAACTTAAACACTTTACCTACTGATCCATGTCACCAGCCTTCAAAAAAGAACCCCTAGAAGAAAAGGGGGTGGGGGGGCAGCTAGAAAGATGGCTCAGCGGTTCAGAGCACTTGCTGCTCTTGCAGAGGACCCAGGTTTGAGTCCCAGCACCCACATGTACCTCACAATCATCTCTAACTCCGGTTCTAAAGGACCCAACACCCTCTTGACCTCCACTGCATCAGGCACACATGTGGTACACACACATACATGCAGGCTCACCTCAAATCGATATGGACCAGTCAGAAGTGAAATAACAGGATACGCCACGCTAACAGTAATGATCGTCTGAGGCAGGGACTGGGGTACCGTTAGTAAAGGACGCACATGAAAAGCTGTGAAATACAGGAAGAAAATGGTAGAGTTGGAACAGCTGCAGTGAGAGAGCCCTTACTCCCCTTACAGCAGCATAGTGTGAAACATCAGGCACCCGAATGAAACATGGCACCACCAAGCAGCAGGACCAGTCAGTCACCTAGAGTGTGCCACCCATGTGAGGCCAGCAGGGTGTGTGGGAAGGATCTGAGCAGGGAGAAGCAGGGGGTTCCATCAGAGAGGCGCCACTCTCCTTCCATGTGGCTGAAACAAGGTGAGGTGTCAGCTTGAACACACTAAAGCCATCGGAGCACCGTCAGGATTGCTGGGGAGGCAGGCACCACAGCCTCCCTGGAGGACTACTCCGCAGGCCTTAGGAAACGAAAGCTGAGCTGAGCCTAGCTGGGGCCCATGGACAGCCATTTAACCCAGCATGAGACCAATCCCTCTAAAATACACAGTCACAGCAGCTTTGACAGCCAAGGCTTGAACACGGCACAGCTGCCCTTCCTCCCAGACCATAGGACATGCCTGCCTCAACGTGTTCCTGCCGTGGGTACTGCTTATTGCCCAGCAGCACAGCACAAGGTACCTGTGAGCATCTAGAAGGCCATGCTGAGTGGAAGAAGTCAGTCCCGAGGCCCAGTGACCAAAAGAATATAGATGGTGGGGAAGAGTGATGAGACAGAATGTCCTGCTGTACGTGTCATGCCCTAGCTGCTGTGTGTATCAGGCCCTAGCTGCTGTGCGTGTCAGGTCCTAGCTGGCATAACCAGTGTAGTTTTGGAAGATGCTGCCCATTGAGCCTGATATTAAGCACCCTGCTACAGTCAGTGTGCCCTTTGCTTGCTTTCCATGGCTGATGAGTACCATGGAAAGCTCACAGGTTACAGGCCATCCCTGAGGTAAGGCCACGGCAGGAGCCTCAGAGCTGGTGGCAGAAGCTGAAGCAGAGACCACAGCGCACCACAGAGACCCATGGGCTTGCTCCCCATGGCTTTCTCAGTTTGCTTTCTTCTCCAGCCCAGGACAGTGTGCTGAGCTCCCAACCCTGTCACTAATCAAGACAATGCCCCGCAGACACACCTATAGATAGGTCAGTCTGATCCAGGTGCTTCAGAGGTTGACGTCCCATCTTCTCAGATGACACTGCTTTGGGTCACATTGATAAACACTAACCAGCACAATCAGGTTCTAGAACTTTCCAGGGGTGGTGTACGTCTTCCTCAGTACCTTCACAGACCTGCCAGGGAAAGCACCAGGCCCTGCTCTTTCCCAACCTCCCAGGCTCAGCACTGGGCCCCTGACCAGGACCCTCACACACACTACACCCCCATCGGCTGGAGTGTCCAGGCCCTGTAGCCCTAGACCTTCGACCATAACTTGAGGAGAAAATGAAAGCAAGAGGGCTAATTCAGAGAAGATAGAATGATTGCACAACAGGAGCCTCCCCAGAGGCCCTGCATTTCTGCCCTCCCCAGCCTTCGGAAATGTGGGGTCAGGATCCCAGGTTCAGGAGAAGAGGGACTTTGTGGCACTCTCCAAGGCACAGCCTTCCCTTGTTGGTGCCCACCTGTGGAGTCCAGCATGCCTCTGCTCATGACTCCCCAGTCCGACCCTCCCTCAGGGATCCTGACCCATTCAGGTTTGAACACCAGAAGAAGGAAGGATGGCAGCCCCACCCAGGATCAATGCTGCCTCAAGACCCACACCCAAAAAGACCTAGCATGCCCCCGCCCCAGTATCAAGGCTTGCTGCATCCTGTGCACACCCTGGTAGGATGAGTTGGAGAGGGTGGGTCATGAAGACAGGGCATCACCTAGGGGCTCCCTCAATCCCAGGATACAGCATAGAACCCCACATGTACTGTTTTATATCCCAGATCTGTAACAGGCCTGGGAATGTTTTGATCATGAAGCTGCCACCCACAGATGGCAGGGGCCTAGGCCGGCCTTCTGGGACATAGAGGAGCCTGGGGGAAGAAGCAGAGACATACAGGCTGACACACTGTGCCCTGCAGGTGGATCCGAGGAGAACACTACCGGTACAAGTTCAGCCTCCCCGGGGGCCGGCACGCTGCCCAGGACAAGTGGTGGATACGCAAGCGAATTGGTCCTTACTTCCCCCCACTCCGCCTTGAAGATTTGAAGGAATACTTTAAGACTCGGAAGTGGCTGCTGCCAGAACCCCCATCTAAACACACCCTGAAATAAAGATAAGAGACCAACTGCTTGTCTACCTGTTCATTCTGTGCTGTGGCCACGGGACCCACACAGTGACCAGGCAGCCCATGGGTCCTGCCAGGAAGAGATATGAAAAAGGTTGTGCTTCCTAGCCCTCAGTTCCTGCCTCTGTCCCTGTCACCTTTTTATCCCTTCCCTGTTGTGGAGAGAACCCCTAGTCAACCCCATGTATTGCATGTGACCACGCAGTGGGGTTCAATGGGCACCAGACCTTTAACTGCAGGACAGCAGTTCCTCACCATTCCCCACCATCACGGACACCCACCCATCCTGTCTCCAGGACCACTCCTACATCCGAGTCACAGAAGGCCACTGCCCATATCTGGATGTTGGTTATTTGGGGACCCTTTCTTAGTCTGGGCTATGGTAGCAACCCCAGGAGTCCTCAGATTCCCTGACCCAGAGACTGGTTCCCACGTAGCCCAACCATACATTCGTAGTCAGTCCCGTGGGCAGATCTGCATCACAAGTCCAGTGTGGCAGCACCAACTCCCTAGGGCAAAGGAGGCTTGCTGTCCTCAGCATGATCCCTCCCCAGGACCCCTTACACACCACCCAGGCACATACACACAGATACATGAGGCTCATGAGTCCCTCGCACATTCCAGTGTAGGATATATGAAAAGCGTAAATAGAAGCTCTGTTACCAGCTTGTGGCCATATTCCAGCCTCACGTGGGTGACATGTGGAGAGCCAAGTAGAGCCATGTGAGCGGAAACCTTGACCAGCAATGCTTAGGGCTTCCCTTGACTTCGTGCACAGACCTTCCCAGGCTCACCAGCTACAAGAACAGCAGAGACTCTAGGAATATTTCCCCATCCCCCTTCTTGCTAAGCATGGTGTCTGGAGCCCATGTTACCCACCCCTGGGCCACACTGCAGAGAATCCCAGAAGGGACAACAAAAAAGGTTCAGCTAAGGAGTCTGGTCAAGGGGGGGCACAAGTGTGGTCTGTGCAGAGCACCCCCTCAGCCTGTCTGGGGGGGACGGCCAACCCAGGTGCAAACAGAGAGCCCGTGTTCCAGCTCCCAAGGAAACAGGGCACCCTGTGTGTGTCGGGGACAGACAAGCCTCAGAGCAATGAGACTGGAGCCAGCAAGTCTGCCATGACCACCACAGGAGTGACTGGCAGCCTGCAGCCTGAGCAGCCCTTCCTGGGGGCGGCCTATCCGTGCCCCAGTGGGTAGATGTGGGGGTGGGGCCCTCAGCAGGGACAGCAGCTGCTCGGGTATTCTAGGGACCTGGGAGAGTGGCACCTAGACCTCACCGTGAGCCCTCCGTGCCCTCGCCAAGTTGCCAGGACCACAGTCTCAGGGCTCAGTAAGAGAAGCCTACATCAGGCCCCCAGTTACAGACTTCTGGGCATTGGTCCAGCCATGTGGCCCCTCTTTCCCAAGGATCCTGGGGAGGGGGCTGCTGGTCCAACAGAGCTAAAAACAATATTGAGGCCTGTGCAGAGACAAGAGCTATGTGAGGGAGCCAGGCCCCGGGGCAACCAGAATCTACCAGGATGCCTCTTGTAAGAGAGACAGGATCTGACAGACTGACAGACAGACTGCAGACAGAGGACGGATAAGAGCTGGTCCTCTGCTGGTTCCAGAACGTCATCTCCACCTAGATGCCATGCTGAGTCCTGTGCTGCTCCATGTGTCCTGGATTTGCTCGCACAGTAGTCGTGCTGTATGACCCGGAGGCTCACTGACATCCTTGTTTGCTCTTTTGGCTCTCCCTGTGTTGACCAAGCTGATCTTGAACTGAACTGGGATTAAAGGTGTGCACCTCCGTGCCCAGCTGCTTCTTGATTCTTACCCCATGTGGTAGCTGCTGTCGTGAGCTACTCTGGAAGTGGGATGAGGGCATCAGTAGAGCCACACTGAGTAGGGACACAGAGGGTGCCCATCTGATGACACTGGCTCTTATCAGTGGACTAGAGGCCAGCAGGGCCCAGTAGGAGTCACAGAGAACAAGCTGAAATGGATGTCAGTGGCCAGTTCCTTCCCTTGGTAAACACAGAACAAGCTTATTACTATCCCACAGACCCTGGTCATCATGCTAGTTAGTGGCCTTAGGGGCTCACTGAAGAGACTTGCTCTGACTGTGGATGGCTCAGGGAGACGGCTCACCCCAGGGTAGATGGGTCCTGATAGTGGTGAGTCGGTCACACTATATGTCTGCTCACTAAGGGCAACACAGGAACCTGATGTCCTGATCAAGATGGTATTCACAGGTTTCTACCTCTAATAAATGTAGGTCCCCCGTTATATATGTGCCTCCAAAGATCCCCTTGTTGAGGCTGAGAGGTGCCCCCAGCTCCATTAGCAAATGATCCTTATACCCCACTGGATCACTCCAGCCAAGGAGTCTGCTCTAAGGCCATCCCTGGGGAGCCCCACTCACACCCATGCCTTGGCTACATCGGAGCCACAGCCAGTTGTACTGGCTGTACTACGCTCCCTGGTCACCGTCCAGGTGGAGAGGGGTCTCGTCCTGTCCCTTAACACAGCAGGTATGCCATATGAGTCTACCAGCTTAACTGCAGTATGCTAAAGGACTCACCCATCTGCCCCTGGCCACATGTTTCCTCCATGGAGGGACCCAAGGGAGAAATTTCCATGTTGAAGGGCATTGGGACACACACATATGCACACACACACCACACACACACACACCACACACACACATACACACCACACACACACACATACCACACAGACACCACACACACACACACCACACACACCTCACACACATACACTCACACCCCCCCACACACACCACACATACACCTCACACACACACACCTCACACACCACACACACACACACCACACACACATACACACACCTCACACACACACCACATACCAAACACACACACCTCACACACACATACACACACACCACACACACACCATATACACACACACACCTCACACACACACCTCACACACACACCTCACACACACACTCATACACACACACACCACACACCACACCACACACACCACACCACACACACACACCACATACACACACACCTCACACACACACCACACACACATCATATACACACACACACACCTCACACACACACCTCACACACACACCACACACACACACCACATACCAAACACACACATACTCATACACACACACATACTCATACACACACACACCACACACACACACACCACACACACACACCACATACACACACACCTCACACACACACCTCACACACACACACACCTCACACACACACACACAAAATACACACACCCTGAATTTGGGGCGAGCCTGGACTACAGAGTGACAGCCTATCTCAAGGAAAAAGCAAAATGCCCAGGAGATGCTGGCATGTATGTTGGAATGTTTTTGACAAGAGCTTTAAAAGCATGCAAAGGAGAAGAAACACCGTTTTCTTTCTTTTTATAATAAGAAATATTGTCTGTGATCATATAGCCCTGAGCACAACCCATCTCATCTAATAGGAAATGCGGCTTTCTGGAATTTTCTATGTGTGTGTGAGAAAAGTGTGTGTCGTGTTTGTGGGGTACCTGCAGAGGCCAGAAGAGAGCATTGGGTCCCATGAAGCTGGAGTTAGGGGTCTTCTAGGCACTGGGAACCTGAAAGAGCAGGTTTTAACCACTGAGTCATCTCTCTGCCCCAAACCTGTTTGGAGTGGGCATTGCTGAGACAAGGCGGCCATCCACATGCAGAGGACAGGAGCTGCTCTCTTTCCTCAAGTCAAGACTGGAGAGATGCTAAGCACGTGAAGGTGCCACCAACCCCAGGATTCACATGGTGGAGGGAAAGGACCAACTCCCACAGTTGCCCTCTGACCTCCACATGCATGCCATGGCACCAATACACACACTCACATGCATACATGCACATGCATGTACACACGCACACTCACTAAATTCTAAAATGTAACGTTAAAAGACGCAGTCTGCTCTGGCCCTGACTATGTCCAGTCTGCTGCTTTCTCTGCTCTGAATCTCTCCCTCATCCACAATAAAAAACCTTTCCCCAATTTAAAAAAAAAAAAAAAAAAGATGAACTTCAGGGGCTGGAGATGGCTCAGTGGTTAACAGCACTTGCTGCTCTTACAGGGAACCCAAATTCAGTCCCCAGCACCTATATGGAAGCTCAGAACCATCTGTAACTCCAGGTCCCAGGGATCCAGTACCATCCAGTACCCTCTCCTGGCCTCTTCAGCGCCAGGGAGCATGTGGAACGCTTAGCATGTATGCTTTCAAAGCACTCATACACATAAAATAAAACTGTTTTAGTAAAATAGGTGAGCTCTAGAGCTGAGTCAAGGCTGGAGAGATGCTGAGCACATGTGTGGCCCAGGCAGAGGACTCGTCTGAAATGCATGAGGCCTCAGGCTCTATCCTCAGCGATGATGGTGGTGGTGGTGCTGCTGAGAGAAATGAATGAAGCTCCTAAACCAAACAGCTAACACTAAAACCTCTTAAAATAATAAACAGAAGCTTCAAAATTGGCACCTTGTCCCTTCTTTGCTGAATACATGGGTTAGGGCCACACAGTGACACTGCCCAGAGCAGCATCTTCATAGTGATGCTTCATAGCAGGACAGAGAGTGTGACACCAGAGCCAGCCACAACCACACAAAGTCCCTCCCAAGGGGTCAACAGAAAGACAGGTTGCCAGTATATACTATTGGTTGCTGAAGACACACAGCAGTGATTCAACACTGGAGACTCCCCACCACAAAGCATTTCACAGGTGAGGCTTCCTGCAGGCAGTGGCTCTCGGCATTTCTGAACATTAGCAGCAGATACCCAGCCCTGCATGCCCGGGAAGAGTGCCCAGTACTGTGGAGAGGCACCGATGGCACCAGGCAGGTAGCACGATCATGCCCAAGGGTGCCTGTGACACCTGTGGGTACCAGTGAGGTGAGAGGTACTCCACTCCAAGAGAAAAAGAGATGTTAAAGCCCAGGGAGATGATGTAGATTCCAGGGGAGGCACCCTGTCCTAGAGATGCCCTGCTGCTGGGTCTCTGGTCACATGTCGTCGCTTACCTATGGCTACTTGAAGGTTCACTTAGTGGAAACAGCCACACTGTTTTGCCAACTGTTTTCCATGAGTTTGAGTTCACTGTAAGAATGACAACCAGCTGGTCATGATGGCTCATGCTTTTAATCCCAGCACTTGGGAGGAGGCAGAGAAAAAAGTTCTGGTTTTAGAATATTCAGTGTTAAATCTGCATTTATCATAAAATAAAGAACATTGGGGTGGGTGGGTGTTTCCCAATGGGGACATATAAGAACTGTGAAGAAAATCTCCCTTTGGTCTCCATGATGGTTCGAAGGTCACATGACTTTCCTGATGTTGCTGGCTACTGTTGCCCTTGCTGGCTATGCTTTCCTCCCCAACCTCCCCCCTCTGCTCATTGGAGATGTTCTTCTCTGGGTTCCTTGGGAAACTAGGGGCAGGAAGGCAGTGGCTGTGAAGCAGCCCTGACCCACCATGCATCATCCACCCGTACATCAACCCTGAACTGGAGCCCCATCTGTCCTACCTTTCTCCAGGTCATTTCCCTAATGGTACAACCCTCTGGGTCCCTATGGTGCTGATCTTTGCTGAAGTCTATTCTGAGTCCTTGGCGACAACTCATGTCTTTGAGCAGAGGGGCCAGGGTGTCTACCTGGCCCATATGAAATCCTGGAAATCTGCCACTAATTCAACAGGGCCAGAGGCTCAGAGAGGTGGCTGTCCTTAGCGGAGGTCGTGAATCCCTCCTGGCTCTGCCACCAGCACCTGGACTGCCAGGGGCACTGGTGCCAGCCCTGCAGCTGGGCCTTCTGTGGGTGAGCAACATTTGCATCTCAATGATGGGGATTCATCTTTAAGGAGCCAGCTGTCCAGCTGGGAGAGGGGAAGCCTAAATCCTTCCCTGGTGGACTGGGAGGGGAGCGAGGGGGGCTCTGTCAAGTGGCTACAGCTCCCCACACCACTCACACTCACAGCTCGGGACAAGGAAATACAAAACAGTGATCAAACCATCTGTATCCCTACCACTGCCCACCCCACACCATGGCCGCACAGCTGCAGGCTGGCTCTGTTCCTGTCTGTATACAGTTCCCTTTTGTACCCTGACGGCAGAGGTGGACAGCTCAGGTCAGACAGAGGTCAGGGTGAGGATGATCCCCAATATCACTTTATCACCAGGTCCCTCATGAGGCTTCTTCGACTTGTCATCAGCTATGACCATCTAGGCAGATCCCTCTCTCTAATGTCCCTCCACTACAGAGAATGCCACTGTAGAGAGGTGAATAGTGTCTTCAAATTCATCCCAATCAAGGATCTCAGAATGTGACCTTTGAAAATAGGGTCTTTGCAGATTTAATTAAAGATCATATGATATAAATGCCCAGGATTAGGGTGGCCCTAATTTGTTCACAAATTTGTTTGTTTGTTTGTTTGTTTGTGAGAGCTGAGACAGGCTTTCATTATGCAGCCTGAATGGCTTCAAACTTGTTGCAATCCTCCTGCCTCTGCCTCTTGAGTGCTGGGGTTACTGGCACGAATCACCAAGCCTGCATGCCTATCATCCCAGCTGCCCAAAGGCAGGGGCAGGAGAACGGAGAGCAATTTAGCAAGACTGTCTCAAAAAAAATTGTAAAAGGGACTGCCCTGTAGCTTAATGGTAAATATTCACTGCCAGATGTGGGGGTCCTTGATTCCTTCCCCAGCTGTGAGAGAGGAGGGAGGGAGGGAGGGAGAGAAAGGAGAGGGGAGGGGAGGGGAGGGAAGGAGAGATCAGCATATCAGGGAAGACAGCTGCTTGAAGATGGGGTGAAACAGGGGCTTAAACCAGGAAGTCCCCAGAGCTGGGGGACTGTGCCAGATCCGGAGTCCCTGAGATAGGATGCCCACACTTTGCTTTGGACCTTTGGCCTTCAGACTGTAAGAGAATAAGCCAGCATCTGAAGCCCCCACGTGTGGTCCTTTGTCAGAGCTCCAGGAGATGAATATGTGCAGACAGAATGGGAATCTGGTTATGGCTTGGAGTGGCTTCAGGGGTACCCTGCCAGCCAGCATGAGAGCAAACAGCCAGGATGGGGCTCTCAACCCCAAGTCTGCCCAGCCTCTCCCAGACCTCACCTGCCCCAGAAAGGAGGGTGAAGTGGAACACCTACCATCTGCCTTCAAAATGCAGGAGGAGACAGAAATGATGGGCAGGTGGTATGGGCCCTGCCCAGGAGGGAGACATGACAGCAACCAGGGAGAGAGAAATGAAGAGGACAAGGGACAGGATGGGACACCAGGAGCACTGTGCTCTGATGATACACACACTCCTCCGTGGAGCCAGAGCACAGTCACTGTACTGGCTGGTTCTATGTCTGCTTGACACAGTCATCAGAGGGAGCCTCAGTTGAGAAGAATCTCTGCAAGACTGAGCTATAGGCAAACCTGTAAGGCATTTCCTTCATTAGTGTTGATGGGAAAGGCCCAGCCCAATCATGGGTGGTGTCATCCCTGGCCTGTGGGTCCTACATTCTATAAGTAAGCAGGCTGAGGAAGCCATGAGGAGCAGGCCAGTAAGGAGCACTCGCATCAGCTCCTGCATGCAGGTTCCTGCCCTTCTTAGTTCCTGTCCTGACTTCTGTCCTGTCCTTTATGATGAACTGTGATGTGTTCACATAGGCCGCATAAACCCTTTCCTTCCTAAGTTGCTTTGGTCACTGTGTTTCCTCTCAGTTGTAATCCTAAGACAGGTGCTCACACACGTCTGAATTCACACAAGTTAGACATACTAGACATACATAAGCTTGCAATTGTGTATGCTTCCTACTGACCGACAAGACATCTGTACACAAGGAAGGTTCTCAGGCCTGAGCTGTCTACCTTGTGGGTATTTGTGACCCCACAATAGCCATAGCCATGGCCATATATGACATCTATACAAAGCATGCTCTCCAGGCTGTTTCCTACTAGCTGCCTGCCTTTCTAGACTTGCCCGGGGTCCCTGCAAAAAACTGCCAGGTACTAAGTGCCTCAGCAAGACAGAGAATGTTCTTCTCAAGCAGAAACGTCAGCATCCTGCAAGCCACGTGACCAAGGCCTTGCAGGACAGAGGCGCCTTTTCCAAGGATCCTGCAACACTTCTCAAGGGCATCTTGCCACCCTTGTGGGATCCAGCTAGCCCCTCAGCTATGCTGCACCTACCCACAAAGATGCCTGGTATCCACTAGGCCTCAGACGGGCACTGTCCAGCTGCAGGGCCCAGGCTCCAGTACCCAACCCTATCTGTTACAACCCTATCTACACACAAACCACAGCAGACAGCCCACTTGTTGCTCCCATAAGCCCTAAGTAAAAACCCAGCACTGGATAGTTACCCCTGTGCTAGGGCATGCAGGTCTTGGGCTCTCAACTGGTGGGTGGGATTTGTAGCTCTGTTTTCTCTGAGTGCTGGGATGTTGGGGCAGGAGGGAAGGCTTCATAGAAAGACAAGCCTGGAGGGCCTCCAGGTGGCAGTTCCTGACTGTAGCCTTGGCTCTCTGGGACTGCAGAGGGGTTCTTATCAGCCTTGATGCCTCCTAATGGTGATAGAGGAGAGAGAAAGAGAGAGAGGGAGAGG
>NW_022196911.1:25500358-25515652 GCF_008632895.1 Mastomys coucha
AGGAGGAGGAGGAGAAGGAGGAGGAGGAGGAGGAGAGGGAGGAGGAGGGAGGAAGAGAGGTGTCATGGATGATGACACCTACGTTCACCAAGAGAGGACACACTGGGACCCCTGTACCCACAGAATCTGCGTCGTGGGTCCTGAGGGCTCTGGCTGTTCCCCAAAATGACTCATGGAAGCAAGGTCTGAGAGAGATTCATCTCCAGTTGGGTGGGAGCAGCCTGCGCGGACATGACAAAGCCCACGCCCCTCCTGTGGCTGGAACTGTGCTTTCCTTACTGCTGGCCAGAGCCAGGGACAGGCCTGCTGGTGGCACAGGCTACATTATCCTCCTAGACATAGGTGGCAACATGCTCATGAGACCCAGCCTGAGACCCAGCTGTCCTCTACAGGGGAGAAGGGCCTAAGGACCTGCAACCAGTGCTGTCAGTATAGGGCAGAGGCCTCAGCCCTTCCTTGATACCACAATGGGGACCCACTACCAAGCTAAGGAGATACCCAGGGGGCAGGTAGCCGAGGTACCCAGCTGGCAGAGCATGGCGCTCATGTGCCTGCAAGGTAGGGCCTGATCATGGGGAGAGAAGCTGTGGACAACCTGAATACACCAATGCCCAGATGAATGCACTAATGCCCATATCCCACCTCTGAGGGGAACCAACAAGGACTCTGGGAGCTGGAACCACCTCCCACTACCCATGACAGCTGGTACAACTGGGGCAGGAGAGAGGGAGTTAAAGAGCAAGAAAGGGTCGAGGCCACCTGGTAGGGAGAACAGAGGATGTCAAAACCCTCTGTGTACATGCTGGCCAGGACTCAAGTGTGGAAAGAGGCTTTTGCAATTTGATTGGGCTAAGTGTGAGAGGAAAGCATCTTGTGTGTGTGTGTGTGGAAGGGGGTGAGTAGCCCTACATCCCGTCAGCATGCTTATAAGAGGGGAACATGGCCTGTGTGTGGACAGAGGCGGAGGATGGCTTGATGCAACCACAAGCCAAGGACACCTGACCCTTCCTCACAGTTGTGAGAGGTAGAGAGATCCTACCTCATACCTTACAGGGGAGTGTACAGCCCCAAACTTCACAATCCCAGACCTCTAGTCTTCAGAGCTGGGAAACATAAAAATCTGCTGTTTGGAGCCCCCGCAGATGTGGCCATTTATGACAACTGTCTCAGGAGATGTACCCACTGTCCTGCTCAAATGGGCAGCACAGCATAGCTCCATCTCCAGCCACCTCTGGACTTCCCCTCAGCCTTGGTGAGGACTCACCTTCCTGTCTGGGTACTCTGAACCCTACAAGTTCTGTTAGCAAGAGTACTATGTGGGGTCCAGGCCATCTGCACATGAGCCCATTGCTGTGACAGCACAGACCAGGGGCTGCTCCTGGGAAGGTAGCAGGAAATGCCAAGTTGGAGCCAAGGCCTTGGAGTCACACACAAAGGATGGCTTGTGCTGTGCCAGCCCCTGACACTGATGTGATCAGCATCTCAAGCTCTGTCTCCACTCTACCAATTTCTCACAACTGTAACAGCTGGGACTGCATCTCTCACAGGGGACAGATCCATGGACAAGCGCTGGAGGGAATTTAGCTCCAGCAGTCCCAGGGAACAACCTCCACCACAGGGTGGACATGGATGGGAAGTTACTCAGGACCCACTGTCCTCAGCTGTGGAGTCGGTGGTCACAGGGTGGAGAGAAGCTGGAGCTACGGTAAGAGTCAGCTCAGTGGATCCCATCTGTCCACAGCTTCAAGTGCCCCTCACAGCCCCAGACACCTCTCAGCAGCCCCATTCCTAGTACACACCCTGAAGACGCAGAGTGGTCCTCGCAGGTGCACACATCTGTCCACAGCGGCCCAAATATGCAAGTCACCTAGGTGTACTTGAATACCCAAAATGTGATACTCTACCCTGCAGTGGGCCATGTATGTAGCTGAGGCTGGCCTGCCTGTATCAACCTTCATGCTAAGATTACAGGCACAGTGTACCACCAGCCCAGCTCCTGTACTAGAATATTATTCAGCCTAGAAAAAGAATGAAGCCGCCACAACTCAGTGGACAGTCGGTGACAGGAGCCAGATGCAGAAGGCCACAGACCGTGAGACTCCACCCATGTGATACACCAAGCAAAGGAAAATCTCCAGGCACAAAGCAGACCAGCAGCTGCCTGGGGAGAAGAGTGACACCACAGGAACCATTTCTTTCCAGATGTTGAATGTCCTAGGATTGGGTGGCAAGTGTGCATCCTGTGACACTCGGCATTAGGATGCCCGCCCCTCATTTAAGTGACTAACATGCACAAGCAGAGGCATGGGGTAAAGAGCCCAGCCATCAAGCCTGGGAGGCCAGCGGCCTGTCCCTTAGCTCTGTAGAGTCCAGGGCTAAGTGGGAGAGGCCACCCCTACATCCTGGGTCGGCACCACCTGTGGCCAGCTCACCACTTGCCCTGATGGATGGATGGACAGACAGTAAGGAGCTGGGAAGACCCAGGGCTCCCAGGGGTGTAGGTCTAGGAGTCCTTATGGAGGCAGGATTTGGGATTTCAAAGGACTTGTACCCTTTTTAGCTAGTTCTCTCTCTCTCTCTCTCTCTCTCTCTCTCTCTCTCTCTCTCTCTCTCTCTCTCTCTCTCTCTCTGTGTGTGTGTGTGTGTGTGTGTGTGTGTGTGTATGTGTGTGTGTGTGTCTGTCTGTCTGTCTCTATCTCTGTCTCTCTCTCTCTCCCTCTTACTTGTGGACCAAGATCTGAGTCCTCAGCTGTTCCTGCCACCGTGGTGTTGCTCCACCATCATAAACTGTAACCCTCTGAAGCCACAGCCCAATTAAATGCTTCATTTTATAAGTTGCTTTGGTCATGGTGTTTTGTCAGAGCAAGAAGGAAGTAACTAAGACAAACACCAATGATACTCTACCCTGAAAGATTTCCTGCGATGTTTTGGACTGATTTTTGAGTATGTGTACCAGAGCCCTGTCTTGGACAGGCTCTGTCTTAGACCAGGCTCGCCTCAGGCTCACAGAGATGCCCCTGCCTCTGCCTCCTGAGGGCTGGGATTAAAGGCTTCCGCCACTGCGTCCGTCCATCGATTTCCTGAGGTCTTTAAGAGGCAGGCACTTGGGAGGCATCAGCCCACAGCCACTGGGGAGGCTTGTGGGACCAGTCCAGTCAAGGACACAGCTACAATCAGAGCAGAAAGCCCCAGAGCAGCCAAGATGCCACCAGTAGCAAACCTCAGCTTCATCACACCACCAAGATTGCTATAAATGTCAGCCACCTCAGCTCACAGCACACAGCATGACCCAACAGCAGCACCAAACAACAGGTACATAAGCACTCCGCATGGAAAGCCCTTTAAAACTATAAATACCTCCCTGCTGGGCAGTGGTGGCGCACGCCTTTAATCCCAGCACTTGGGAGGCAGAGTCAGTCGGATTTCTGAGTTCGAGGCCAGCCTGGTCTATGGAGTGAGTTCCAGGACAGCCAGGGCTACTCAGAGAAACCTTGTCTCAAAAAAACAAACAAAAACAAACAAACAAACAAAAACTATAAATGCCTCATAATGAACCCATCATTTTATTGATAGGCTTGTATTTGTTTCCTGAGATACAGTCTTGTGTATTGGAAGTGTCTCTGTAGCCAAGGAAGATCTTTAACTCCTAATCCTCCTGCCTCCACCTATTGAGTGCTGAGATTCCTGGAGTCAGCATGTGTGTGCTGTGTACTGGGGATGGAGCTTCATACAGGCCAAGTAGGTTTCAACCTGTAGCTGTCTGATAATGACTCTCAGTTGAGAAATTGCCTAGATCAGATTGCCCTGGAGGCAGGGAGTGAGGTTGCCTTGATTGTTAATTGATTTAGAAGGGCCAGCCCACTGTGCGTAGCACCACTTCCTAGGCAGCTAAGTAGTCCTGAGCTGAGTGAGAATCTGCCTGAGCCTGAGCCTGAGGCCAGCCAGCCAGCAGCTTCCCTCAGGCCCCTGCCATACTTCTTTGTGAAGTGAGTTCTTTGGTGTGGAATAGCAAGCATGCCTGCCTCGGGTTCTTGTCTTGACTTCCTGGACAATAACCTGGAAGTATAAGATGAAGAAACCCTTTCCTTCTCTCTGTTAATTTTGGTCGGGTATTTTCTCACACAATAAAAAAGTAACTAGAACATTAGGTGAGCATTCTATCAAGAGAGCCATATCCTGAATGCATAAAGCATTCTTTTTGTAGTTATATATACACCAGTAAAAATGGTAATTAATTTAAACACATAAATAAACCACTAAATAAACTTGGATGGATGCAGAAATACATCCAAGAACTGAAGAATTTCCAAAATATAACAATAATACTATCAGAATCTATACAATTCACTTAAATCATTAATTGCAGAAAAATACATGGTATTGAGCTTTGTTCTTATAAAAGAAAACAATTTCTTAGGTTGCCGAGCTTACAAGCCCAGGTGTGGAGAAACACACTTATAATGCAAGCAAGGGGCAGAGAAGTGAAGGAAACTGGGATCCATGAGACCCTTTCTCAAACCAAACAAACCAACCAAACAAACCAACCCATATCACACGGATGCTGAAGCAGCCGATGGCGCAAATAGAATACAACACCTCACATGGATCCCATGAGGACATGGGCTTTATTCCAAAAATCCTACTCAGTTTACTAATAAAATATATTAATAACATTCACAATATTGAATGAAAATCGTACCATTGCCTCCCTATAGAAAAAACAGAGTATAATAGAATATAATTATAATAGTTTAATTTTTTTCCTGATAAAAAATTACAAACCGAGGGGCTGGGGAAATGGCGTTGCAGTTAAGAGCACCTGCTGCTTTTGCTGAGGACCTAAGTTCAGTTCCCAGCACCACGCCAGATGTCAATAGCCTGTAATCCAGCTCCAGGGGATCTGATGCCCTTTTCTGGCCTCCATGGGCACCGCACATAATACATACATGAACATACATATAAATAAGAATAAGTCTCTGTACATATGAACTGTGTAGAAGATAGAAACTTGGAGGTATGGTGCTGAGAGTGAGGCTGAAGACCTCACATGTGAGACCTGGACTCTGCTGCTAAAGCCACTTCCTAGTCCTGGTTCTGTTTTCCACAGTGGTGTGGTGAGATAGGATCTCATGGATCCTGGGCAGGCCTTGAACTCCTGTCTTCCACCTCCACGCAAATGGCTCTCAGAACCAAGACCTCCTTGTCCCTAGTGCTGAGATTATAGGTGTGTGTCACCACACCCGGCTTCCAGGCCTGTTTCTTTCTTTCTTTCTTTCTTTCTTTTCTTTTCTTTTTTTTTTAAGATTTATTTATTTATTTTATGTGTATGAGTACACCATAGCCGTACAGATGTCCATGAGCCATCATGCGGCTGCTGGGAATTGAACTCAGGACTTCTGCTTGGTCCGGCCCCGCTCACTCTGGCCCCGCTCACTCCGGCATAATACACTGTAGCTGTCTTCAGACGTACCAGAAGAGGGCATCAGATCTCATCACTGGTGGTTGTGAGCCACCATGTGGTTGCTGGGAATTGAACTCAGGACCTTCAGAAGAGCAGTCAGTGTTCTTACCCACTGAGCCATCTCTCACACACACACACACACACACACACAGAGAGAGAGAGAGAGAGAGAGAGAGAGAGGGAGGAGAGAGAGAGAGAGAGAGAGAGAGAGAGAGAGAGAGAGAGAGAGAGAGAAATCCTAGGCCCATCACCTCATTGAGTGAAGAGAACTCAGGGCCATTTGAGTGTCTCCAGTCTGAATGAACAATGCTCTAGGGCTATTTTCAGGCTATTGGGAGTCTCAGACTCAGCGGACACAGTCTACACAAACAGCCCAATTTGAAAGACTCTAAGCATTTAGGAGCAGCTCTCCTTGGCCTGTTTGCCCTATGATCAAGAACAGGACAGATGCCCATGGATGCTCAGCAGAACCAGGACTCAGCCCAGAAGGATATACAGAGGCATCGGAGAAAACCTGAAACCTGAATTGATGGGGAGGGGGATGAGGACTGGAGTTTGCATCCCCATAACCCACATAAAATCTGACAGACAGCCAGGCCGTGGTGGCACACACCTTTAATCCCAGCACTTGGGAGGCAGAGGCAGGGGGATTTCTGAGTTCAAGGACAGCCTGGTCTACAGAGTGAGTTCCAGGATGGCCAAGACTACACAGAGAAACCCTGTCTCGAAAAAAACCAAAACAACAAAAACAAACAAACAAAACAAAAATCTGACAGACAGAGGCAGCGATGGGGGTTCCCCAGGGCAAGCTGACTAGCTAGCCTAGCTGCAATTGAGAGCTTCCAGATCATCAACACTGCCTCAATAAATGAAATCAAGAAGGTGACTGAAGAAGACAGAAGACACCCAATGATAACTCTGGGCTTCCTCACCTACATATATACATGTGCACATGCACCTGTACACACGTGTGCCCACACATATGCACACATCTACATATATGTAAAGGAATGAAAATCTTCAAGTGAAGCACTGAGTGAGGACAGGCTGGCTGCAGGCTAAAGGTCACATCTGGACATCCCTGAAACTGGGGTGCCCATGTCTTTCTTGTGCCCATGCTGTCCAGTACGGGGTCCCTCTGAGTGGTGGGGTACAACTGAAAATTTGAGGATGAATTTAATATAATTTATACAAACCAGAGAGCTCAGTCTTAGACAACCCCAGCTCAGAGAGAAAGAAGGGAGTAAAGGTTGTCATATGAGGAGATCTGAAGAATAAGACAAGCCAGACATTGCACAGGTCATGTGATTCTGGGAGGATACCCATTCTAGAAGGCATATCTTCAAAGGTGTCGGGACCCTGGAAGGTGCCAGGCCATGGCCTATCTTCTGGGATGGATGAGACACCCACTGGCATAATCTACATTTGGTTCATAACCTAACATGGGAAATCATTATGCTATTTCTATAACGTCTAAGTCTGAGATTATTTTAACATAAAAAAAAGTTTAAAACGGGGCTGGAAAAGCCAGGTATGGTGGCACATGCCTTTAATTCCAGCACTCTGGAGGCAGAGACAGGAGGATCTCCGTGAGTTTGGGGCCAGCTTGGTCTATGCAGGCAGTTTCAGTACAATCAGGGTTACATAATAGAGAGAGCCCACCAAAAATAAATAAATAAATAAAAATTTAAAACTAGGCTGAAGGGATAACTCAGAGGGCAAAAGTACTTGCCGCCAAGTTTGATGACCTGAGTTCAAATTCTGGGTCCTAGTAGTTTGATGACCTACCTCAAATTCACAAGTCATCCGCTCACATGAAATTAAATCACATTTATTTATTTACTGTGTGTGGCATGCACACGTGAACACACACAGTAAATAAATGCGATTTAATTTTTTTCAGCTGATAGCTAGAAGGATGAATTGCCACTAGTTAACTGAGACTCTGTTCCAGGAGCGTGTCCCCAGAGCCCTGGCAGGGTCCTATCTGCAGGGCTCAGAGGGAGTTTGACCCTGCTGAGCCTGGCCTGCAGACCAGGACTTCTAAAACTGAGAGCCTTCATCTAGTTCTGGTTGTTTGGTTTGATTTTGTTGTGGCAGTAATTGAACCCAGAGCCTCATGAACATCAGAAAAGCACTCTCCCACCGAGAGGCCTCCGTGGCCCGCCACTTTTACTTTTTATTTTGAGATAGAATCCCATTAAGTTTCCCAAGCTGAACTTAAATTCACTCTGTAGCCCAGGAATTGCTATTCCCTACTCCAAATGACTCCACATTGTATGAAGTAATGCTTTGTTTGTTTTTGTTTTCAGACTGTGCCTTTCCCTGGAAGATTCCATTTTATAAGCAGTTTTTTTTTTCTCGTTTAAAAAATGAATTGCGTTCTTTACTTGAGTGCACTGGAATGGGCAGGTACTGTAGCGTGCATGCGTGCGTGGGAAGGTCAGGGGACCTGCAGGAGATGGTTCTCTCCTTCCACCATGTCAGTCCTGGGGATTGAACTCATGGGGCTCCATGACAAGTGTCCCATGAGCCTTCTCCCCAGCCCCTTACTCCATTTTGAGGAAGAAAGATGATTATAGCCTCTAGGTGGACCCCCAGACTGTCAGGCACCAGTCTCCAGTACAGACTGGGGGTCTTGGGAACAGAAAAGAAGCCACCCTCTAGGTTTATCAAGACGAATAGAGACTGTAGGGGCAGGTGGTATATGAAAAAAATCGCCTCACAGAAACCCGAGAACTTATCAGACACACCAAGCCAAGAACAGGGTGAGAAGCAGGGCATCGCCTGCTACCATAAATACCAGAATTTTCACTCTGCAGCATACATGCACACAGGTCCATGTGTAATGCTCAAAAGTGGTGAATAGGGGCTGGTGAGATGGCTCAGGGCTTAAGAGCACTGACTGCTCTTCTCGAGGTCATGAGTTCAAATCCCAGCAACCACATGGTGTCTCACAACCATCTGTAAAGAAAAACAAATAAAAAAAACCTATGGGCTGGAGCGAGCAGGGGCCAGAGCAAGAGGGGAAATGGAAGGGGGGGGGGGGGGGGGGGGGGGGGGAGTGGTAAATACCGAATACTGAGATGGTATGGCCCACACCAATTGATACCTGGAGTGTTCCTCAAGGACAAGTCGAGGCATCCTCCTGCTGCCCCTGGAGCAGCTCAGCTAGTCCCCTGCTGCTGCCTGCCTGCCACCCACCTTTTGCCCTTCTTGACCTAGTTCAGCATTTCACCTCACAGCTAAAAGGCACAGTTTTACTCTCAAACCCCACCTCCAGCAGCGCCCACAGCAGCACCCCTGCAATGCTGGTCTGGTTCATCAGTACAGACCCTCTCTCAGCCCACTGCTGCAACCTTATGAACTCTGCTGCAGCCTCTATAACTCTCACATATATGTGCACAGACACATAGATGTGTTTACTGTGTGCTGTGTGATGTGAGTGGTAGTGCTGGTGGACCCCACTGTTCTAAGATTAGAATTAAAGAACCGCATTATCCTGGCCTGGATTATGCAGGTAGGTGAGGTTACCTGAAAAATTGCTGTCATCGAAACTGCTGAGTGAACTTGTTGTTATTTGATAAATTCTGCCATCATAGAAAGACATTCATCTCAGGACAGCAGGCTAGCCTGCCCCAGCTTCCCGACAGCTGGGATGACAGGTGTGTGTGGCCAGACTGTTGTTTAAGCTTTCAGTTCACAGTATTCTAGGAGGGGAGCCGTTAAAAAGTAACACAGACAAACACAGAGCCTAAGTCCTAGAAGGGTGCTAGCACAAACCGAGGTCTGTAAGCCAAGCCTGCCCAGGTCTACGTCCTGCTTCCTGGAAGCCAGGCACTGACTGCCATCTCCTAAGGTCCAGAGGATGTGGAGCAGATAGATCTAGGAGCTCTTCCCAAATTCACCCAGGCTGGAAGCCACCTCTGCATGTTAAGTGCAAATGAGACCCTTTCAAATGCTAATGAGGACGCACAGGAGGCCCCTAGAAAGGAAAGGAAAGAAAGGGGCTGCCAAAGAGAGAGCCCAGAGGATGCGGAAGAGACAGCCAGACAGGAAACTCCAAAGGAAAAGACTGAGTCGCCACTGCACATCTGTGGGCAAAGTACATCGGGGTGTGCTGAAGGCCGGGCTGAAACTTCACCAACCACAGGCTCCGCAGACCACAATGTTAACCTACAGTACCTTGAACGGTATCTGCATGCTGGCGCACTCCTGGGAGGACTACCAGCAATCCCACTTGGTACAAACAGCATCGCTTGACAGAAAGCCTAGCACGAAATTGTCAGGACTCAGAGCTGCCAGCAAGTGCCTCATGCTCACCCAAGGGCCTCAGCAGGGGGCAGACAAATGGCCTCAGAGCCCTACCTCCCAATAGCAGGTGCAGAAGCAAGTGCCAAGCTGCCACAGGGCATCGCCTGCTACTATAAATACCAGAATTTTCACTCTGTGACATACATGCACACCTACATGTACATGTCCACCTACATGCATGCGCACACCCAGACACACGCCAGCTTTCAATACCCACCACACAACAGCCATCTCCTCTGTCTTTATACAGAAAGCCTTGCTCCAGGGAGTTTGGCAATTTTTTTTTTAGGTTGTTTTGTTTATTTAAAAGGAAAACAAACTCTAGATCATATGGTTTTTAACTTAAAAAAAAAAACCAACAAATAAAACCCCCTGATAACATGCTATTTTAAGTCCCATAAACAAAACAAAAAATGACCAAGTCAAAGTGTACAGAATAAGTTGGTACCTCAGCCTGGGCCAAGGGGAGATTCAAGTAATTAAATTTTTACAGCCCAACGGCTGAGTCTTTTACTCAGGTTGCTAAAGGGAGAATGTGATGCCACAGTGTAATTGGCATCCATCCCTTCTCCAAAGCAACAAGGCATCTTGAAAACTCAGTGAAGTTCTGGTGTTGTCTTGACTGCGGTAAATCCGCAGGAGGAGTCCTTCAGACTTGACCCTGGAGCACTCATGAATAGGTTCCCACTTCAGGACTTGTAACAGAAACAGCTCCTTTTCCTGCTGGTCTATACTTCGGATTGTCACTGACTGTATACTGGTTCCTTCCGTGTTGATTCTTCTGTTACTGACTGGCAGTTACTAAACCAAGGATACTTAACTGAACAACAGACGTGAGTGTGCTGACTCCTGTCTGATCCCAGAGTGCATGATGGGAACAGATCCAAAAGGCTCATAATCTGCCAGAGCTAAAGTGAGTCTGAAGGACAAAGACCTCGCCTTGCCCCTCTTCATCTTCCCTGGCAGAGAAGAGGGATGTCTGAGGGCTTCTCTTCAACCGCCACCGATGCAGTCCAAGAGTGAGCAGTGGCCGTGGGCTGGATACCTGTGCTGCCTCTTTCCACAATGCAACATTGGGTAGACTTCCCAAGAGCAAGTTTAATTATGTGTTGGCTGAAGATTTTCATTGTGACTGTCAAGGTTTTCCTTTGAAGAGTTTTCACCGTAGACCCAGCTATCTTTTCATATGGTTGAATTATGTCCTGCTTCCAACCAGAACGTCACCAGAGTTTGGCAATTTTATTGCCCTGATTCCCAGATAAAGAAACTGGACTGTGGAATGAGATTATGTTGGGGGGAGCCAGGTCTCCAGTGTGGCCATGTTCCCACTGTTCATAGAGCAGAGTACAGGACAATGACACAACCCTGCCTGGTCCTGCTCCTTAACATCCCATTATAGAGCCCAGTAGAGGGAGAGTAAGGCACACTCACCAAAGTCGAGCCCCTGAGCTTGAGCAGTACCCAGCGTGGGATATCTAGCACCAGCATTAAGATCAGCTCGGAGCATAAGCATCAGGTCCCAGCATCAACATCTAGCATCAGCAGCCAGTATCCAGCATCAGCATTAGTACCCAGCATTCAGCATAAGGACTTAGCCTAGGACCAGGAACAAAGGCTGGTCATGTTACTCTTCCTTTAAGAATTTACACACACACGGGCTGGGCGGTGGTGCCACACAGACGCCTTTAATCCCAGCACTTGGGAAGCAGAGGCAGGCGGATTTCTGAGTTCAAGGCCAGCCTGATCTACAGAGTGAATTCCAGGACAAGAATTTACATACACACACACTCCCACAGCAAAGCCTGGCTCTCTGGGGTGTGTCTTTAGGAAATCGACCACGGTCAATGCTGATTTACTTTAAGTGCAACATTATCCTGTTGTCAGGAGAAGACAAGAAACTGTGCTGGGGGACACCAAAGGCATTGTCTATGTTAAGGGGTGGGCACACCAAGGCTCTTCACAAGGCCTCAGTGGAGAATTGCTCCACTCTTCCCAGACACTCATCTGTACAGGAAAGAGCCCACAAACATTGTAATGACTTGCCCTTCCTCCTCCAGGCAGCCTGCGGAGCTTAAGCAGGATGACCACAAATACAGGGCCTGATCTCAAGTCAGGGCTAACTCCATCACTCACCTACCTGGGGCTTAGATCTGAGGAGACAGGGAAGATGGCCGGGGTGGGACTTAGGAAACAGGCCCTAACCTCTGTAGCCACCCCTCGAGGAAGAAAACAGAGCTGTCCGTGTCTATTGCCAGAAATGCTGGGCCTGGGCCTTCAGTACAGAGGTTCAAGCTCTGACTCCCTGGGGCAGCCTGAGGCTCCTCCTCAGAGACCCCAGTACCCCACAGGCCAGCCAGCCAAGGCCACTCCCTGCTGAGTGGGATCCAAACTCAATTCCTCTCTTCTTCATGCATGTTTTTCCTGGAGCCAGATCCATGCTTTCCAGCATCCTCTTTGAGATAAAAATCAAAAAACAAATCTTAAAGACCATCTCCAAAAACCACAGACTGGCTGGGATTGAATAAAAATAAAGCCTGTGGTTTCCCGCCGGGGAGGGAGGGCTTCCTGCCCCGCTACAGAGGTGCTGAGTTGGCAGCCCCATGACCAGGCAGAAACTCCTGGGGTCCTGGAGCACCAGGCTGCGGAAGCCCAGGAGGAGGGAGACGGTGGACAGCTGCTAACTCTGTGCCCATAGTAACTAGAACTCTGAGTCCCCTGCTCTCAGTGACTGGCACTGCAGTTGGTGAAGCACTTGAATGGCTCCCCAAAATTCATAACACCCCAGTGTCAGAGGGGGATTAATGTCTCTTACAGATGTGATCTGATCAGGTTAAGATGAGACATCCTGGCCTAAGGTTAGCCCTACATACATCCAAGTATAGATATCCTTAGGTTCACACTTCTGATGTCAGAACTGGGGAGGTAAAGGCAAGAGGTCAAGGCCAGCAATAGCTGGCTACTCAAGACCCCGTCCAAATTCTGATAAACAAAGCTGGGTGTCCTGGCACACGACCTTACTCCCAGCACTGGGGAGCAAGAGGCAGGTAGTGCTCTCTGAATACAAGGCTAGCCAAGGATACATAGTGAGACCCTATCTCAAAAACAAAACAAAACAAACAAATAGAACAAACAAATGAAAAACAACACAGAACAAAAATAAACAGGCCAGAAATGCCTATAATATATGGAACTTAAGAGCTTGAGGCAGGAGGCTTGCCATGAGTTCAAGGCCCAGCCTGAGCTACAGAGGGACAGAAGAAGGCAACCAAAATAAGAGAATCTGGTCCACGTAGGAGACAAGGGGGAGAGGCAGATGCCAAGGAAGATGTTGTGTGGTGACAGGAGCACAGCAGGGTGATGCAGCCACAAACAAGGGATACCTGAAGCTGTCACAGGAGACAGAAGCAGAAGAGAGCCACCAAGAGCTGTCAAATAGAGGCTGTGAGGCTGTATCTCAAAGAGGGGAGCAGCACGGGGTAGTGTCATGGCCTAGAGGGATATGCTAGGTGGCTTTAAATGTCATGTTGACCCAACCTAGAGTCGCCTTAAAAGAAAGCTTCAAGCTGGGTGTTGGTGGCACACACCTTTAGTCCCCATACTTGGGAAGCAGAGGCAGGCAGATCTCTGAGTTCCAGGCCAGCCTGGTCTACAGAGTGAGTTCCAGGACAGCCAGGGCTACACAGAGAAACCCTGTCTTAGAAAAAAGAGGAAGGAGGGGGAAGAGGAGGGAGAGAAGGAGGTAGTTTCAGTTGTGAATTATCTGATTCAGTGGTTCTCAACCTTCCTAATGCTGCAACCCTTTAATACAGTTCATGTTGCAGTAACCCCAACCAAAAATTTATTTCATTGCTACTTCATAACTGTAATTTTGCTACTATTATGAATTGTAGTATAAATATCTGCTATACAGGATATCTGCTATGCTACCTACCCCCAAAGGGATTGAGACCCACAGACTGAGAACTGCTGATGTAGATCAAGTTGGCCAGTAGTGGGGTTATCTTGATAGTTCACTGAAGAGGGGAGCAGTACTGTTTCCTAGGCATGGGTACATCCGCGCTCTCTCTCTCTCTCTCCTCTTTTTTTTTTTTTTTTTTTTTTTACTCAAAAGTGATTTTATTGCTTGTGTACACAACAGCATCTATGCCACTAGAGCAGAGGCTGTAGATGACTCAAATTTCCAATTGGGTGGGAGCACCTGCTTAGTTATAGTATCGAGCCAACCGGTGAATCCTGCTCTCTATGGGAATCAGGCAGAATTTAGCATTCTTGTCCTTTCTGTTCCTCTCAAGGTGCTTTCAGACAGCAACTGCTTTCTTACTCAAATAAGTGGTAGAGATCCTCAGGGAGATCAGGGGTAAGGCCTTTGAACTTTGAGGTCATTTTCTTAAGATCCTTCAGTGCCGACCTCCTGACGTCTTGCATAAGCATCAAGTCTTACCAAAGGGTCTGTTCCCAAGATCTTCACCACGGGCTTAGATACGGCTCATGTCACAGGGCCATTGTGTTGTTGTTTTGGGTTTGTTTGTTTGTCTTTGCTCTGCTGGGGGTGGAAGCCTTGTCCTCATACACAGTGAGCAGGTGCTCTTCTGCTGAGCCACATCCCCTGTCCTGTAAGAAGCTTTTAACTCTGAGAAGCATCAGGTCACCAGGCTCACAGAGAAGAGGGACAAGGAACGCTGAAACCTGAACCAGTGCAGAATTGCCACATGACTCAGCAACTAAGCAGGTACCAAGCAAGACACATACACACTCATGGGTCCACATAAAACTCTGAACCTGAGTTTCTGTTTGGTTGATGGTGATATTCTGGGACCAGTCAAAGGTAGGGGCTGTGCAGTGGTCAATGCACTAAATGCCAGGTGTCGTTTACTTTGATCCTGTGAATATAGGGACTGAGGGGATGGCCCAGGGGAGTGTTTGCTATACAAACATGAGGACCTGAGTTGGATCCTCAGAATCCAAATCAAAAAAGAAAAGATAGAGGTGGAAAGATGGCTCAGCAGTGAAGAACACTGACTGCTCTTCCAGAGGTCCTGAGTTCAATTCCCAGCAACCACATGGTGGCTCACAACCATCTGTAATGGGATCTGATGTCCTCTTCTGGTGTGTCTGAAGAGAGAAATGGTATACTCATATACATAAAATAAAATTTTCTTAAAAGAAGAAGCGAAAACATGGGCTGGAAACATGGCTCCATGGTTAGGAGCATGTATTGTTCTTGCAGAGGACCTGAGTTCAAGTCCCAGCACCCACTTCAGGTAGCTCATAATCACCTATCACTCAGCTCCTGGGGGATCTAGCACCCTCTTCTGGCCACCATGGGCACTGCACTCATGTGCAATAACCTCCCTCCCCTCCCCCCTACTGCATACATACTTAAAAGTAATAAAGATACAACTTTTAAAAATGAAACAAAAAAATAGACAAACAAAAACAAAAAATAAAACAAACAAATCTCCACTGTGGCAGTAAGAAATTGTGATCCTCTGCTGGAGAGATGAAAACTGGAGGTTGGG